>NW_012112697.1:277266-303553 GCF_000951035.1 Colobus angolensis palliatus
CCCCTTCCTTCCTTCCTTCCTTCCATCCATCCTTCCTTCCTTCCTTCCTTCCTTCCTTCCTTCCTTCCTTCCTTCTACCTCTCTCTCTTTCTTCCTCCCTCCCTCTCTTCCTTCATTTTTACTTCTCTTTCTCTGTCTTTCTTTCTTCTGAGGACTAAGCTCTGATTTTTTCTTATCTTGCCCAAATTTCTGTCTAAGGTGTCTGGGAGTCACACCCAACAAACCATAAATTCTCATCAGATGGGTTTTATTTAACCCTATATATCGTGACTTACTTTCCTATCTGACTCTGGTACAACATTACATGACAAAGAAGAAAATCAAAATATTTTACCCCCAAACATGTTTTTTTGTCGTATTTTGAAATGGCCCTGAAAAGACATTTTTTTGTGGGGTAAAACCTACATCTGTAAAGGAGCTCTATTATCATAGCTAGATCTTTTTCTTCCAGGCCCTCCCAATCCTGAAGTGATTAAATGAGAGTCTAGCACCTTTTAAAAGTCTGAATAGGAAACATTTGTCATCCATTGTCTCTAAGGGCAGCCACTATAAGACTTCAAAAGAACCTTGGTCTCTATAATCTTTTATCTTCACCTGAACATTCCCTTTCTATCGATCCCAGGTCTTTAGACTCAACCAACTGTCAACCACAAAATGTTTACATTTACCTATAGCCTTGAAGCTCCCCCCCACCCCAATCCCCCGCTTCGAATTGTCCCATTTTTCTGGACCAAACCTGCATATTTCTCAAATGTATTTGATTGATTTCTCACACCTCCCTAAAAGGTATAAAACCAAGCTGCAGCCCAACCACCCTGGGCACATGTTCTCAGGACTCCTGAGGGCTGTGTCACAGGTCATGCTCACTCCTATTTGGCTCAGAATAAATCTCTTCAAGTATTTGACAGAGTTTGACTCTTTTCATCGACACTTTCTTTTCTTCTTTTTAAGTTATACTTTAAGCTCTGGGGATACATGTGCAGAACATGCAGGTTTGTTACATAGCTATACATGTGCCATGGTGGTTTGCTGACTCTTTTCTTATGTGATTTTTATTTGACAATTTTATGAGACCTCCTTTTATTTTATTTATTTCTGAATTTTTTTATTATAAGATTATCTACACTTTTAAAATTAATTCATTAGCAATAAAATTTTGAACTTTCATCTCTCAGGAGATGAGAAGTATTTGCTCTTTCATCCACATGTCCGGATCTCACAGTGTCACAAAGGTGAATTTACATAAAGGTTAAAGAATGCCCGCCTCCCTACTAGAATGTCCACCCCAGCAGGGCAGGAACCATATCTGTTTCTGATTCTCCTTTGCATCTTTGTATCTGATTCTGCTCCTTACAGGGCTCTGTGCTTCGTTTCTCATTAGATCCTTTCAACAATGAAGGTAGAAAAGATGGGGACTATTACTGCTGCTTGACAAATAAGGAAACTGTCAAGCTCTGGCATATAAAATGATTAAACGAAGGTTACCCAGAGCTAATGGCTGAGCCAGAGTAGAACCTACATTCAATCAACATTATTTGAAAGACCATAGAGGGAAACCTTTGGTTTCAGGACTGAAACAAAACCATGTCCCCGTTTCTGACTCCGTGTCTATGCTAGATATCATTCATTGATCACAGCACTCTTTCCTGGCTAGCGTGGCCTCCACTCAGACTACTGCCCAAGGCACACCCCAGGAAGCCACATATTAACTTGCTATGTATAAAATCTAGAACTTTCCTGCAAAAGGCAGGAAGATGGGTTCTAGTCCCAGCTCTAATATTTGAGTTTATATCCCTTGTAATACAAATAGCTCCGACTGATAAAGTCTTTCAACAGAAAGTTCCTCTTTAAATTCGAGGGCTACCTGAAGGTATGGAATGTCAAAGCCAAAAGGAATCTTGGAATCTGCTAAGGCTGTGAGGATCACACATTCCTGAAATGTCATAAATTGTTTAAGGTAGCACAAGTTAATATTAGAGCTGGGACTAGAACCCATCTTCCTGCCTTTTGGAGGAAAGTTCTAGATTTCCAGTGCCATGAAACTTCAATAGAAGAATACTCAAACTTTCCCCCTTCGACATCAAAATTTATATGTCATTACCTCCTGGATTCACCAGCATCTCTGGCCCAAGGTAGCCATGCCTGAACCCAGAAACATTACTCAGATCTGTTCTTTAGCCTCTTTGTTATCTCTCACATCAGACAACCCACCCCTTAGCCATTTAAGCCAGAAACTTGGGAGCAATGGTTGACTTCACACTCGTCTTCTCTTGCAGGACAGCTGCCATAGGCGTGTGAACCAGAGCAACCCCATCTTGAATAGGGGCTGGGTAAAGTGAGGCTGTGACCTACTGGGCTGCATTCCCAGATGGTTAAGGCATTCTTAGTCACAGGATGAGAAAGAAGACTGGCACAAGACACAGGTCATAAAGGCTTTGCTGACAAAACAGGTTGCAGTAAAGAAGCTGACCAAAACCCACCAAAACCAAAATGGCCATGGGAGTGACCTCTGGTCGTCCTCACTGCTACACTCCCACCAGCGCCATGACAGTTTACAAATGTCATGGCAGTATCAGGAAGTTATCCTGTATGGTCGAAAAAGGGGAGGCATAAATAATCCACCCCTTCTTTAGCATATCATCAATAAATAACCATAAAAATGGGCAACCAGCAGCCCTCAGGGCTGCTCTGTCTATGGAGTAGCCATTCTTTTATTCCTCTACTTTCTTACTGAACTTACTTTCACTTTACTCTATGGACTCACCCTGAATTCTTTCTTGCCTGAGATCCAAGAACCCTCTCTTGGGGTCTAGATCAGGACTCCTTTTCTGTAACTAAGGTGGCCATGCCTCAACCCAGCAAAATTACTCAGATCTGTTCTTCAGCCTCTTCCTTATCTCTCACATGGGACTACCCACCCCTTAGCCACTTAAGCCAGAAACTTGGGAGCAATGGTTGACTTCATTCTCTTCTTCTCTTGCAGCACAACTGTCAAACCAACAAGTCCTTCCAGCTATATCTAACAAATACTTCCTCAACCTATTCCTTTTCTCCTACCCCCTTTGAACATTGTTCTCCTTCAGTAACCACACTGGCCTCCCGGCCTTGTTTCATCTCCTCCAATCCATTGTCCATGCTGCAGTCTTTGAGCTGTTTGTTGAATCATTTAGTTATTCATCAAACAGGTACCCATCATATGCTGGATACCTGAAATATGAAAGACAATCGGAAACAGAAACAGACATGGTTCCTGCCATCCTGGGATACACATTCTACTAGGGAGGCAGGCATTCATCCTGCCTCTTGAGAAAGAGCTCTTTAAGCTGAGATCAGAAGGTGAAGAGTAACAGAAAGAGCAACCCACATGAAGAAACATGTGGCAAATTGCAAGAATGGCCAAAATACTTTGCAGCTCTTACCATCAAGAAGTGGAGTCTATTTCCCCATGCCTTGAATATGGCCTGGCATTATGGTGGGCTTGGACCAGTAGATTCTAGCAACTTCTACTCTAAGACCCTAGAAATCTGACTCCATGTGAAGAAGGGAGCCGCTAGACTTCTGGAGGATGAGAAACCCAAAGGCCAGTTACCCCTGTTCACCACAACCAACCGACTGCTAACTGTATTATGTTCAGTAAGGCCATCCTAGACCATCAGCCACCTAACAGCAGAGCCAGATACCAAGAAAACCCAACTGAGAGGAGCCAATCCAGCCCAAACAAGAAGAACTTCCCCATTGTCCCAGAATTATGATCTCAATGAATAGTTGCTATGCTAAGCAACCAAGATTTGGAGTCATTTGTTATGCAGCAGTTAATAACTGATACATGACAGCATTTGCAAAAGCTTTGAGGTGAGAAGGAGCTAAGTAGTTCCAAGAACCTGAAAGGATATCTGAGTTGTAGAATGAAGAAGGCAAGGGGTCCTCAGGCCATCTAATGTCCTATAGGCAAGATTATATCATTCATGCCTATTCATTTAACGAACGATTCTCCCGCCCTAGGACTCAGGTGTTCTCTTAGAGAAGTGCAGTGTAGGCACCGAACTGGTGCCTGGTGCATGAAACTATCCTCCAAAGAGATATTTTCAAGATTATTTCAACAAGGAGGTGGTTAGCGGTTAGATGGATGAATCATTTCCATTACCTGGAAGTGCAGTTTTCATGAAACCCTGTTTTCATAATGTTTCTGTTTCCCTCTGGTTTGGAGCCAGGTGAGGGGAAAGAAGTGCTTATCTAGCCACTCTTGGCTTTGTGCAGTGTGGCCCCTGTCTCAGTATATTAAAAAGCTCCTTGTGAAAAAAATAACAGATTCATTGAATAGTCTTGCAAGCCCCATTAATAAATGCATTAACCTAATCAGCCCCGGTACCTCATGGGCAGATGGCTGACAAACTGACCAGAAAACAGATGTGTGAGCCTTTCAACAACACTGGCCCTCTCCCGTTTGATTTTTCTTCATTTACAAAAGAAGAAGAAGAAAGAAAAAGGTGCTTTCCTTCCAATGAACCTAATTGCCTTGAAGAAACTGGGGCTGTAAAATTAAACTATACCTTCCTCCATCTGTCTCTCTGTTAATTAGCAGCAGACACTTGTACAGGTGCGGGGCAGGATGGAGCCTGGCTGCCGTGGAAAGGGAGAACATCAAGGTAATAACCAGTTTCCAAAACAAGCTGCACATCTGAGGGTCTCAGCAGGCAGCCTCCCACCTACCTCCTTTCCTTGAGGCAAAGATATCTTAGGGAGGGGTTCCTACCACTCATTCTTGCTTGGTAATCATCTTGGGTCACAGGTGATGGGTTTCACCTGGTAAGCAATGCCCCAACCAAAGCTTTCACATTTCCTCATCGGTTTCTGCCTTTGGCTCAAGGGTATGACAAAAGGCAGCCATTCATCTTCCCATTATACTTAATAAAATCCAAATTCCTTGCAATGGTGCCTGAGGTCTGTTTGACCTGGACTCTGGCTACCTGTGCACCCTCCTCTCCTCCATACCTATTGTGAACCCATCACCGGGTGTGTTCGTTTCTTAAAGCTGCCATCACAAAGTACCACAAACTTGATGGCTTAAAACAACAGAAATACATTCTCTTGCAGCTCCAAAGGCCAGAAGTTGGCTGGGCCATGCTCCCTCTGAAGGCTCCACCAGAGGATCCATTCTTGCCTCTTCTAGTTTCTGGTGGTTGCTGGCAATCCTTGGCATCTCTTGCCTTGGAAGTTACATCATTTCAATCTCTGCCTTAGGTTTCACGTGGCCATTTTCCGTGTGTGTGTGTGTGTGTGTGTGTGTGTGTGTGTGTGTGTGTATGTGTCCAAATTTCTCCCTTCTTATAAGGATATCAGCCACTGGATTAGGGCCCACATTAATTCAATATATCCTCAACTTGATGACCTCTGCAAAGACTCTATTTCCATGTGCATTCCCAGCCTCACGTTCCGAGTGGACATGGATTTAGGGGGGTACTATTCCACCATACATGAGATTCCTTTCTATTCCTGAACACACCAAGCTTGTCACCATCTCAGGGCCTTTGGACCTCATCCCTGCTGTTTCCACTGCTTAAATACTCCTTCCTGCCCTCTGGACCTGCGACCAAAGGCTACCACCTGAAAAACCCTCCTAATACCAAAAGAAGACACTCCCACCCATGGCTCTGACGACCTCTCCCTATTTTAATATGTTCATAGGCCATATTAATATATAAAGGTATCTTTTTTGGTTACTTGTGTATGCTCTGTCTCTCTTTACCAGAATATAAAGCTCCACTTAGGGCAGAGGTTGTATTTGTTCTGCTCACTGCTTTATCCTCAACATCCAGCCCAGTACCTGGCACACAGGAGGGGTGCAATAATATGCATGTGATGAAAGAAGGAAAGCACCGATGATATTCCAATTCCAATGACAGTCCACGAAATATGAGAAACGGGCAGGATGTTTCATCTCCTGGTCATTCAGTCTGTATCACTGAAGACTGAATGATCTGTTCTTTACAGGGACTGAAGGCCTGGAGCTCGGGTTAAGTGCTTTTATTTCTCAGACAGGTGAACTAGGATCCATCTTCCTGTATGACAATGTGCAGAGACCTGAATACTCTTTAGGAGACCTAGCTCGGGGGAGGGAGGTAGAATAAAGTCAGGTGAAGGAGGCAGGGATCGATTAAAGAGACTGTTTAGGTATCAGAAGTCTGAGTATCGACAGGGACTTCCTATTTCCCCACTCTTGTCAATGGCAAACTGAGTAATTGCTCACCTTTCTTAAGTGTGTGTTCTACGCTACTGCCTTCACCAGGAATTTACATTTGCTACCCTCTTCAATACTCTCAACATCCTAACGAGGTAGGTGTTACCATTGGTCTTATTTTATAAGTGGGAAACTGTGGCTCAGAGCGCTTTGACAGTTTGTCCGAAAAATGGAGCTGAGACTTAAATCCAGGACACGTGGCTCCACTGCCTGAATTTATGACCATCAGACTCAATATTTATAGAGGCTTTTGCCTGCTGTGTAGAATATTGCATCGTAGGCATTCTACGTTGCCTGCAATGAAAAATGAATATTACTCCTTTGACAAGGATCTATCTTCAGGAAAATATTCCTTCAAAACTAAAGAATGTGGTGGATGGGTTGAGAGTTATGCAGGGAAAACACTCTTCTTGATTCTTCCTCTCAAAATATCAGGGATTGGGGCAGACGTGTAAATATCATATTCTCAAGAGAAAACATCAAGATGTCACAGCCAAAAGTTTAACAAAGCCCAGAAATTTGCCATCAAGGCAAAATATGTTTATCTTTTTCTTCCCTAACAAAGCCCAGAAATTTGCCATCGAGGCAAAATATGTTTATCTTTTTCTTCCTTAAGGTGGGGTAGGCGGGGAGAGCTGGGGGTGATGTGAGACTCCCTGCCAGGTTGGCTACTGCATTACAAGAGGCAGGGATCTAGCATCCTCTGAGTTATGTGGACATTGGCTGGAGTACTGGCTAGTCACAGACAGAAAGTTGGTTTCCTATAACAGGACTGGATTAAATAGAGCTGTAGACTAATGATGGAAGTGAGAACTGAGACTGAGGTTTCTTCACCATCACTCCAGTCCAGGCACTCATCAGGAGCTTTGCATGTGTTTTCTCATTCAGTTTGTCCTCTGAACTATTGAGGTTGATGTGGTTTCCTGGGCTTTTCATGCCATATCCCACTGATTCCCTCCATGACAATGTAGTGAGATTGTATTTTGAGAGTTTAATCAAATTTTCTTGTCCTTGTGCTTCCACTACCCCTTCCCTTTTTGTTTTGTTTCATTTTTGTTTTTTTGTTTTTTTGAGACTGAGTCTAGCTCTATCGCCTAGGCTGTAGTGCAGTGGTGCAATCTCTGCTCACTGCAATATCCACCTCCTGGATTCAAGCAATTCTCCTGCCTCAGCCTCCCAAGTAGCTGGGATTACAGTCCCCCACCACCACACCCAGCTAATTTTCATACTTTTAGTAGAGAGGGGGTTTCACCATGTTGGCCAGGCTGATCTCAAACTCCTGACCTTGTGATCCACCTGCCTCAGCCTCCCAAAGTGCTGGGATTACAGGCATGAACCACTGCATCCAGTCTATCCCTTCACTTTCAGTGATGATATGGTTTGGCTCTGCGTCCCCACCCAAATCTCACCTTGAATTGTAATAATCCCCACACATTGTCGGAGGGACCCAGTGGAAGGTCATCGAATCACGGAGGTGGGCTTTTGCCGTGCTGTGCTCTTCCTTGCCTTCCACCACGATTGTGAGGCCTCCCCAGCCATGTGGAACTGTGAGTCCATCACAACTCTTTCCTTTATAAATTACCACATCTCAGTCTGTTACAGAGCATGAGAACAGACTGATATAAATGATGACAAAGAACCAATGTGTTGGTTTTGAATTCTACACTAAGTTCTTGAAAGCTAGGGTAGAACCCCCAGTCTTGAAAGACAAGACAATGAGATCTGGGAATGTTGAGAAGGAAACAGGAGTTAATATGGCTGGGAATTTGAAGGATTCAATGCACCAGTTTTATATGACAGATAACAAAGTTTGGAAGTACGCACATCTCACTCTGTTACCCAGGCTGGAGTGCAGTGGCATGATCAGAGCTCACTACAGCCTTGATCTCCTGGGTTCAAGTGATCCTCCCACCTCAGCCTCCTGAGAATCTAGGACTATAGCCATGCAGCACCATGCCTGGCTATTTTTGTTTTCATTTTTGTAGAGAAGGGGTTCTCACTATGTTGTCCAGGCTTGTCTCAAACTCCTGAGCTCAAGCAATCCTCCCGCCTCAGCCTCCCAAAGTACTGGGATTACAGGCTTGAGCCACTGCACCTAGGCATGTCTGACTTTTGTGACTAAAAATCTTCTTTACCATATGGAAGAAAGAGTATAAACTTTGACAGCAGATGGATCTGAATTCAAATCTCTAAGCTTCACCTATAAAATTGAAACTAAAATAACCAGGCCTATATGACCTGGGGATGGAGAGTATTGAAGAGAATCATGTAGAGTACCTTGCATCCTGAAAAAGGCCAATGTCATTGCCTCATAGCAGGTATTCAAAGGGTAGTAGCTGCTATTTCTGTCATCATCAGAAAATATAAAGATTATAAAATTAGGATAATAAAATATGCCTTGTGGAGTGCAGTATAGAAGTAAATGAGACAAGGCTTGTAAAAACTCAGAACGTTATATGCAGTGCGTGGTACATTTCCTGAAATGTATATTCCCATCAGAGAAAATGCTGTAGCTGACTGCTACTTATCTCCCAGATCGGATTTATTCTACCTTTTTTTTCTTGGATACATGGTCACTCAACTTGGAACTAGATTTACCAGCCTTCTTGGAAGCTACATTTGGCCATGAAACTGATCTCCCACCAATGAAGTAACAGCAAAAGTGATGTGTCCAACTTCTGCTTTACCTGACTTGCTTTAAAAAAAAGAAACTTGTTCTGGGGCTCCTCTCTTTCCTCTTCCCCCAGGCCAGAAATATGCAGTGACAGCCACCAACTATAACAATGCCGATGAGGACAAGATGGTAAGAGTCATAGTGCAACAAGCTTGGAGGAACCTGGGTCCCGGAGTGAGCACTTGGAGTACAGTGCCCAGCAACCTGGACTACTCTCCTTGGGTCGTGATATGGTTGGGCTGTGTCCCCACCCAAATCTCACCTTGAATTGTAATGATTCCCACGTGTCATGGGAGGGACCTGGTGGGAGGCAACTGAATCATGGGGGTGGATTTTCCCTGTGCTGTTCTCGTGATAGTGAATAGGTCTAATGAGATCTGACCGTTTTATAATAGGGAGTTCCCCTCCACATGCTCTCTTGCCTGCTGCCAGGTAAGACGTGTTGTGCGATCCCCCTGGCCTTCTACCATGATTGTGAGGCCTCCCCAGCCATGTGGAACTGTGAGTCCATTAAACCTCTTTCCTTTGTAAATTACCGAGTCTCAGGTATGTCTTTATTAGCAGCATGGAAACCAACTAATACAGGTCTATTACATGAGACAGCTATATCCAAAATAGGCAAATATATAAAGACACAAAATAGGCAAATCATTGCTTGAACCAAGGGTTAGCTGGGAGAGGACTGCTAAGACAGTGAGAGATGGAAAATGTCTACTAATGGTTACAGAGTTTCTTTTTGGGGTGAGGAAAATGTTCTAATATTGACTGTAATGATGGTTGCACAATTCTGTGAACATTCTGAAAACCACTGGATTTTACACTTTATATGGGTGAATTGTATGATAGGTGAATCACATCTCAATAAAGCTGTTAAAAAAAGAAATACTTATTTCTTTTAAGCACGGTATTTGTGGGACCTTTGGGTACTGTGAAACAGCATTTACTTTAACTTATATAGGACCATTTTCTGGGTCTCTGCTTTCTTCTTCTTCACAAGCTGAATTAAAAAGTAAAAGGGAAAGAGTTCGTGGTTTTTTGTTTTTTTTTTTTTAAAGTCCAGGTATTTCTCTCTTCTTTTGAACTACATGGTATAAAGCTGTGCAGGTTCCAGAGGCTGTCTCAGCAGACAGAAACAAGAAAGGTAGGAAAAAAAGCCTGAGTTTCCTAAGCAGGAGAGGACCAGGGAGGAGATGGGAAGATTTGCCTTTATGGCAAATTAGCTGCATTTCACCTGCCTCCGGGCCTTGCTACAGAGACACAAGTAGGGGAAGCTGCACATGAACCAGGTCCCAAAGAAGCACGGGGCATCTGGCCCTCCCTGCAGGGCACCATATCATTCCCAAAGCCATACTGCTCCAAGACAGAAAACCAGAAAGGGCATCCAGGAGCCTGGCCCTTTTTTAGTCTTAATCCTGAAGGCTCCCGACAGGCGGTGGTACTGTAATTTTTTTTTTCTAAAATCTCATATATAGGCAAACTATCAATCCAAGTGAGGAGGGAGCCTTTGCTAGGGAGAATTCTAACACAGCCCCTGGCCTGGGCTTTGTACCAAAGCTGTCCAGCCTGTACCATGGGTCCCCTTTGTTGTGGCTGCCAGGAACCCTCTGAAACCTCAGGCCCTTTCTCTCTTCACTTAGGCAGTCCTGCTGTACAGTCAACATCTTCTGAAAGGCTACTGGACAAAGGCGGACAGGCTCATGCTCCAGCCATAGCTGACCACAGATCCCCTCCCCCTGATTCCCACGCAGGGTCCTGGATAGAACTGTGTCCACACACTGCCTTCCTGTGCATTGCTGCTCTATAGAGATTTTTTTTTTTTTTTCAGAAATTCATTGCTTGGTCTGTCTTCCAATCATCCTCCCAGCTGGTGAAATTTCATACAACTGGCGGTTTTCTAAATGAAGCAAATTAAGGGAAAGAATTCTAAGTCCGACTTTGTCACCTTCCTCTTGGCTGTAGTTTCCTGGGACCATGTCAATGTAGATAATTATGAGATTTGGGATCCTATGTTAGATTAATGCATGAATCAATTCTTTGACCTTCTCCGTATCCACACTCTGTTCCATGTGACTAAGAGATGTTAGTAGACATGAGACATACAGGCATTTGGAGAAGTGCTTGCTGGTTTGAATTTCTCTCTTGTACCTCTGCCACCCTCATGAGACCATGTCTGGGCTGCCTTATTTGAGGATGAGGCACATGGAGCAGAGTCAATTCACCCAAGTTGTTCCAGTTAAAACCAGCCTAGATCAGCCAGCATCCAACCAACTCCCAGAAGAGATGGGTGAAATCACCTGAGATAAGAAGAACCTCCCACATCAGCAGAAATCACTGGCATATAGACTCCTGATCTAAATAAATGCTGGACTAAATACATTTTAAGCTGTGAGATTTGAGGTTATTTGTTACACAGTGTTATTGTGGCAGTAGCTGACTGATACAAATACCAATCATTCACTCACCATACTTCCAAGAAGAGCCCCCAGTTTTCATGTGAGATGCATCTCTTTCCTATTCTTTTTTTTCTTTTCTTTTTTTTTTTTTTTTTTGAGATGGCGTCTCACTCTGTCACCCAGGCTGGAGTGCAATGGTGTGATCTTGGCTCACTGCAACCTCGACCTCCTGGGTTCAAGTGATTCTCCTGCTCAGCTTCCTGAGTAGCTGAGATTACAGGCACCCACTATCATGCCCAGCTAATTTTTGCATTTTTGTAGAGTTGGGGTTTTACCAACTCTGTTGGCCAGGCTGGTCTTGAACTCCTGATCTCAGGTGATCTGTCCACCTCGGCCTCCCAAAGCCTCTCTCCTATTCTTAATCCATGTGGTTTGGACGTCATATCCCTCCACTTCCCCATGCCCCAGTCATTCTCCATTTCTTTGTCCTCCTACAAATTTGTTTAGAGGTGGGCACATGACAAAGTAAGCTAATCAGAGCAAAGCCTGGGATATTTACTTATAGAGGCCCAGGGGGCAAAAAAATTTATAGTCTCAAGCTTTCCATTTTTCAGGAGAGGAAACTTTAGTATCTGTTATATACTGAGCTCAAAGACTGTCACATGGATAAACCAATATTGGGTCTAGAATACAGGTTTCCAGACTTGCCTCTGGTTGATTCTCATTTCCCAGTGCCTTTTCAGGAAAGACAAAATTTCCTTTGAACATCTATGCCCAGTTTCATTTAATAATTTATTAACAAAATGTATGTTGAGTGCCTACTGTGTGTAGTGTGGGCGTCATGCAAGATGGCTTTGGAATGAACAGGATCTGGCTGGGTTAGCCTCGGAAGGACACATGGCCAAACTAGTCAAATGTTTATTGCAATCCTGATGCAAGAGCATTTCTGCAAACCAGATGAACCCTCTCTGTGCATTCATTTCATGCCCTATGTATTCCCAAGGAAGCTCATCGAAACCCCAGTGCTTGCTGTGTGCTTTTCAAAGGGGACTGAACTCAGGAGCGAGTGGGATTTGATTTTTATTAAAAAACTTCACCTCACATCACCCTCCTGTCTTCCATCTGCTTTGCACCCGGCGGCTCATGACCAAACCAATAACGAAAATCAGGAAATTGCAAAAGCCTGAATTTCATGAAGTTAATGTTTTAAAGCTGCCTTTAGGTGGGTGTTCCCTCCCCTGGGATGGTCTATAGGATGCATGCACTCCAATGGAACTGTAACCCTATTGCACACTGTCTACTGTCTTGTGCCTTCTGCATGAGCATTTCTCATTGGGCTAAGTCAATTTTCTTAGAAGAAAGAAAGAACTAGCATGTACTGAGTATCTACTATGGGCTAGACACTGGTTTAGCCATTTTATCTACATTGTCTCATTTAAACCCTCTTAAAGAGACATGGCAGGCAATATCATTCTTTCCATGTGACAGATGAAGGAACTAAGGCCAAGAGATGTTTAATATTTTGGTTGCCAAATTACTCTGTCACTGCCAAAAAGCGGCAGAGCAAGAAACCAAACCCAAGACTATCCACTTCCAGTGCTGTTACCGTCCAGCTGTGGCCCCAGCTCAAATCACCACTAAGAAAACAGTTTTATTTCAGCAAACAGCAAAAATATATTGGGAAGAACGCCGGTACATAAACTGATGCTGTGTTGCAAACTGCGATTGCATCTAGGGTGGCGGATTAGGAAAAGCTAGGTCTAAACTCTAATGTACATAAGAAGTACCCAGGAGGTGCATTTTTAAAATGAATACAGTGGGACACGACACTTGGATGTTCAAATTCCTTAGGAGCGAGTGGGCCCAGGATCCACATTTGTAACAAGCATCTCCAGTGATTCTGGGTCAAGTCCTCAAGCCCCTCTTTGAGGTCTGGACTCCGGCCCTGTTGTGATGTAGTTTTCTTTTTTGGTCTTAGAAAACCCCAGTTTCCTCATATATAAAAGCAGAAAAGCTAAGTGAAGTGTCCTTCCTTCCTTCTTCCTTTCCTTTCCTTCCCTTCCTTCCTTCCTTCCTTCCTTCCTTCCTTCCTTCCTTCCTTCCTTCCTTCCTTCCTTCCCTTCCTTCCTTCCTTCTCTCTCTCTCTCTCTTTTTTTTGACAGAGTCTTGCTCTGTCACCCAGGCTGGACTGTAGTGGCATGTTCTTGGCTTACTGCAGCCTCCGCCTCTGGGGTTCAAGCAATTCTCTTGCCTCAGCCTCCTAGGTGGGACTACAGGCTCCCAGCTGGGACTATAGGCACATGCCACTGTACCCAGCTAATTTTTGTACTTTTAGTAGAGATGAGGTTTCTCCATGTTAGCCAGGATGGTCTCAAACTCCTGACCTCAAGTGATCTGCTCACCTCGGCCTCCCAAAGTGCTGGGATTACAGGCATGAGCCACCACACCCGGCCTAGTGAAGTGTATTTCTTTCTGAAAGACTCCATCAGGATGACTAAGAGCTATCTCCAAAGCAGAGATAAATGGAGACTTTGTGAGTACTGGCCTCTTTTACTCTTATTTAGCACCTATTTTTTTTTTTTTTTATACACCAAGCCAAGCCCCATGCAAAACCTACAGAGACTAGATTCTCTGATTTCCTCTATTGGAGCAATGGTAGAAATGGGAGTGTGGAGCATGTGTGTAGCTTGGAAAAGGGAACCCAGAACAATTCTAGTGAGAAGCAGAGAGATTACATTGCAGTCTATGCTGGCAGTTTCTCCTAATTTGATTGCCTTGCTGTGGCACTGGACTTAAGTTCAAAGATTCTGTTTGCAAAATAAACAGATTTCCAAAGACATGGCTTCATCTCGATTAAGACAGCCTGCTGGGCTTGAGACGGTGTCTTCCAGGGTGGATTTTAAACAGGTGTGACAAGTGTTGCCAAGGCTGGGTGTGGGAGGATCAATAGCAGTGGCCACTAGGGGGCAACTTGCATGGGAAGCCCTATGTAGTGAAAAATAAATCATACCAACTAGTATGATGTTTACCATTTCCTGTCCTGGCAGACACACTCCAAAGGGAGTGATTTTCAATGCAGGTGGCAGTAAGAAACTTGTCTCTTCAAGGACCTTGTCCTTTCTTCTTGACAGCTACTTCCTTTTCCCATCTCCCCCAGTGACACCCCCTGCTCCCCAGTGACACCTGCACCTCTGCCTACTTCTCTGCCCATGCCCTATGTTCCCAAAGTGGGTTCCCAGCAACATTAATGCCACTGAATGTTAAGATGCTCACTGGTTTTCCTTAAGAGCAAAGCGATCAGATGTCAAAAGTGTTTGGGAAATGGTGGGTTAAAAAGAGTTCACCAGTATTTATTACCACAGGCTTTTCACAGACTTTAATTTGCTCACCTGATAATAACAGTACTACTAATACCAGTCGTAACCTGCATGCATTTATTACTTTCCCTATGCCAGGTACTGTGACACGTGTTTTAAACATCTTATTTCACAACAAGCTAGGAGGGAGGTGACATGATGGTCTCCACTTTGCAGATCAGAAAATAGGGGATCAGAGAGGTTGAAGATAACAAGACTAGCAAATGATGGTGCCTGTATTGGAACCCATGTGTGTCTGAGTCTAAGCCCATCATATCCAACTTGTCTCTTTTTTTTTTTTGTGACAGAGTCTCGCTCTGCCACCCAGGCTGGAGTGCGGTGGCATGATATCGGCTCACTGCAACCTCCACCTCCCGGGTTCAAGCAATTCTCCTGCCTCAGCCTCCTGAGTAGCTGGGACTACAGGCACGTGCCACCATGCCTGGCTAATTTTGGTATTTTTAGTAGAGACAGGGTTTCACCATGTTGGCCAGGCTGGTTTCAAACTCCTGACCTCAGGTGATCTGCCTGCCTCAGCCTCCCAATGTGCTGGGATTACAGGCATGAGACACCACGCCTGGCCTGTCTCCCCCTTTTAAGAAAGTGACAGAATGTGGAAGGTGGGGGCATACAAACTCCCCAACCTTGCTACCATACCTCATCTAGAGTCTGGGTCTAGAGGTTGAGTAGAGAACACTAGAGGCAGACCAATGACCCCAGAGGAAATTGGTTCTCACTGGGACCCCTTTTCCTCTCCCCGAACAAGGCAGGATAAAGGTGCCTTTAGCAGGACAGGTGAAGTTAGCCTGGTTTGGAGAGAAAACAGCTCCCTGCTTTTAACCTATCCTGAAATACGTTCCAAATGCATCAGACGACAAAAAGATGATATAAGGACAGAAATGCAGACTGCCTCCAAATGCCATCACAGGGATCATAATGGCTTTGTTTTTCACAGGGAGGGAAAAAAAAGTTAATGCCTCAAATTAGTAGGTCTGTCATGTTCCAAATTGTTTGCGTTTCTAAAAATGGACTTTGACATGTGAATACTTATTATCTAATGCAAAACCCAAAAATGTCTCTCTCAAGGCAACAGCCAGGTAGTCAGGGGATTCTCATTAAACACACTGATGTAAAGCTCTCTTTCCCAATGAGGGAATAGAATGCACTCTCCTCCCTGCAACAACTCAGGATGTTTCCGAGCCTCTGGGGCCCAGGTCAAACTCTCCTCTTCAGAACCTTCAACTTACAAAAAGATATCTGGAGAACAAATCACAGAGTGTTAGTTTCCCCCGAAAGATATCTTGACTGCAGTCATTTTCACAGTATGGTCCCAGACCTGTAGCATCAGCATCACCTTGGGACCTGTTAGCAGTTCCACTCCTCAGACCCCATCCAAGGCTTAGTGAATCAGGTGCTCCTGGGTGAGGCCCAGGAATCTGGGTTTGTAACAACCTTCCGAGTGATGCTGATGCGTGCTCAAGCTGGTTACAACGTGAGAGCCATTGGTCTCATGGTCCCTCCTCCTCCTCCTCACTCAGTACGTTTTGCAGACTCTCAATGATCCTTCCACTCCATTTTCTTCTCTCCGTCCTCTACCCACCCCAGTGCAGGTCACCACCCACCTGCAAGAGCCTTCCAGTGGGTGTCTGCAACTATAGTCCACACTCCCCTAATCCAGTCTCCACTTAGAAGCCAGAATAATCTTTTGAGAGGGCAAAAAAAAAAAAAATGGCCATGACTGTTTATATGGTTTGGCTGTCTCCCACCCAAATCTCACCTTGAATTGTAACTCCCACAGTTCCCACGTGTTGTGGGAGGAACCTGGTGGGAGAGGACTGAATCATGGAAGTGGGTCTTTCCTGCACTCTTCTTGTGATAGGAATGAGTCTCACAAGTTTGGATGGTTTTAAAAATGGGACTTTCCCTACACAAGCGCTCTCTCTGCTATCCACATAAGATGTGACTTGCTCCTCCTTGCCTTCTGCCTTGATTGTGAGGTTTCCCCAGTCACGTGGAACTGTGAGTCCAATAAACCTTGTTCTTTAGTAAATTGCCCAGTCTTGGGTGTGTCTTTATCAGCAGCATTAAAACGGACTAATACACCAGTTTCTTGCTTATATCCCTGCAATGCCTCCTAATTTTCCCCAGTTCAAGCTCATTAAACGGTTCTACCAGCCGGGTGTGGTGGCTCATGCCTGTGATCCCAGCCCTTTGGGAGGCCAAGGCAGGTGGGTCATCTGAGGTCAGGATTTTGACCAGCCTGGCCAGCATGGTGAAACCCCATTTCTACTATACACACACACACACACACATATATATATCAAAAATTATCTGGGCATGGTGGCATGTGCCTATAATCCCAGCTACTCAGAAGGCTGAAACAGGAGAATCACTTGAACCTGGGAGGCGGAGGTTGCAGTGAGCCAAGATCACACCACTGCACTTCAGCCTGGGTGACAGAGTGAGACTCCATCTCATAAATAAATAAACAAATAAACAAATACATATATAGTTCTACCTCCACCTCCTTAGGTCAGCTACTTCTCCACCAAGTCCAACAAAGCATAAAGAGAAGGGTGTTTCTGGTCTATTCTAAAAAGAGCCACTTCCATTACACCCCAGTGGAAAATAGCTTAGAATAAGAGCCAGACTGACAGAGGTTCAAACTGCAGCTCTACCACTGAACAGTCACATGACTCTAGACCAGCAAGACTTATCCTTACTTAGACATCATGTCCTCATTTCTAAATGCGGAAGACAATGCCTACACAGCCTTATCATCAGAGAATTAAATGATAAAATGATGTAAAGGGCCAGTCCTCTGGCACATAGTAGGGAGCTAATTAATTAATGATAGCTGCCACCTGGTCTGGTCACCCAGCTGGGAACTCACAGACTCAAGTCGACCAACTTCTTAACCCTCTCTGCTCACCACGCTGTTCCAGGAAAGCTGAAAATAGCATTCTGTTCTCTAAAAGGCTAATCATTCCCAAGACTCTTGGCCAATAACTTCATTAAGTTTATCTCTCCCTCAGAACCTGTGTTCTTCCCCCGCCCCGCCCCCATTAATTTACCTTGTGTTTTGCCATTTGCCATTGCAGCTTTCTGAGAAAAATTAACACATTTCACCTTACCTGGCATGATTTCTCATAGTGATGTTTTCCATCAGGCAACAAATATTGGGAAGTGAGGGGTAGCACATTGTCCAACAATTGCTAGATGTACACACACACACAAACACCTACACACTGGAACTTAGACGGACTTGCAGATGCCACCCTATGCAGACACACATGTGCACAGGTCACACAGACACCAGGACTCTCTATCCCTTCATTATTTAATGCTAAATTTGACAACACCTGGACGAAAGAGCTAGAAAAAGCCGTACAGTACCTTTTGGTGACTTAAGTGTCGATACTGCCCAGTCACCATCAGAACTTCCTAAAAAAATAACAATCAAGAGATGCCGATGATCTGTTTGCAGGGCACCCATGTTCACTATGCCCTCACACCCAGGTGCTGTTGGCTGCCCCTGCTGCAGCCTCTAGGCAGGGGCAGGCCTCAGGGGACCCAGGGAACAGGGAAGGGAGCCACGCGTGAAAACGCAGCTATGTGTGTACCTCTTTCTGCAAGGCCTTGAAGCAACATCATGTTAACACCCAACAGAAGATCAAAAGAAGCCTCCTGAAAAAGGCCTAGATATGTTCAGTTATGTAAGACAGAAAGAGAATTCTTAGGTGGAAAATCTGGCCGTAAATTTCAACCTGCTTAGAAAAAAGGAAATTTTGAGTTCTATGAGCTCATCTTAGCTCAAGACTACACTCTGATGACAAGAGGTAGATTTTGATCGTGTTCCACTGCAATCCCCCTCTCCTGAAAAGGGGCACATTATTAGCCCCAGATTCAAGGTTGGGACAGGCTCTACTAACTGCAACTTTAAATGCTGGGTGACAGGCCCCGTGGGGTTGGGGGCTACCTTACCACAGTACCTAATACACAGTCTGTGTTTGGAAAATATGACTGAATGAAGGAATGCATTCAATTTTATCCACAGAGTCACCCTTTCTAAGGTAGGGAAATTCTTCTAAACAGTAACGAGATCAAGCTTGTTATCTGAGAATCCCATAATGAGTAATACATTGCTTTACAGAACAGGTGTGTGCTGGAGTTTTCATTATAAATCAGTTTATCCGAAATGAATTCCATTTCAGATGTCCCGAATGAGCCCTGGGGGATCTAACAGTATTAACAGAATTCCATAATGACTCCTTTCATAAAATAAAGGATACTGAGAATTGGCCAAGGCTATACCCAACCCAACCCGCCCCCTTCCCCCCACACCCCCCGCAACCTCACATCTTCTTTGATAGTTCTTCTCTGTAAGATTGGGTTTTCCTTAAAGTAGGGCAAACCTACCCACGAGACCTCTCCTCATTGGCTGGAGACGTGGCCAATCAGCGTGTGGTCCTAGCTCTTTCCTTTCTTACGCATCTACCTGGAAAGACCAAGTCCTCAACAGTTTGGCACCATTTCCAGAGATATATCAAGCTGAGTGAAGACGCAGGGAACAGTCTGTCATCTGAATGATTACAAAGCACAGATCTAGCCCCATTTAAACATTTCTGGCTGGCCTCCCCAGGCGCGCCAAAGGATGCTCAAATCGCCACATCCCCCCAGTGGATCTGAAATGTACATCCCTCATCACTCACAAGAGGGACAACTGGAGCAACAGAAGAGTGAGGAAGTTAAAACTGAGTCGAGCCTGCCCAGGATGACTCGGTTATCTTCTCCCCCACAGTCAGGGTCATCTGGAAATAGTGGTGCGACCCCAGTTCTTCCTGTGTGGGTGGCCACAGGCTGACTGAGCCACTAAGTCACTGACTCCAGGGAAGCCATCTCAACCCCTAATCAAATCCATCACTATTTGCTTTGAAGGCAGGAACCATCCTTCTGTCACCTCTGTCCCCATTACCTCAGATAGGGCTTAGCTCTTACAATAATGAATTTTCATTTATAAGTTCATTGACAATAGGACATTTAATAAGATGATGTATAGGCTACGGAACATGTAGTTAAGGCTCCACTGTGCACTTGGTCGCACTCATGGATATTAGAAAAATACTTCAAGGATGAAAAATGCTCATTGAGAGGAAGTAGACCTAAGTTATTAAAAGGAAGGAGATATGAGGGAACTTTCAGTGTGATGAAAACATTTCTCATTTTTATTGGGATGTGGTTACCCAAGTGTATGCTTTTGTGTTTTAACAATCACACTATTGTAAGATTATGAACTGTGTATTTCACTGTATGTAAAATATACCGCCAATACCGCATACCTCAAATACACTAGACTTCAATTATACTCAGCATCACAGGGAAACTTGTACCTTCTTTTTTTTTTTTTTTTGAGACAGAGTCTTGCTCTGTTGTCCAGTGCAGTGCAGTGGCGCAATCTCGGCTCACTGGAACCTCCATCCCCACCGCCCCCCAGGTTCAAATGATTCTCCTGCCTCAGCCTCCTGAGTAGCTGAGATTACAGGCGAGCACCACCACACCTGGCTAATTTTTGTATTTTTAGTAGAGATGGGGTTTCACCACGTTGGCCAGGCTGGTCTCGAACTCCTGATCTCAAGTGATCTGCCCACTTCGGCCTCCCAAAGTGCTGGGATTATAGGCGTGAGCCACTGTGCCCAGCCAAACTTTTACTTTCAAACAAAGAAAAATGATGAGTACCTTGGTAAGCTCTCCTTCCCCGAGAAGAGCAGGGGATAGGCTTTCCCAACTTTTCTTTTGCCTGGTTACATACTTTAGATGCCAGAAATTTCTCTGCAGAAGACAGCATAGTTTCATGGAAAGAACATAGGATCCCAAGTCAAGCACTCTTGAATATGAGTCTTGGCTCTGCCATTTACTAAAAGTATGGATTATGGGGAAATAACTATGCTAAGTTTGTTTCCCCTTCTGCAAAATGGGGGGACTCACGCCCCTGTTAGAGGCGTGCTGTTCATGAGTTCAGTGATGTTAGCCCCCTTTCTGACCTAACTTCAAAAGAAATTAAACTAGTAGAGTCCAATCCATGGCCAAGTGCCTCATGTATGGCTCTTAGGGTTTTCACTCAGGATTCCAAGAGTAAAGAGGGAATTCCTACCATATTGAAGTATATTGTTGCTGTTGTTTGAAAAAGCACTATTGGAAAACGCATTGTGATTCTGGCCAAATAGTCAATCATCTGTCAAATAGCAACACAGACAATTTTTTAAAATAAAATAAAATTTTTGAATTAGAAATGAAGGCACACAGCATTTTATCAAAGATGCTGGTACATCCTGTCTCTTTCTTATACTCAGTGGCCAAGGCTGCATTGAGCCATCTTAAGGGCACATAATCAGGAATCGCTGGTCACCTAGGAGTTCAATAATCAGAAACCTAGAGGAAAAACTGGACAAGGGGCTAATGAAAGATAAATGTCAATGTGCAGACAACTTTCTGTTTGCAAAGCCCATCAGGAATTATATAAAAGGGTGAAAGGGTGATCTTTTCCAGTTCTGGAAGTAGCAATCATCCCTCTCTGAACCACCAACTGAGCTTTAGGGATTTTTTTCTTTTTTTGAGGCGGAGTCTCGCTCTGTTTCCAAGGCTGGAGTGCAGTGGTAGGATCTCTGCTCACTGCAAGCTCTGCCTCCCGGGTTCACGCCATTTTCTTGCCTCAGTCTCCTGAGTAGCTGGGACTACGGGCGCCCACGACCATGCCTGGCTAATTTTTAGTAGAGATGGGGTTTCACCGTGTTAGCCAGGATGGTCTCCATCTCCTGACCCTGTGATCCGTCCGCCTCAGCCTCCCAAAGGGCTGGGATTACAGGTGTGAGCCACTGCACCCAGCCTAGGGATATTTTCATAAAGACACCTGTCTTGCAAACTTTGGCCTATGAAGAACCACAAGGTAGGCTCCCATATTGTAACCATATGGGCACCTCAGGCCAGGGAACTTGTATGCTTAACTGGATTTTCAGGTTACATTTTTGGTTCTGTCTATAACAAGACACACTCTCAACCTCAATGTTGGTGGGAAATGTTTAAATCCACGTTACAATTTTGCTTTAGTAAGAAGAGTCAATTGAGTGAAACAGAGTATTTCTCTGATGGATTGTATTGAAACATAATATTCCTCTGATGGATAGCATTACAGTATCTATATGCCTGGGCATTGACCTTTATTGTCCACCCTGAAGATGGGGAACTTGAAGAGGTCTGGACTGATCCTTTGAGGGTCCTTAGGAGAGTTTAGAAACACCATTTGTTTGTTTGTTTGCTTGCTTGCTTGCTTGCCTGCTTGTTTTACCAGATCTCTGACATGAGTTAATTTTCATTTATGTCTTTCCCATCAGACCAGAGTAAAAAGTATGGAACCAACCCTTCCTCCCTCAAAATGAAATGTGGGCAATTGCATGTTAATCCAGGTACCAGGGTATCTCGGAGATCAGGGGAAATCCTGACTGCACATAACTCTGGTCTGGGTCTTTAATATGCTGCAGGATTTGCTGAGGACTGACATGCATCAGGCTGAGAACTTTACCCGCACTATGTCATCAAATTTTCGAAGCCATTATCTGTGTATTATTATTATCACCATTTCACAGAACGGGAAACTCAGACCTGAGGAAGTGAAATAATTTCTGCAATTACTTGATAAATGTTCAAGCTGGGTCTTAAACTCAGCCCTGACCAATTCCAGAGGCTATGCTATATTCCACTATCCTGCTGATTCTCTCAGGTCCCTCTCAGGCTAGATGAGGTGCTTCTCTTAGGGCATTATTCACTAGTTTTACAAATTGGTGCTGGGAGTCCTTACTAAGCATCCCACATGACATTAGGCACTGGGGATACATTGACGAATGGGATAGACTTGGTTCATGGTTCAGTGGGACCTGCAGTCAAGGGAAACCAGACTTAATGTTTGGAGAATGAATGAATGAACTGAAGGAATAACTCAAAGTCATCATCTCTTCTGGTACAAAGTCCTATATGGTTTAGCCCCTGACATTTCCCTAGTCTGTGCTAATATTTTACCAAGAGCTGGGCAGTGAACCCCTTGGGAACAGAAACCATTCTGCAATTACATGCCATGTACGACTAGGTGGTGCGTGTCCAAATCTCTCAACAGGAGAATTGCTTGAACCCAGGAGGCGGAGATTGCAGTGGGCTGAGATCGCACTATGGCCCTCCAGCCTGGGCAACAGGAGCAAAACTCCATCTCAAAAAAACAAAACAAAAAAAGAAAAAGAAAAAGAAAAGAGGTCCCTTTAAACATGAATGAGGGTGATCCCAACAAGCAAACAAAAATAAAATATAACAAAATAGAAAGGAAGGCAGGTTTGGGGAGAATTTGTCTCAGGAACAACCAACATTACCATCCTTTATTCAAACCTTTTTTTCCCCCGAGTTGGCAGGAAATGAATGGGACATATTTAAGGCATTCTAACAACTAGAATGAGTATAATTATTTAATTTTCTAATTTTAAAATTAAAATGGAGCTTGGACATCTTATAGTTCAGTTTTCTCATTTTTCATATGAAGAAGCTGAAATCCAAGAGCTTCATTGACCTGCTCAAAGTCATATAGCTAAGTACGGTTAGAGTCTGAGTGAGACAGAGCCTCTGATCATCTTCCCAGTGCTCTGGATGTTAAAGCTTCCCAGAGAAATTTATTTTCCAGAAGTATTTTTGAGCTTATCAGTTAACCCTAAAGATTGTCTAACCTCTCCTTATTCTCTGGATTGAAATATTTAGAAAATGAATCTAGTTATCGGAGGTTGCAGAACTTTCAACAGCAAACCGTTTTTTAAACAACCCCTCTCCTGGATGGTAATGAGTGCATTAACGAAATGCATTTCATCATTCACACCATGATCACATTATGCTTTAACAAAGAACCCTTGAAAGAAC
Organism: Colobus angolensis palliatus; assembly: GCF_000951035.1. Taxonomy (NCBI): domain Eukaryota; kingdom Metazoa; phylum Chordata; class Mammalia; order Primates; family Cercopithecidae; genus Colobus; species Colobus angolensis. The sequence continues at coordinate 300,874 of NW_012112697.1, forward strand.
ATTTATTATGGGATCTGCATTTTATTTGTGCACGCATATGCTGGATTCCTGGTTAACACATTGAGTCAAGCAATCCCTCAGTCTGCTCTGCATTGGCCCTTCAGATTCACAAGACCGTCTGTGTCTCAGAGAAAGCCCTGAGAACCCTCACAATGGTCAGAAAAACAGGATGAAGAACAGGAGGGGGTACATCAACCACATCTAGGACTGGGGAAGGTGCCCCATGTGGAATGCTTCAGAGTTTTCTAGGAGGTATAAGGGTGCTTCCTTACAACCAAGCTATTCTTTTTTTTTTTTATTCTTTTCAAAGACAAGCTCATTCATTCATTTAACAAACATTTCAGGAGTTCCTGATTTATGAACAGAGGGTTACTCAAAGACTGTGAAATGATTTTCACACTGAAAATTTAATTTAATCCCAAATGCACTGCAGACATTTGCTATGTAGAGGAGCCCCACATAAATCTTGGAGAAAATCAGGGAATTTCTGTTGGAATATCCCTTTGCTATTTTCCCAGAGAGCGACTGGGTGTCAGACTGGAGTGCAGTGGCACCATCTTGGCTCACTGCAACCTCCACCTCCCAGGTTCAAGCGATTCTCATGCCTCAGCTTCCAGAGTAGCTGGGATTACAGGCGCCCACGAACACACCTGGCTAATTTTTGTATTTTTAGTAGAGATGGGGTTTTGCCATATTGGCCAGGCTGGTCTTCAACTCCTGGCCTGGTTGATTTTGTAAATGCCTAAAGAAGAATACAATAAAATGGCATATGTTAGATGATAAATAACATCTATCTAACATCTCTCTGAACCTCCCAAGAGGCTCAGAAAGGGAAGTGAGCCACCAAATAGCATATGAAGGCTTCCACAGTTACACTGGCGAAGATGCCGTGACTCTTGCTCTCCGAGGTAACAGCCCTCATCCCTTCCTAGTAATACTGAGTACATTCAAATGTGGTTGGGATACATATGCTGTGCAAACAGGGAATATGGAATAGAAGGAATCTGTTGTCATGGGACATAATAAGGGTTGAGCTGGGCATAGAAATTCAGTGTGAAACATGGGTGACCAGTATGTAGGGTCTTATAAGACTTCAGATTTAGAAAAGCCTGCGTCAGTTTGAACATCCTGTGTCCCTGGTATTATAAATTTGGCTCAGTCACTATTTGAATGATTCCATCTGGAAATCCTAAGAGATCAGGGAACATGAATTCCCAAAGATAGACTTCTGGTACAAACACTCGCTAAGCACCTAGTAAGTGCCTAGCCCTATGCTAGGTACCAAAATGCTTGTTTTGTGAATCTGATGTGTGTTGATTATGGTTACCACAGGCATCTTAGACACATGGTTGTGTCACTGCTTTGGGTTCTGGTGTTAGTTTATAACAGGATTAGCATATTTCATACTGAAATCAATTAGCAAGTATTTCCCATCCCATCTCCATTGATGGGCTTGGCAGTGGGGGGAGAAAAAAGGATGAACAGTTGATAATAAAAGAAAGTACATGGTTTGTAGGGTATTCTGCCTGCCCAGAGTTTTCCAGGAGCCAAAACTATGTGGAAATAGATAAATAAATAAAGTTTATGAATAACTAAAGAATAGAAGGCCCTCCACCAATAAACGGGATTCCACTCAAAGTGAATTGTTCTAATGCTTTGGAGCTTCTGACACTCAATTCTGCTGGGAAGGTGAGGACTCCATGTTGGAAAAGGACAATGTTTAAGGAATCCTTCCTGGCCAAATGTGATGGTTCACACCTGTAATCTCAGCACTTTAGGAGGCCAAGGCAGGCGGATCATTTGAGGTCAGGAGTTTGAGACCAGCTGAGCAACATGAAGAAACCCGTCTCTACTAAAAATACAAAAAAAAAGAAAAAAAAATTAGGCCTGGTGGTGCACGCCTGTAATCTCAGCTACTCGGGAGGCTAAGGCAGGAGAATCGCTTGAACTCCGGAGGCAGAGGTTGCAGTGAGCCAAGATCATGCCATTGCACTCCAGCCAGAGTGATAGAGTGAGACTCTGTCTCAAAAAAGAAAAAAGACCTTCCTATGACATCTGAGCATGCTCTAAGATGGAAATCAGAAAAGGATTCATGCATGGGGCTACTAGAAACAGGACCAGGGAGGTCTGGAGAAGGGAGGTGACAAATATATATTGAATGAATGTCCTTTACCAGGCTACAATATAAGTCATCACAGGCATCCTTAGGCCCATTTTACAGATTACAAGACTGAGACCTTAAAAAGGGGTTAAGTGTTGCCCAAGGCTACACAGATAGTAAGTAGTAGGGCTAGGATTTGAACTCACATCTGTTTGGCTCCTTCTAGCTCCCCAAGGAATAGACTCAGAGAAGGAATAGGTTAAGTAGAAAACCTGGTTTAAAATCTCTCCTCTGAGACAGGGAGAGAAAACAGAACTCATAGCACATAGTGAGAAGGAAAGGAAAGGAATTTTCCCCATGTAGTAACAATGCACAGGAATGTAAAGAACAATTAAGATCATTAGAAGAGGAAATTCATATGAACTTTAAAGCAATTTTTTCCAATTCTGTGAAGAAACTCATTGGTAGCTTGATGGGGATGGCATTGAATCTATAAGTAACCTTGGGCAGTATGGCCATTTTCACGATACTGATTCTTCCTATCCATGAGCATGGTATGTTCTTCCATTTGTTTGTGTC
>NW_012112697.1:304456-305864 GCF_000951035.1 Colobus angolensis palliatus
CATGGCACAAGTATACATATGTAACAAACCTGCACGTTATGCACATGTACCCTAGAATTTAAAGTATAATAAAAAAAAAAAAAAAAAAAAGAGGAAATTCAGAGCAAGCACGTGAAATGGGATTTGGTTTTCCCGGATGTGGGGGTGATGAAGCGGTTTTCATGAACAGCTGTCACCCCTGGCTTCACACTAGAAACGGCCACAGAGTGCTTTAAACATGCGCATGTCTGAATCTTATCTTCAACCAGTTCAACTGAAATCTCTAAGGTGGGCCTGGGGCATCCTTATATTTTACCTGCTCTCCAGGTGATTCTAGTAATTGGCATCTACATATGAGAACCATTGATTTAGGGAACCCTGAGGTTGCCACAGTCAATCAGGAGTCAGGAATCGCTTTCTGTGGCTCTCGCTTCTATCCAACAGAACCCTTTTATGAGCAAACTGTTCAGGAGCCTCAGTCACTGTCAGGGTTACTATTACACCCCCTCATGTTTAAATTGAAGAATCGACTGAAGGAACCAGGGCAGTGGTGAAAGCAATGGCTCTGGAGTGATAAAAATAGAGTTCAATTCTCAGCTCTGTCACCCACTGCTGCTTGACTCGGGCAAGTTATATTAGCCTCTTAGAGTCTCAGTTTTCTAATCTGGCAATTGGGATAATCATTGTATCTTCACCTTGGAATCACTATGAGAAAACAAGGGTTCAATTCAATGTCTTGCACTTGGTAAGAACTCAATTAGTAGTAGCTCCAGACTGCCCACCCCAGTAAATATTTCAATCCTGAAGAGGAGAAGTTGCCTGGGGTAGGAATGTGCATTGTTCACCAACTTCTTAGAAATGGGATGGACTATGCAGGTGAAGGGTGTTACCCATACCCACTAAAGTGTAAGGCATTTCTGAGATGGAGAGACCTTGATTATATGTCAATATTCCCTGAGGATCAACTAGGGCAGATGGAGATGGTAAAGGTGTTAAAGTGTCAGTGGGATCAAATGAGCAACCAGGTTCTCCTCCCCAGGAAATAGCCCTCACCGCACATGTGCCTCTCGCCCAGCCACCCTGCCTTACACGGCAATGTAGAACTTGTTCTAGGTCAGAGAAAGCAGCTGAGGGTCTCTGATCCTTAGAAACCTGTGTCCCAGGTATAGAGACCCAGAAGATGAGTAGATAGATAGATGTTTAGACAGACAGATAGATAGATAGATAAATAGAGAGAGAGAGAGAGATAATAGTTAGATAGATAGATGATAGATAAATAGATAGATAATAGGTAGATAGATAATAGATAGATATATGATTGATGATAGATAATATATAGATAGATAGATAAGCAGATAGGTAGATGGATGGAAGGATGGATGGATGTTAGACAGATAATATATAGGTAGGTAGATAGATGGATAAGTGA
>NW_012112697.1:306639-370571 GCF_000951035.1 Colobus angolensis palliatus
TATAGATAGATAGATAAGCAGATAGGTAGATGGATGGAAGGATGGATGGATGTTAGACAGATAATATATAGGTAGGTAGATAGATGGATAAGTGACTAGGTGGATGGGTGGATGGATTGATAGATGATAGATAGATAGATGATAGGATAATAGGTAGATAGATAGATAGAATAAATAATAGGTAGATAGATAAGTGAATAGGTAGATGGATGGGTGATGGATGGATGGACAGATAGATAATACATAGGTAGGTAGATAGATGGATAAGTGAATAGGTGGATGGGTGGATGGATTGATAGATGATAGATGGATGATAAGATAATAGGTAGACAGATTCAATAGATAATAGGTAGATAGATAAGTGAATAAGTAGATGGATGGATGATGGATGGATGGATGGATGGATGCATGGACAGACAGATAATACATATGTACGCAGATAGATGGATGGATAAGTGAATAGGTGGACGGATGAATGGATGGATAGATAGAGTGGATAGGCAGATGGATGGATGAATGAATGGGTAGATAGATAGATAGATAGACAGACATATTTATAGACAGAGAGAGAATGAAAATGAGATAGAGGCAGAGAAAAGCAGAAAGACAGAACAAAAAATAAGAGCTAGAAAAAGGAATTAGGAAAGAAAACTGGAGATAAAGAGATCTACAAGAAGCAGCAAAGGACAGGAAAGAAGAGAAAGAAAAAATGATCCATCAGGAGGCTCTTACCGACTGCCTTTAAGGAGGCGTACTTGTTGAGCTCTTTCCCTGGTGGCTGCTGTTCATAGGGGTTGGAGATCTGGCCCAGGTTCGGGTATGAATGTGGATGGCCCATCTGCTGGAGGAGAGGAGAGGTGGGCACTGCATTGTTCATCTGGGTGGCATCTGGAAGTGAAGACACAGAAGGAGACTGTCACAGAGAGGGCAGAACCATCTACTTTCCCTCCTATCACCACATCCCTGGAGACCAACACTCTCCCCACCCTTTAGGGACTCAAGTCGCAAAACAGCAGAGGGTTCACAGATACATGGGACACAACTGAGTTTATAATCTTTACTGGAGAGCAAATGAGGACAGGTGGGTGTTCTTCCGACATCACCTCAAAGGATGTGCTCAAAAACATGTTAAACTAACATGTTAAGGTCCTATCAGGAGAGAGGTTATTTCTGTCATCGAAATGATATTTGTACAAAAAGATGCCCAACCTCAGTAACAGTCAAAGAAATGCAAGTCAGAAGAACAATGAGAAGCCATTCCTTTGCCAAGAGATTGGCAGATGTTAAAGGGACTGAAGGACATAAGTACCGGCAGAGATGCTGACTACAGGGAGGCCTCCTAAGGCTGCTGGTGGACATGCAATTTGCTATACTTGCAGGAAGAAATCAGGCACTGAGTATTGAAATGTAAATCATATGTATATGCTGACTGAACAATACCACTTCTAGCAATTGAGCCTACAGAAATATAAGCATCAGAATGTAAGGATATTTGTTCAGAGATGTTTTTGCACCACTGTTTGTAAAATGAAAACACACAGAAACAATCTGAACTCCTATCAATGTGGGAATTCTTCAATGAATTATTATAATACATATGATATACACAATATGTACACATAGGATGGAATATCATTCGGGTGTCAGAAAAAAAGAACGAAAAATTGAACAGTTTCTTATGGTTTATATTGTTAAAGGGAAAAAAGCAAGCTTTAAAGGAAAGCAAATAGTATAGTATTTTTTGTGAAGTAAAAGAAAAATCTATGTGTATATTTTTGCATACTATGGGTTTGCATAAGACAGAAACATATGTAAAGACAAACAAACTAAATACTGGCTACTTGAGGGGAAATGAGATTCAGGGAAAGAGAGATTCAAGGTTTTTCTGAGCTGAGATCCGCAGGAAGGAGGGTTGTTATGATAGTTCAGTGTGGTGGAAGGTGGAAGGTATGAGGGAGGGTATTTCAGGCGGAGGAAGCAGCATGAGCAAAATCTGTGGAGCTGGATGGAAACTGGTGTGCTCAGCAACAGAAGGAATTGCCCTCCGAGCTCCGGCCATGCACAGCTAGAGAATACAGTGTGAGGAAAGTGGAATGAGGTGGGACTGGAGAGGGTGGCAGGACCCAGTGAACATTGGTAAAGGTTTCTGTCTTCATCCTGAGAGCAATGGGATGGACAGACAGGAGGCGAGAACCAAATGGGAGATTCCATTCCCATTTGGTTCTCGTCTCCTGTCTGTCCATCCCATCACTGTGAGATAATGATGGCTCACTTTCAGGTGGGAAGTACAGGTTCCCTCTGGCTTCATGAAGCACATGTGTCCATCCAGGTATGCACTGCAGTAGATGCTGGTGGTGTCTTGAAAGATCCCCTTTATCCAGCATGTACCCCCATCTCCCAGCTGCTGCAAATGTTGGCTGCTAACAGCTCATAGCTGTCTTCAGTACCCAGAGAATTGCTCTTGGCTAACGGAAGCCACTGTCCTGGGGTCAATATGCTTCACCCACCTCGTCCTCAGGTAGTCAACAACCAATGTCCCACTGACACTGATGTCCAAAGACCAGCCCCTTGTCTCACCACGGGTATAACTTTATGAAATGATGATACTCCAGAGTTCACATGGACTGGGACAAGTTTAGAGTAAGGGGTCAGCAATCTTTTTCTGTAAAGGGCCAGAGAGTAAGTATTGTAGACTTTGTAGGCCATCAGTCTCTGTTTTAACTACTCAACTCTGCCTTTGTAGCATGAATGCAGCCCTAGAGGGGAGACAGTTGACCCTCTGTATCCACAGGTTCTGCACCCTTGGATTCAGCTAACTGTGAATTGAAAATACCCAGAAAAAAATTAAAAATAACAATATAATAAAATATAATAATATGCAAATACAATAAAAAATAATACAAGTAAAAATACAGTATAACAACTATTTACATAACATTTGCGTTGTACTAGTATTATAAGTAATCTAGAGATGATTTAAAGTATATGAGAGGACATGAGTAGGTTATATGAAAATACTATGCCATTTTTTATAAGGGACTTGAGCATCTGTTGATATTGGTATCCACGGAGGGTCCTGAAATCAAATCCCCATGGATACCATGGGACAACCATATAAATGGGCATGGCTGTGTTCCAATAAAACTTTATTTACAAAAACAGGTAGTACCAAATTTGACCCAAGGGCTATAGTTTGACAACCCCTGAATCTGGACCTTACCTGAAACCCCATTTTTGTGTGGCTCTCTAACCTTTCCAAGGTGCTTCCCTCATAATCTTAGAGGTGTGTATTTATGTATTACCTGAAGAGCACTCCCTCAGAGTCACATGCATCTGAATCCCTTTCCCAGACTTTGCTTTTAGATAACTCAACCCCTGATGTATATGAAAAAGTTTTGGCTTTAGAAACCAACAAACCCAAATGGAAAGAGGCAGGGATACCTTAGCTGAGGCATGAGGGTAGGGAGAGTATTTTTATCACTTTACCTGCATGGGCCATCACACAAGCCCAAGTGTTAAACGGGAATGTCGCCAAACATAAGGGCCAAGTAACCCAGTCTCTGGCCAACGTCTGCAAAGATGCATGTATCCTTCTACCATGATAGCTTTTTGGCTGAGATTCAGCTGCCATGGGAGAGTCCCAGGATTAATAAAGTAACAGTAGAAAAGGTGTTGATAAGGTATGGCTTTCACTATACCTTGGAACCCAAGATCCTCTGACATTCTCCTCTCCAAAGCCAACCCACCAGGGTTCCTGTCTGCTTCCCCCGGGCATGTCAGGCCAGCCATGTTTTGTTCCCAAGTATTGGTCCTGCGGGAAATGGCTTACTGTTTAAGTTCTCATTGTATGCTGCCGTGTGTGTGTGTGTGTGTGTGTGTGTGTGTGTGTGTGTGTTTCATGACATATTTTTTGGTGGATAGCTACTGTTTTTGTGCACAGTCTTCATCTTAGTGACTTCTGGGGAAACACAAACTAAGACAGTTACCATGATTGGCAGCTCATCACACAACTCAAGTAGCGATAAAGCAGCATACCAAAGGACTCAAATGCAAGCATATTTGGCAGGTGATCTCAGGAAATACTTGTAGCAAAAGGATGGGGGAGTTAGGGAACAAGAAGCAAATAGAGTGCAATGCCAAGCAAGATGCAATGTGGTCCACTGGAGTTTAATCCCACTCTGGAATTCTGGTAAATGGTATTGAATGCATGCCTCAAAATTATGTCACCCCAAGGGCAAAGGAGCCCTTAGTATTTACACACAAACTCCTATTAGTCATTGGTTGAGGGCTGCTTCCGGAAGACGTTAATTCATTAGCACTCGCAACTTCCCATGTTCACAGGCAAAGCAAGCTCCAGTGGCCAGAGATACCCTCGCTCAGAGATGTAAGAGCTGGCAGTTGAAAAGCAGGTGAGTATGTGCCCAAATAACAAAGGCTCACTGTGCTATATAGTAATTCAGACCCCTGGCCATGGAAGTGAGCATGGGCCTGAATCAGACCAATCCCAGTACCTCCTTCTTCTTATAATGATTGGACCAGAGGAGAGCATGTGATCTATGTTGGGCCAATCAAAAGTTCTTTCATCAACTTTTCTACTTGGAACCACTGGAGTCAAACAACGAAAAGGCCATGAAGTCAAGTGAATTCGAAACTACCATGTGGAGAAAATCTTTCTTCATTATGAAAGAGTAAGAATCACACCCACAGGAAAGAAGCTGAGGAGAGAGAGAAGCCTCTTCCTAAAGAGTGTGTTTTGTAAGGCTCCTGCCACTTGCAATGTAGAGTTCTGATTAAGGCAATTGTTGTTCTGATTTCTTCGGGGAAGCTGAAACTGGGGAAGGCTGTCCATGCAGTAAACCCAGGTATTGCCTTAAGATGGAAAAGGTATTGCCCCTCAGTTTTCTACAGAGCTACAGCAGAAATTTCAAACGACAAATTGGCTAGAGCGTGCCCAAGGATGCTAGTAAGCTAACTAATGTCTCAATGGCAGGGCCCCCTACCTCTGGAAATACATCCCAAACACTAGACTGTCTAATTAAAGAGTTGAACCTTCAAAGCCTATTATCCTCCAGTATAAGTCCTTTCGGTCATCTGTTTGATCCGTCAGTCCCAGACTCAACCTACTAGGCTCAAACTCTGTTTCCAGATCTGCCAGGGAAAATGCTAAACACTTTGTTAAAGAAAAAATAATAATTCTACAGAGATGTTCCTCACTGAGTATCTTTGGACACACTTTTATATTATTAAACAGACTACATGATATTCCCTTATAAAGTATTTGCTTTTGGATTATTTCTTCCAAGTCCTGAGACACCTCACGGGCAGTGAGTAGTTACTTAACATAAGTAGGCAAAACCATAAGACCCCACCAAAGTGATCCCTTTCAAAAGAAGTGAGGCCACCCCAAGTTGCATCTCCAGTTTCACATTAAGAACCACATAAAGCAAATTTCTGGCAGTTTTAGATAGCCATTTTTTTTTTTTTTTTGGCTAGTTTCCAGGCACTGAATATTCAGAAATATTAAAATCCAGTTTCAGGGCAGCAATCAAAATTTATTAAGCAGACATTTGTGACTAGGTTTTCTAAATGTCATTTTCATTTCACTGGACAGGAAGATAGAGACCAGACCTGGCAACTCAGTTGCTTTGTGAGTTTTCCACAAATATATTCAGCTAGGGAGGAGAAACAAAAAAAAAAATGCAGATTGGAGATAAGCCCAGGTTGGAATCCAAGAAAACTAGAACAATAGGATGAGTGAAAAAATGCAGCATGAATGAGATCTAGGTTATAATCTGCAAATCCTTCCCTTGCCAAGCTGAGAGAAGAAATATGCATGTGTGTACATGTGTGTGTGTATATATATGTATGTATGCATGTGTACATATACATACAAGTATATATGTATACATATACACACAAGTATATATGTATACATATACACACACATATTAATTCCTTTTTTTTTTTTTGGAGATGGAGTCTTACTCTGTCGCCCAGGTTGGAGTGCAGTGGAGAGATCTCAGCTCACTGCAACCTCCGCCTCCCAGGTTCAAGTGATTCTCCTGCTTCAGCCTCCTGAGTAGCTGGGATTACAGGCATGCACCACCACGTCCAGCTAATTTTTGTATTTTTAGTAGAGACGGGATTTCTCCATGTTGGCCAGGCTGGTCTTGAACTCCTGACCTCAGGTGATCGGCCCGCCTCAGCCTCCCAAAGTGCTGGGCTTACAGACGTGAGCCACCTCGCCCAGTCCACATACATAATTTCTTTTCCACAGTCATAGCAACAGACAGAGTCCAGTAACATGTCTCGCTCTCAGAAGTTCCCTTCTGGACATTCCCCATCCCCAGAGATATCTTACTCACCTCTGTGGAAAGGTACTCCTTATCCAATGCCACAAGAAAACTTTCCCCACCTCATTACAAGCGCAACTCATTTTGACCCTTCGAAATAACTAATGAAGACTTGCCCTTCTGTGATGCTGTTTTTCCATGCAGACCCTCAGTCCGCAAACGACCAATTGATGGTGTCCTGTGCTCTCCTTCCTAAGACAGAGAAGGAACCTCCTATATCCCACAATCATCTTCAAAGAAGGTTAAGATACAATTACTCTAATTGGAAGCATCTGGCAGACTTGCACCAAGGTAGCCACCACGTAACTCCTGTTGTTATGTGGTATATCTTAGTTACTAAACAGGGAAATAAAATGGATACAATTCAGATAGAGCCAGTGAAGGTAAAAATGCTCAGTTACAAACACTGAGAAAATGCTCCAAGTTTCTCCGTGCAGAGGAGACAAATATTAACTGTCAGAAACTAGACCATTCTGGCTTGTCTTAAAGGAAAGGCAACATAGTGACTCCTTCAAAGCGTATCTCAAGGAAGAGTAGCCCAGAAAGGTACTAGATAGTCAAATAGTGTTGTTCTGTCAAGCACACACCATGTTCCAGACAGTAGGTAAAGAGCTTCTCACGCTCTCTCTCTCTATATATATATATACACACACATATGTGTATATATATGTGTGTGTGTGTGTGTATAGATATATATATACATATATTTTTTTTTGAGGTACAGTTTCACTGTGTCACCCAGGCTGGAGTGCAGTGGCATGATCTCAGCTCACTGCAATCTCCGTCTCCCAGGTTCAAGTGATCCTCCCATCTCAGCCTCCCAAGTAGCTGGGATTACAGGCATGAACCACCATGTCTGGCTAATGTTTGTATTTTTAGTAGAGATATGGTTTCGCCATGTTGGCTAGGCTGGTCCTGAACTCCTGACCTCAAGGGATCCACCTGCCTCAGTCTCCCAAAGTGTTGGTATTACAGGTGTGAGCCACCACGCCTGGCCTCAAACAATGAATTTTTTAAAACCTTTTACCATGAAACAGTTTTAGATTTACAAAAGTACTGCAAAGATAGTAGAGAGAGTTCCTGTACCCTCCAGACCCAATTTCCCTATTATTAACATATTAGTATGGCACATTTGTTACAGTAAGTGAATCAATATTGATATGTTACTATTTGTCTTTTCTGTTTCAAAATATCTAGGTACCACATTAAACTTAGACTTTAGTCATATCTCTTTAGATTCTTCTTGCCTGTGACAGTTTCTCAGACTTTCCCTTTATTGATGACTGACAATTTTGAGGAGTACAGGGTCAGATATCTTGTAGAATGGACTTCTTCTTCTTCTTCTTCTTCTTCTTCTTCTTCTTCTTCTTTTTTTTGAGACAGAGTCTTGCTCTGTCACCCAGGCTGGAGTGCAGTGGTGCAATCTCGACTCACTGTAGCCTCTGCCTCCCGGGTTCAAGCAATTCTCCTGCCTCAGCCTCCCGAGTAGCTGGGACCACAGGCACACACCACCATGCCCACCTAATTTTTTGTATTTTTAGTAAGAGACGGGGTTTCACCATGTTGGCCAGGCTGATCTCGAACCCCTGACCTCAGGTGATCTGCCTGCCTCGGCCCCCCAAATTGTTGAGATTACAGGCATGAGCCACCGCACCTGGCCGAATGGAATTTGTTTCATATTTTTCTCATGATTACATGGGGGTTATGGGTTTGGAGGTGAGGGGAATCACCGAGGTAAAGTGACATTCTCATCATAAGATAGCAAAGGTACATACTATGATGACTCATCGCTATTGATGTTAAACTATCACCTGGCTTAGGTAGTATTGGACAGGTTTCTCCCCTTTAAAATTATTCTATTTTCCCCTTTTTACATATTTTACTCTTTGGAAAGAAGTCACTGTGTGCCATTCACACCATATCTAAGGAATAGGGGTTATGCTCTACCTCCTTGAGTGGAAAGAATATCTACATAAACTATTTGGAATTATTCCTCATGGAAGATTTGTCTCTTCTTCCCCGCTTATGTGTTGATTCAATCATGTATTTGTATCAGTATAGACACATGGATATGTATTTTATACTTTGGGTTATAATTCACTACCACTTTAATTTGTTTTGTTGCTCAGATTGTTCCAAATTTGGGCATCAGAAACTATTTCAATGGGCTCCTTTGACAGACCCCCTCATTTTTAAATTTCTAACTTTCTGGCAATACAAGATTCCCCAGGCTCATCTTGTATAGATTTGTTATCCTGGTCCAAGGATCAAACAGTTGCTCAAGGAGCCTGGTTCATTTTATTGGAGAATAATATTAGAAACAAAAATCTGGGTGCCAGGTGTGCTGGTTGCTTCTACTCCCTCTACACTGACAAGGTAAGGGAATTTAGATATGTATGCTAACATATGTATATACACACATATCTACAAAGATTTACAGAGGCAACTATCCGTGTCTATATTAACCTAAGCATGAAGTCACCCTGATGTCTCCAACTCTTACTCACCATCAAATAAATCATTCTAGCTTCCTCCCTCACTTATCTGTAACCTCCCACTCCAAGAATAATAAACCTGGCTCCCATTATCCACCATCCAGTTGTTAATTGTTCAATTCCAGTATATAATTATAGCAACATCAGAACTGTTAACCCATATTCTTATGGGACACAACTTTATCAACTAGAACACAGTGCTTATGGACTATGTATTTTTTTAAGTTATTAATGTGTTTTCCTCTTCTTGTCTTCCTGAGTGTGTGGGCTTGGCTCTGGATGGCCCATGACTTCCATATGCCTGGGTAGGGTTGGGAAATTGGGATTTATTACAGAAGTAACACAAAAAAAATGATGATATTGATAATGATGAGGAAGGTGAAGACACACTTGTATACATAATAAACATAAAGGGGTTATGAGGTATCCCACACTATTCCATATACTAACTAATCGCATTATCCCAGGCATCCTTATGAGATACTATTATCAACCCCATTTTGTAGAGGAGAAAACCAAGGCACGGAGCGCTTTGGCCCAAAGTTACGTCACTTGAAACAGCAGAGCCATTCTTTGAACCTGACAGTCTAGAATCTGTGGACTTAGGTACTTCCTTACTGCTGCTGAAGGAGGTAATATTCAAATCTCTAACATTCAGAAATGATTTGGCAGCCAGACAGTAATACAATGTGAAGTCACACTATTGTCTTTGGAAGGTGTTTTGTTCTAAATTTTTTTTTAACCTCCACCTTTCAGCATATTAAGGACCAGACTTGGTTGGCAAGACCACAGAATTTTTACAAGAATGGACCAGAGAGGAATGGAATGGGGTGTCTGATTCCTCCAGTTCTCGGGAGGATGTGAGAAGGAAAAGAAAAAGAGAGGAGGAAGACTAAGATCATGTCACCCATCTCTCCCTCTTTGGGTTTCAGACCCAGGGTGGGGGAAATGCTTGAGGCACGAGTCTCTTGTCCTGCTTCCTTTGAGACTCTGGCAGGAGCTCATAGTGAAGCTCTGAGCTGTCACAGGGCAGCTGAGCCAGTTAAGAAACAGAGTGAGATAATCTAACCAAAAGGGGTTGCCTGATTGGCGCTCCCCAGTGACTCTGAGATACTAGATACCCCAAGAGCTGGGGTCTTACCACAGAATCTGCCACTATGGGGCAAAGGGCCCTACACAGTGGTGTATACTGGGTTTCCTTCCACTTCATTCTCCCTCCTTCCTCTCCTAAGCAGATGGTTACCACAGGCTAACTCAGACAAAAGTCATGTGCTCAGAAAGGCCAAACTGGCTGGGTGCGGTGGCTCATGCCTACAATCCCAGCACTTTGGGAGGCAGAGGCGGGTTGATCACCTGAGGTCAGGAGTTCAAGACCAGCCTGACCAACATGGTGAAAACCCATCTCTACTAAAAATACAAAAAGTAGCCGGGCGTGGTGGTGCATGTCTGTAATCCCAGCTACTTGGGAGGCTGTGCTTAATTAAACCCGGGAGCCAGAGGTCGCAGTGAGCTATGATTGTGCCACTGCACGCTAGCCTGGGCAACAGAGCGAGACTCTATCTCAAAAAAAAAAAAAAAAAAGCCAAATAAAAAGGAAAAGGCACATTAACCATGTAAAAACAATTTTCCCTCATAAGTAAAGCAATCCTATTTTATAAATAAGGAAACCAAAGCTCAGAGAGCTTGAGTGCCCAAAGCCACACAGCATGTTATAACAGTATCAGGATTCGATTCCAAGGTTGTCTGATGGCAAAACTGATGTTTCCTCCACCAAGCTAGGCTGCCCCCAGAATGGATCAAGAAGAGCCTGGAGGTTCAGCATTGAACCACGCCTTGAACCACCTCTGTGGAGAGAAACTTCCTTCTGTCTTGAATAACTTCTTCCTGCAAAACTTCCCTGTCAGATGAGAAAACCGCTGGCCAGATCTATGCTTTTTTGTTTCTTCTCCTCCTCCTTCACTTCCTCCTCCTCTTCTTTCCTTCCTTCCTTCCTTCCTTCCTTCCTTCCTTCCTCCCTCCCTCCGTCCCTCCCTTCCTTCCTTCCTCCTTCCCTCCCTCCCTCCCTCCCTCCCTCCCTTCCTTCTTTCTTCTTCTTCTTGTTCTTCTTCTTTTTTTTTTTTGAGATGGAGTCTCGCTCTGTCACCCAGGCTGGAGTACAATGGTGCTATCTCAGCTCACTGCAACCTCCACCTCCGGGGTTTAAGCGATTCTCCTGCCTCAGCCTCCCAAGTAGCTGGGACCACAGGTGCGTGCCACCATGCCTGGGTAATTTTTTGTATTTTTAGTAGAGATGGGATTTCACTGTGTTAGCTAGGATGGTCTCGATCTCCTGACCTCGTGATCTGCCCGCCTCGGCCTGTTTCTTCTTCTATCCAGAGAACAGAACTTACTGTTCTATGCAGATAATAAACAAGTTTCCTCCCACATTAGAAATACCCTGCTTCCTGGTGGAACCTACCTATGTCCTTGCCTCTCAAGCTTTGTTCATCCATCCATTCTTCCTCACATATTTTAGTGTCTATGTTGTTCCAGGCATTCTGCTTAGCTAACAATTCCTAGCTCTTATACCACTTACTAAAGAATCTTGTAAAATTTTTCCAAAGTTGTTTTTTCCCATTTTATTTTATTTTAGGTACATATTTCTGCATATTTGTTATATGGGCATATTACACAAAGGTCAGAGTTGGGGTCCTAGTGTAGCCATCACCCAAATAGTCAACATCGTACCTGAAAGGTAATTTTCAACGCTCACTCCTTTCCCATCCACCTCCCTATTGGAGTCCCTAGTGTCTGTGATTTCCATCTTCATGTCCTGCATACCTACTGTTTAGCTCCCACTCATAAGTGAAAACATGCAGTATTTTATTTTCTGTTTCTGAGTTAGTTCACTTAGAAAAATGGCCTCCAGCTCCATCCATGTTGCTGCAAAAGACATGATTTCATTCTTTTTCATGGCTGCATAGCATTCCATGGTGTGTATATGCCACACTTTCTTTATCCAGTCAACCCTGACTCCTTCCACTTCATTGGTTCCATAACATTGCTATTGTGAATAGTGCTGCGATGAACATACAAGTGCTGGTGTCTTTTTCATATAAAATTCTACTAAAGCTTTCAATACTCAAGAGGGACCGTGCTTTTGCCTAGCCCATGAGGCCACACTGGTCCTGCCCATGGACCTTCTTCATCTCCACGGTTTGCAACACACATTCTATACTCTATGATGTGGCCTCAGCCATCCCTCTCTCCATAGACAGCACCATCCAGGACAACATAATGAAATAAGAATGGAGTTTTGAGTCGGTCCATTTTGGACTCAATTTTGGCTCTTCCTCTTACCCCAGCATCTTTGGGTGTGTTATAAAGCCTATATACGAGTCTTCTAAGCTCTAAATTGGGACCATAACAGCTTCCTCGTGGGGTTACTGTGAGGTTCAAAGACATTATGAACACCATGCTTAGCAGTGCTCGGAAACATTGTAAGCATCCAGTGTATGGTAGCTAAAGCTTGATTGCCTCCCATCGTTTAGAAAGCCAAGACAACATAACGGGTGGCCATGAGGAAAAGAGGGTGTTGGGTTTCCATAAGACCCTCTCTGGGCTCAGAATTCTTGGACATAGTCTAGATTGTTCCATTGCCTTAAAACCAGACGAATGACAGGGAATGGGCAGGAGATGTCCCTGCTGGGGCCAATTGCACTGGTTAGTCTCATAAGAACAAAAAAGGAGAATAGACATTAGAAACCAGAACAGAGCTCTGGCTTTTAGCTCTGTTTTTCTTTCTAACCTTTCCAAATCTTTATGCCAGCAACATTTTTAAAGGAAAACCTTAAAATTATAGTTTGAAATACCATGCAGGTTTTTTTGTCCACAAGCCAGGAGAAAAAAAAGTATCCAGTCCAACTCAAAATTACCCTGAATTTGTCAAAAGAGAACATAGCAGGCTAGGCTTGCATCAGAAAAGGTTTCTGTAGAAGGAGAATTGAATCATATTGAATCTTGGTGGCAGAGAGACCAGCAGGAATTTGCAATAAAGAAAAAAAAAAACACATATATAATCATAAAACCTTTGGAAAATGAGGCATTGGTGTTACCCAAGAGTTTACATCTTTAAGCATGAAAACTTAAAAAAAAAACTTTGAACCATTTAGGATGGAAATATTTTAAAACTAGAGTTGTTAAATATTTATTTAATGCTCACTTTCAGCCCGTTTTTATGCAGGCTCTGGGGGACAGAGATTCATTTCAGAATCCCGGTTGTGCTGCAAATAGATAACAGTCTAGGGTAGGAGGGAGATACGCAGCATGGCGGGAGACATGGAGGACTAGCTGCAATCAGCAACGGTTAATGCTATGATGCAGCCAAACAGAGGTTCCTGCACAAGCACAAGGGAGGGCCACCTAATCCAGTTTCAGAAGGCGGGGGGCCTTGTTCATCAATATTCTGCAAGAGTTCTAGTTCTAAAGGCAGCAAAAAGAAGAGGAGGAGCTCAATTTTGATTTGAAGTAGCATCATGTATATGTTGATGAAGAAACCACAATGTATTGTTATCAGTTCTGAAACAGAACATCCCTCACATCCCGTAACTCACCCTTGGTGGCTCAGCACCATCATTCTAAAGACTAAAGAGTGTTTTATGCCCACAGCAGCCACTTCATCCAATTTAATGAGATACTATTTACAGGAGATGTTTGCCCCTTCACTCAATAGCCACAGCGTGCTATGGCTGTTTAGTTTCTGCCCCTTCTCTTCTCCTTGCTCTGCATCCCCCTCCTCCTAATTCCTCCTCTTGTGTAGTATTCCTTTGTCTTCCATCACTGTCAGTCTGTTTTACCAGCCACATAGTGAGAGGCAGCCTTCTTTACTCGCAGTTCTAATGTGTTAGGAGATTAGAAACCAGATACTCAAACTCGTTGAGATAAATTGTCATGCAACAATTAACCATATGTAAAAATACAGTTTTCTTCTGTAAAATCCTCTGCTCTCCTTTATGTTTTCCCCAAACTAACTCTGAGCCATCTTTCAGGTCTCAGCTTAAACAAACGCCTTCCACTTCATTCTCTCTCCTTTCTCTCCAAAGCAAATGGTTACCGCAGGCTAACTCAGATAAAAGTCATGTACTCAGAAGGGCCAAATAAAAAGGCACATTAACCACATAAAAACTTTTTACCCTCATATCTCTAAGTATAACAATCCTGTTTTACAAAGAAGGAAACCAAAGCTCAGAGAAGTTGAGTGGCTTTCCCAAAGTCACACAGCATGTTGTAACAAACATCAGGATTCGATGCCAGGTTTGTGTGATGGGAACATTGATGTTTCTTCCACCAAGCTAAGCTGTCCCTAGCATGTATCGGGAAGAGTCTGGAGGTTCAGCATTGAGCCACCTCTATGGAGAGAAACTTCCTTCTGCCTTGAGCATCTTCCTTCTACCATGCCTGCCAAGGGACCTCCCTAATCTTCATTCTCTCACTAAGTACTCCTGTAGCTCCCTGCATTCATCTGCTAAGGTAATACAACAGAGAACAACAAACGGAGTGGCTTAAACAACGGACATATATCTATCATCTCACAGTCCCCGAAGCTAGAAGTCTGAGGTCACGGCATTAGCAGGGATAGTTTCTTGGGAGGGTGATGAGGGGTCATCTTCTCCACGATTCTCTCCTAGCTTCTGATGGTTACCTGGCAACCTTTGACACTTCTTAGCTTGGGGATCTCTGCTTCTGTATTCACGCAGCATTCTCTGTGTGTGTCTGCGTCCAAATTTCCTTTTGTTATAAGGAGACCAGTCATACTGGATTAGGGGCTTATCCTACTTCAGTGTGTGGCTTCATCTCAACTAATTGCATCTGCAGTTACCTCAAATAAAGTCACATTCTGGGGGTACTGGGTGATAGGACTTCAATATTATATTGTAACATTCCTTTTCCTTTTCCTCCTCACTCACATTTATACTTCCATTTATTTTTATTTTCAATTCCTGTTTTCCTCATACCTTTTTCTTTCTTTTTTCTTTTTTTTCTGAAACAGCATCTTACTCTGTCACCCAGGCTGCAGTGCAGTGGCGTAATCATAGCTCACAGCACCCTCGACCTCCTGGGCTCGAGCGATCCTCCCACCTCAGCCTCCTGAGTACATGGGACTATAGACATGCACCACTGTACCTAGCTGATTTTTTAAATTTTTGTAGCGATGGGGTCTTGCTGTGTTTCTGAGACTGGTCTCAAACTCCTAGGCGCCAGCCATCCTCTCAGCTCGGTCTCCGAAAGTGCAAGGATTACAGGCATGAGCCACCGTGCCCAGCCTCCCCACACCTTTTTGAGGTCAGGACATATGTCCATCTCCTTCATCATTCCATTTCCAGTGCTTAGCCTCATTCCTTACTAGATCTGAATTCTAACCCAGGAAAGGAAGAAAAAAAGAAAATGTTTTGCAGGCACCTGCTATGTCAAGGCGGTTTGCAAGGTGCTTTACCTAAATATTAGACATTGCTTCAAGAAAAATGCATGGGCTTTCATGGGCTGGGTTAGCAACATTTTGGTTGCTCTGAAATTTGGTTGCTCTTTTTTGGAGTGTGTGTGCAGTGGGTAAGTGTTTTGTTTATGGATCATTTGATGCCTGGGACAGCAAATGACAACACAAAAGGAAAGCAGTATAACAAATGAGAAAAAAGAGGCTCAGCTTTCCCCCCAAAATAAAGATACTACACTGATCAGGTAATAACACAGCACACTTCCCCCACGGTTGGAGGATGAAACGTGATCTATAGCAAGTCTCTAGGAAAGAATATCTCTACTGAGGGATTGGAGGAACCTCTAGACAATCCCATATCAGGCTTTTTTTTTCATGAAATTTTCACTTTGCATCACACCTAGGTTGAAGCTGCACACAGTCAGCGTCTGGGAGCATGCTACTTTGTCGATAACCTGGTACATTTTGTCCACTCACAACCCCACTGAAGTTAGGGTGCAAATCTCCCCTACTTGGCTTTGATATTTCATTTTTAAGGATCTATCAGAAAAGGTATAAGTGAGTGGTTATGAAATTCACAGCAAAGGTCACTATCATCTGTCTCACTCTTTTCTAGACCTTCAAAAGTTCTCCAGATGGGCTGGACCCAGTGGCTCACGCCTGTAATCCCAGCACTTTGGGAGGCAGGGGTAGATGGATCACTAGAGGTTAGGAGTTTGAGACCAGCCTGGCCAACATGGGGAAACCTCGTCTCTACTAAAAAGACAAAAATTAGCCTGGTGTGGTGATGTGCGTCTGTAGTTCCAACTACTCGGGAGGCTCAGACAGGAGAATCACTTGAACACGGGAGGTGGAGGCTGCAGTGAGCTGAGATTGTGCCACTGCACTGCAGCCTGGGTGATAGAGCAAGACTCTGCCTCAAAGAAAGAAAGAGAGAGAGAGAGAGAGAAAAAGAAAGAAAGAGAGAGAGAGAAAGAGAGAGAGAGACAGAGAGAGAGAGAGAAAGAGAAAAGAAGGAAAGAAAAGAGAAAAGAAAAGAAGCCTTTGATGCCCCTCGAGGCGCCATCCCACCTCCTGAGAAGTTTTGAGATAAAGCGAGGCTGTGAAGACAGAATGGGTCATACAGAGCCAGAGAACTTGGGTTCCAATCCTGCCCCAGTAATGCATAAGTTGTCAGGCCATAGGCAAATTAATTAGCCTTCCAGAGTCTGCTGGGGCACATGGAATGGGGGAAATGGGGAAGTCAGTAACACAGGCCGACCAAAGAACTGAAAGCAGGATTGTGAAGTGGTATTTGCAGACCCAGGTTCACAGCAGCACTCTTCACAACAGCCAGGAGGTGGTAGCAACCCACGTGTCCATCGACAGATGAATGGGTAAACAAAATGTGGTCTACCCATCCAGTGGAATATAATTGAGCTTTAAAAAGGAGGGAAGTTCTGACCTATGCCATGATATGGACAAATCTTGACAACATTATTTATGCTAAGTGAAATAAGCCAGTCACAAAAAGACTAAATACTATATGATTTCATTTCTGTGAGGTCCCTGGAATAGTCAAATTCATAGAGATGGAAAGTAGAGTGGTGGTTACCAGGGGCTGGGGAAGCAGGGATTGGGATTTATTGTTCAGTAGATGCAGAGTTTCAGTTTGGGAAGACGAAAAAGTTCTGGAAATTGGTTGCACAACAATGTGAATGTACTAAACTCTACTGAAGTGTACACTTAAAAACGGTTAAGATGGATGGCTGGGCACAGTGGCTCACGCCTGTAATCCCAGCACTTTGGGAGGTGGAGGCAGGTGGATCATGAGGTCAGGAGTTCGAGACCAGCCTGACCAACATGGTGAAAACCCATCTCTACTAAAAATACAAAAATTAGCCAGGTGTAGTGGTGATTACCTGTAGTCTCAGCTACTCAGGAGGCTGAGGCAGGAGAATCGCTTGAACCCGGGAGGCAGAGGTTGCAGCGAGCCAAGATTGAACCACTGCACTGCAGCCTGGATGACAGAGCAAGGCTCCATCTCAAAAAAATAAAAAAGGTTGAGATGGTAAATTTCATGTTTTTTTCCCCCACAATTTCACACATGCGCGTGCACACACACACACACACCCCATGTGCTTCACATACATGTCCTTTATTCTCAAACCCATTCGATAAACCAGGCATTATTGTGCTCATTTTGAAGATAAGAAAACAGAGGCAAAGGGAGGCTTTGAGCCACTTACTCAAGGTCACAATCCGCAGAGACACAATCAGCTTTATCCAAAGCCAGTGTTCTCTCTGTCCCAGCCAATTCACTACCACGGAGTTCAGGGAAGGGTAAAATGAGATATGTCCTGAAAATATCACCCTTAGTGCTTGGCATGCGGAAGTGCTCTGTAATGTTACATCTTATCTCATTTCCCCATAACAGTTCCAGTTTTAAAAAACTCAGTCCTTGATAAAAACAACCTAACCATTGTATTTTCCTCTGAAAATGCTCAGGGTGGTAATTGTTGAGTAAATCAAATCCTTTCTAATTAGAGATTGGGCAAATGTATTCATGAACAACTCACTTATCAAATAATCACCATGTGTCCATCCTAGGCTAGGCATCATTCTGGGTACTGAGGAAAGAAAAATGCACAAGACTCACTCCTGCCTTTGAGAAGTTCAGAGCCCAGTAACGGAAACAGACAGGTAAACAATTTCCTTGTAACACGTGTGAGGTTATTAAAAAGCAGGTACAAAGATTAGAGGCAGCATCTGTTTCAAATTGGGGCTTGCCTTATTGTAATCCCTCCTATGCCAAATTTCTAAAAATGTTAGTCAAGTATAAAAAATGGCCCGGGCTCGGCGGTCCATGACTATAATTGTAGCACTTTGGGAGGCTGAGGTGGGAAGATCACTTGAGGCCAGGAGTTCAACGCCAACCTGGACAGCACAACAAGACCCCCATCTCTACAAAAAAAATTTTTAAGTAGCCAGGCATGGTGTCATGTCCCTGTTGTCCCAGATAGTTGGGAGGCTGAGGCAGAAAGATCACTTAAGCCCAGGAGTTTGATGCTACAGTGAACTATGATTGTGCCACCGCACTCTAGCCTGGGTGATAGAGCAAGACCCTGTTTCTAAGAACAAATAAACAAAGATATAAAAAGTAGACATTAAAATGCATAAATAATACAAAAATGAGTTATCCCTATATATCCGTAAGAATACCAAAAAAGCAAAACAAAACCAAAACACAAATCTGACAATGTCAAGTCTCAATTTAGGATATGCAGCAAGTGAAACTCTTACACCTTGCTGTTGGGAATGTAAAATGCTATAGCTCTTTTGGGAAAATAGTGTCTTTTCAAGTTAGACATACACTTACAATAGGATCCTCCAATCTCACTCCTGGGTAATCAAGAGAAATAAAACATTTTATTTACACAAAGCCTGTGTACAAATGTTTACAGTGGATTTATTCATAATTGCCAAAAACTGAGCACAATACAAATATCCTTCAATTGGTGAATTCATAAACACACTGTGGTACATCCATACAAACAGATTACACTCTGGAATTAAAAAGGAATGGACTGTTATTAATACATGCATTATGCTAAGTGAAAGAAGCCAGACTCGAAATGCCAGATACCGTCTGATACAATTTATAAGGCATTCTGGAAAAGGCAAAATTATAGGGACAGAAGACAGAGCAGTGGCTGCCAGGTCCACAAAGGCCATCAAAGTGCAGACCAAAGGAATTGGTGGTGGGGGAACAAAACCAGTTTGTGTCTTGATTGCAGTGGTAGTGACAGCACTCTGTGCTTTTGTCAAAACTCATAGATCCATCTCCAAAAGAATGAATTTTACTATATGTAAATCAAGGTAAATTTAAAAGGTTTTTAAAAAATATGTGAAGACATCACCCTACTTAGAAACGTAGAGTAACTGTTGGTGTTCCAGAAACGGTGAGAGCTCTCTGAAATATGGGGCTTAAATATGATTAAGATGGGAATCCACATCCCAGGAACTGAGGCAGAAAGTACAGCTGCAGAAGATAGGCTCAAACATCCTGGCGGTGAGAGTCTGGAAACAAAAGCAGGCAAGGACATTTACAGGTGATTAGTTATGTGATGCAGGGCAATAGAAATAGGTGGGTTAGTAGATCGGAAACCATCCTGCCTCTTCCCAAACCATCTGGCTTCTCAATTTAGTGAGGCAGCTACTACGACTGAGAGTTCTTGGACTGGAGGGACAATCCTCTGGGTAGAGGAGGGTGCCCAGGAAAAACTGTCCCCACCCAGAAGACTACCTGCCCAACTGTCTCCTGAGTGACATTTCCTGTCCCTCGCCCCAGACTGTGGATAAGAAACTGCCAGTAACAAGAGCTTCTGTCCATCTCTCCCACAAGGAGATAATGCTAACAAATCCAGCAGAGTCAACAAGGAACCACAATCACAAAACTTCGCATCCAATCCATGGTCACTAACTGCAAGATAATAGCAACACCATGAAATAGGAAAGATAATCTCAAAAAGTGGAAGAATTCAAATCCATGGAAACAGACCCAATAAAGCAATTAGATCAGGACCTTAAAGTAAGTGTAATTAATATCCTCAGAAGGATGAGAGTACACTGAATACTTGACATAAGAATAGGTAGTTATGAAAAAAGAACCTAAAAGAGTTCTTCACAAAGGAAAACATAGTTGTGGAAGCCAATATAGAGCACTTTATAAAGACTTAATTATGTATCCGGAGGATTCAAGGAAGGTTTTCTTGAATCTTCAAGCTCTCAGTTGGGAGATCATTCCTGTGCAAAGAAACTATAACGATGAAGGTAAAGAACCATGAAAAAGCATTTTATGTCTTTTAAGGAACCTTACGAAAATCAGTGAAGCTGGAGCAGAAAGTACATGGGGAAGAGGTCTTGTTTTCTACAACTTCTGTTACTAACACTAGCCATGGATTACTTTCCAGTGAAAATGTTCAAGGTTTCTAAGTACACAAATACATAGTGTTAACACTTTCCAAGTTTGTCACCTAATCTATACCTATCTATGGCAGATTGTATTTCCAAAGATGGCCATCACAAGATCTCCCTCTCTCCTATGAACTTTTTGTAAAGTGATGTTGGCATTTTTTCCACCTAGTGGTGGAGGTCTGTGGCCCTTGTTAAACTTACGCAGATCTTTGTGACTGCCTTGACTAGTGGAGTATAGCAGAAATTATGCCCTGTAAATTTTGTGTCTAGGTCATCAAATGCCAGGCAATTCTACTTGCTTTCTTGGGACTCAGTGGGCCATGCTGTAGGGAAGCCCAGGCTACATGAATAGCCATGTGTTTCCAGCCAATGGCCCTAGCTGAAGTTCCAAATGACAGTCAGTATCCATTGCCAGACATTTAAGTGAAGCAACTTCAAAGTGACCTCTGCTCCAGTCACCGTGTGACTGCAACTGTGTGACAGACCCTGGGTGGGAACTGCGCAGCTGAACAGGGTCAACTCCAAGAACTATGGAAGATAATAAAATGATTGTTTTTTGTTGTTGCTGTTTTAAGCTACTAAGTTTCCAAAGATGGTCATCACAATATCTCCCTCTCTCAAATGCACTTTTTGCAAAGTGATGTTGACATTTTTTCTACCTAGTAGTGGAGGTCTGTGTCCACTGTGTATTAAGTTATAGAATGGTTCAGTACACAGCAATGACATCAGAAAAACATCTTAGTTTGTAAATCTGAAACACTAGATTTGCATAAGCTCCACTTCCAACTTTATAAGAAATCAAATGAGATGAAATTTAACCTGCAATCCCAACATTTACTACAACTGAGGCCATCAGAGGAAAAAGAGAACCCTTACACCCTTGACTCAGTGTTATAAATCTAACCAGTCACCATCACCATTAGTGGATAGACTGAGACCTGCTGGAAAATTAAAAAGGGGCAAGTGATATGAATCCCTGACCAAAGAGGAAAGAAAAAGTTCTTCTTTCAGCTAAACATTCCTAAACCAAGAGGATGGTTTTATACAACGAGCTCTAGGCTTGCAGTTTTTGGCTATGTGACCTCAGGTGAGTTACTTAACTTCTCTGATGCCCCCGTTCCTCACTGATAAAATAAGAAGAATGACACTTATTTTATAGGAAGTCCTCATTCTCAAAAAATATCTGGCAAAAATGAACCCACAAAAATAAAGAAATTAGAGATACTCTGGCAACTTAGGTGAAACCTATTATTAGAACTTGGGATGTCCCAGACACAATTATTTTCTTTACATATTTACTCTGAGCTTGCTAGATATTCTGTCACTATGTAGCTTCTGGTCACCATTGGCTCTGGTGCGATTTCTGCCTCCCCACATCAGTCCCTGCACACCTGATGGCTGTTAGGCACCATACTTATTACTAGCATGGAACAAAGCCTTTGCTGGATTTCCACCTAATGTCACTCCTCATTCTTTGCTGGTTCCCTTAAAATAATTCTAAGTAAATCATGAATCGCTTCCTGCCCAACACACACACCTGAAGGGTATTTTAAAGGTTGTGACTTTTAGATTCTCCTTTCAAAATATTTTCCAAATTTATACCCCCTCTCCCCATCTCCATCACCCCCACTTTATTTTTTTTTTTTTTTGAGACGGAGTCTGGCTCTATCGCCCAGGCTGGAGTGCAGTGGCCCGATCTCAGCTCACTGCAAGCTCCGCCTCCCGGGTTTATGCCATTCGCCTGCCTCAGCCTCCCGAGTAGCTGGGACTACAGGCGCCCGCCACCTCGCCCGGCTAGTTTTTTGTATTTTTTAGTAGAGACGGGGTTTCACAGTGTTAGCCAGGATGGTCTCGATCTCCTGACCTCGTGATCCGCCCGTCTCGGCCTCCCAAAGTGCTGGGATTACAGGCTTGAGCCACCGCACCCGGCCCACCCCCACTTTAGATGAAACCAGCATTGTCTCCTACCTGGCCCTCCTACTGAGATACCTCTTTCTCCCACTCACTACTAATCCATTAACCACCCACAAGCCAGGGTAATCTCTAACACACACATGCTATGATATCACTCCTCTGCTTTAGACCCCTTAACTAATTCCCGCTGCACTTTAGAGTAAAATCAAAACCCATACCATGTATGACAAGGTCCCACATGATCCCACACCTGCCACCCTCTCCAGACACATGGCATTACCTTTCCCATTGATCTCTACCCCCCAGCAAGCTGAGCCCTCATTTAAACCTTCAAATACATGACTTCCCCCCTCACAGCCTTCACACACATTCTTCCCTTTGCTTAGAATGTTCTCACTTCTCCTGATTTCCCACTCATCTTTTTGTACTCTGCTTGTATATATATGTGTGTGTGTGTATATATATATACATATATAATTTTATTTTAAGAAAGACTTTCTTGAGCCTAATCTCCCATATAAATCTGCTCCACCCACCATAGTAATTATAATTATTATTATGATCGTATAAACAACAAAAATAATGGTAACAATAAAACCCATTACTTTTCCTCCATAATCATAGTTTATAAAATATATATATTTATTTGCAGGATCATTTAATTGATACCTGTCTTCCCCACTGGATGTACAATAACTATATCCATTTTGCCTATTGGTTTAATGCCAGTATCCAGCACAGTATCTAGCCCATGGTAACTGCTCAGAACATGTTTTTGGATGAAGAAAAATAGTGAATTAACACTGAGTGCACGATTCCAAATGTTACTCCAATTGACTATGATTCCATCAGGTGTCTCCTGAAGCAGGAATAACTTTCCATCTGGAAACGAGACTGTCCCCCACATCAATTTCCCGGGACGTGGAATGTAGAATCCTACTTAGCACTCCATGCAGTGTGGATAATCCTGATTCCATAAGGATGGCTCAGTCTCTCATTTTCCCAGTTCCACAAATTGATCTCATTTGATCAGTTTGTTATTTACTTATTTTATTTATTTATTTATTTATTTATTTATTTATTTATTTATTTATTTATTTATTTATTTATTTTGAGACAGGGTCTCACTCTGTCACCTAGGCTGGAGTGCAGTGATGCAGTCATGGTTCACTATAGCCTCAAACTCGTGGGTTCAAGCAATCCTCCCACCTCAGCCTCCCAAGTGGCTGAGACTACAGGTGCATGCCACCCTGCTCAGCCTATCTTCTGCAGCTGTACTTTCTGCCTCAGAAATTCTGTGGATTCCCATCTTAAGCTAATCGCATTTAAGCCCCTTATTTCAGAGAGCTCTCACGGTTTATGGAACACCAGCAGTTACTGTGCATTTCTAAGTAGGGTGATGTCTTTACATATTTTTTAAAAACCTTTTAAATTTTCTTTAGGATTTATATACAGCAAAATTCATTATTTTGGGGGTGGATCTATGAGTTTTGACAAATGCATAGAGTGCTGTCACTACCACTGCAATCAAGACACAAAGTGGTTTTGTCCCCCCCACCACCAATTCCTTTGATCTGCACTTTGATGGCCTTTGTGGACCTGGCAGCCACTGCTCTGTCTTCTGTCCCTATAATTTTGCCTTTTCCAGAATGTCTTATAAATTGAATCAGACAGTATCGGCATTTTGAGTCTGGCTTCTTTCACTTAGCATAATGCATGCTAATTTTTAAATTTTTTGTAGACACAAGGTCTCACTGTGTTGCTCACGCTGGTCTCGAACTCCTGAGCTCGAGAGATCCACCCACCTTGGCCTCCCAAAGTGCTGGGATTGTGGTGTGAGCCACTGTGCCCAGCTGATCAGTTTATCTTTTTCACTCTAAGCACCAAGGTCAGCCATGGACAGGCTGCCTCTGGGTTAGGTGTCCTGCGCCCCTGGTCCAAACTTCTGTGACCTGGTATGGGGGCAGACTCATGTAGGAGTCAACACAGCAAATATCTCTCAATAGGAATGTGGATAGGCAGTGTAGCTTAGAAGCCAGAAAGGGGACAGAGGCTCTGAATATATCTATACCTTTTCATAGGAGCCAAGTATTGAAAGTGTAGAAGGGTTAAACAGTGTCTACATTCATTGAACAAATGCTCCATGTACATTGTAAATGTCCAGACCTAACTGCTTCGTGGAGTTCTACATCTTAAGTTCTCGGGCAATCTTAGTTAAGAAACTTGATTAACCAGAGGTCATTTGCCTCACACACTCAGGAGAGTTTCCCACCCAACTGATAGCTCTCTCACATTGTAAAGCCATCAATGCCCTGGGTCAAGATCAGCCTAAAGTAACAGCCCCTAAACAAACATTTCCAGTCTTGTCCCACTGTGTCTAACACAGTCATCAAACACCCACATCCTTCTGCCAGGAAGGCAGGGTAGAGGGATTTTTACACTCTGACCTTCCCTCTTTGGATTCTGATCTGCCCCCATTCAATGGCCTCATCTCATCCTTTAATGTTCTCATGGGGTCATAGATTGTTGGATTTTCACACCAAATCTCAAAATCATTAATTCACAGAACAGATTGCAGAGAATCTTCACCTTTCCCACAGCCCCACCATCATTCCCAGGGGACCATCACTGGGGCCAAGGTCAGGAGGCAGGAGTATTAACAGAGGATATCCCCTCAATCACTTGAGAAGGAAAGGAGAGGGCTGTGATTTTTCTTAGGTGTGAGTCCTAGTTCTGCCTTCTAGTAGCTCTATGACTGTGTAAATTTCTTAACATTTCTGATTCTCTGTTTCTTCAGCTATAAAATAGTGGTAATCATAGTATCTATCTTTTAATGGTGTTGTGAGGACAAAATAAGATAAGGCATGTAGAGATGTTTATGACTAGCACAGAGCCAGCACTCAACAGGCATTAGAGATACATTTCTGTTTCTGTTTTTCTTTTATTGAGACAGAGTCTTGTTCTGTCACCCAGGCTGGAGTGTAGTGGCATGATCTCAGCTCCCTGCAACCTCCGCCTCCTGGGTTCAAGGAGTTCTCCCGCCTCAGCCTCCTGAGGAGCTGGGATTACAGGCACCTGCCACCACACGCAGCTAATTTTTTTATTTTTATTTTTAGTAGAGGCGGGGTTTTGCCATGTTGGCCAGGCTGGTCTCGAAACCCTGACCTCAAGTCAGCTGCCCACCTCAGCCTCCCAAAATGCTGGGATTACAGGCGTGAGCCACCATGCCCGACCTAGAGGGATGATGTTGTTATAGAGTTAATTGGCTACTCAGAGCCTTAGACATCAGCAACTCAATGATTTTGAGATAGGAAGAAAATTTGCTTCAGTTCTCAGACCACCTTACATTTAATATTAGGCTTTTCTAGAATTATGGATATTATTACCAAATAGGGCAGGAAAAAAAAAAAAAAACAGACACCTGGCCTCTGAGAAACTGGACCTGGAAATAGACCAAGCTGGCTAATGTATGTCCAGACACCTCCCCATCATCTTCTGCTCTCTGGGAAATATTACTATTTTCAAACGTGGCTTCCCTCTAAGGCCTTGTAGACTCAAGGCTGGAGGCTGGCTTCTCTGTTTCACATTCCCAGGTCCCCGGCACTAGCAGAGACATGGCAGTGGGAAGTTGTCTGTGTTGCTGGGGATGGGGAGGACTCTCCCAGCATCTCAGAGCTAGATGACTCTGCCAAATAGTCAAGTGGTTAAATGTTGAAGGCTGTAAATGAGGCTCATCTGTCAGTCGTGGGCAGGCACCAGCTCCATCTGCTGTGTCGGGAGCTTGGAGAATGATTGGAGGAAGCAACTTGTGGGAACTTGGAGAATGACTGGAGGAAGCAACTTGTAAAATGCAGGGCCCAAGATGAGAGGCAGAAGCATTGTCAGGAGATAGTAGAACTGGGAACCCTGAAGACTCTGTCAGTCCCCTTAAAAATTTAACAGATGAAAAGAAAACCAAAAAGACCCAGAGACAGGGATGAGTTTACTCATGGTCACCCTACAAATACGTCAAGATGAAAGCCAACTCTCTAGAATTCTAGATTACTTCTCTCTCCATGCACGCACCTGACCCATCCTTGCAGCTAATCCATGGATGCAGGAGAATACTCTGAGCAACTTGAGAAGCATAAAATACCTAGTTCCTTTGTCTGCGCTCACAAGTGTTCTTCAAGTTCAAGCACCTACTCTTCTTTAAAGAACCTCAAAATAGATGTGATTATTTACTTGTTCATTTGTTCACTCAATAATATTTTTGAAATGTCTCTATGTGCAAAGCATCATTCCAGGCACTGGAACAACATCAATTACAAAACATGAACCTGGCCAGGCGCAGTGGCTCACACCTATAATCCCAGCACTTTGGGAGGCCAAGGCGGGTGGATCACGAGGTCAGGGGTTTGAGACCAGCCTGGCCAACATGATGAAATCCTTCTCTACTAAAAATACAAAAATTAGCCAGGTGTGGTGGTGATTGCCTGTAGTCTCATCTACTCAGGAGGCTGAGGCAGGAGAATCACTTGAACCCAGGAGGCAGAGGTTGCAGTGAGCCTAGACTGCACCATTGCACTCCAGCCTAGGCGACAGAGTAAGACTCCATCTCAAAAACAAACAAACAAAACCGTGAACCTAGTTCCTGCCTCCAGGAGCCAGTAATCTAGTGAGCAAGACAGATACCAGTTAGAGGGAAAATCATGTGAGTAGATATATGCTTCTCAATTGTGCTGTTTTTCTGTTTTTTGTTTTTGTTTTAAAAAGTAGAAGTATTGAGTACTAGTCTTGCCTAATTCACACGTGGTGGGATATTATGAGGAACTGACTGTTTTTTTCCCCCACCCATTTTTGTATACAGTGGTACTTCGTTATTGAGCAGATGGCCACAGGGCAGCCAGAGTCTCTGTCGGGAGTTTGTGCAATAGGACCAGACCTCAAAAGAGCCATTCTAGGATTTTGAGCTTCCAAACATTGTATTGCTATGGATGAGCATTTGCTGAGCTAGGTTTTGTTTCTGGTCCAGAAGGTATGAAGAATCTGGGCTCTAGGAGAGGAAACAGATCAGAGAGCAATTAAGTGAGTTGCTAATGTGTTCTCTGAGAGGGGGTTCTGTACACTGTCCATGGTGCAAACAAAGTGCAGATTTTCATAACCCTCAAATTCCCAACCACACCTGAGAGTTTCACCTTGGATCACAGCTCTTTCCTGATGGTGGGCTGAGCTGAGAAAATGAAATGCAGAGAGAATCAGGCTTTCCCCAGTCAGCAAATTCAGAGGATCCCCAGGTCTGGGCCCTCAAAGATCAAAAGCTGGGAGACAGTCTATAATTGGAGTCATGTGTCCTCCCCAGCCTCCGAGTAACCACTCGGATGAATAACAGCGACTCAGCATTGTGGCCTCATTATTGTCTCAACATCAGATTAAGAATGGAGACGGGAGAAGAGATGTGAGTGATCTGAGGGTTGCAGATCTACAAGGCCATTATCTGTCTTGAGCTTCGGCCCACCCTACCACCCACTCCTCCATGTGAGGTTATAATATAACAATAAGCCTGCAATTATATTTTACTTGTTGGGGGAATAAAACAGTGGTGAGTCAAAAAGCCAGCTCAGAGATGGAACTAGTTATGTAAGTGGGAGGGGGCCAAGCCTTTGGCTGAATTCAGAATTCCCACTATGGGTCCGTGTTCCTGGGTCTGTCTGATTGTTTTGGGCTGGACTTCTCAGTGTCTGTGAGTGGCATTGGCCCTGAAATGCATAAAACCATCAAACACAAGAGTGGTGGCATCAGGCATCGGTTAAGGTCCAGGTTCTAATGAGAGTGGACTGTGAGACCTGGACAGACTTGGGGGTCAGGACAAGGAAGTAGAGAAGTAGGCGTGGTGTGACCAGTGTGATCAGAGACAAAAGAGATTAAAATGGGCACCTCTGCAGGTGTCAGGACAGATGACTCATGTCAGCCAAAAACCAAACTGGTTAGCAGAAGCGACTGTAGGCACATAATGACCAAAGGCCATACCTTGCCCCCCCAAAATATGCCTGGCTCTGTAAGCCCCCTCCAAATCTAGATGCACTCTTAAGGACAAGGATAAAGGTAGAATAAACTGACTAAAGAAACTGTAATCAACTAATAGATCATCCCACCCAATGTGCCCACCATGCCCATGCCGAGAAACACTGGAGCTAATATTCCAAGTTCCTTTAAGACCAGATGAAGAATAACTTTCAACTAGCCCTACCTCTCTTACAGGTCACAGTAATCTTTACCTCCTGCCTGGCCAGTCGTGGGCATGAGACTGAATCTGTACCCATCTCAGAACCCTCCCCTGGGCATGTCTCACTCAAATCACACAACTTCCCAGCCTGCAAATAATTTTTGTCATCTATTCTCTCATTTACTCCTTATAGCATCTCTGTAACACAGGGAAAAAATCAAATCTGTTTTATTTCTGTTTTATTTTATTTGTGTGTGTTTATTTTATATTTTGGAGAGGGAGTCTCATTCTGTTGCCTATGGCTCACTGCAGCCTCAACCTCCTGGGCTTAAGTGATCCTCCCACCTCAGCCTCCAGAGTAGCTGGGACCACAGGCATGCACCACCATGCCCAGCTAATTTTTTCTTTTCTTTCTTTATTTCTTTCTTTTTTTTTTTTGGAGAGACAGGGTCTCACTGTGCTTCCCAGGCTGGTCTCTAATTCCTGGGCTCAAGCGATCCTCCTGCCTTGGTCTCCCAAAGTACTGGGATCACAGGCATGAGCCAGCTACCACGTCCATCCCAAACCTTTTTTAAATGAGGGAAAGGGAAGCCAAGAGCTAGCATCTGATAGGCCGCTCTGGGACTGAAGCTGAGATTATTTCATGCTAAATGCAAGCCTCTTTTGGTGTCCTGTGCTGAGGACCAGGACCGAGTCATAAATTTCTCTCATATCTTTGCCTAGGTCTATTATGGGAGCTCAGGAAGTACCTGGAGCATAAGGGACCTTTCCCCACATAAGGAGTCTTTCTTTTTCTATCTCAGAGCTGCCTTGGATCCAGAGAATATAAAGGAATCAGCTTGGCTCCTCTGGACCTCTTACACTCCCACAGGCCTCTCTGATCCCCTTACCAGGAAGAAAGAGAGAGATGGTGTCATCTTTGTATGAAACCAGTGTCTTCCCTCTGCACCTCACCCCATGTGAGAGGAGGGCTTTGCTACTCACCCCCTCAAGTCCAAAGCCCTCCTGGCCTTCTCCATCACCTCCTCCCTGCATCCCCAATAAGGGGTCCAGTCCTGGTTATTCTTTCTCATAAACATTTCTCAAATTTCTTAGCCTTCATCCCTGCCCCTAGTTCTGTCTCCAGTTTGCCTGCCTTAATTGAGGTCATTGCCATCTCTCTGAGGATCAACATGGTCTTAAGGAAGAGGTATAGGGCTCTTCCAATGGGCTCACAGCTCCTTAACTCCCAAGAGACAGTCAAGGACCCTGACAGTGATGAAAGGGGGCCAGATTGTAAGGTGCATGAGAAGGAGGAATATCTGGGTTCCCAGAGCCCAGAATAAGGCAGGGACCAGAGGAAAGTAATTTTTGTGTTGAGTAGACAAACAGGAGGCTGGAAATGGTTGCATGAGAAGGCCCCATAATGAAAATTAAAACCTAGAAAACAAACCAACAACAATCAAAAACAAATGCTATATTTTACAAGTTTATACAAGCCAGAGGTATAGGATAATAAATATCAAGTTAGTAAAGACCTCGAAGATCAACAAGTCCAGCCTCTCATTTATTGAGAATGAAGGATGGGGATGGGAAACTGAGGCCCAGAGAAGCAATATGACTTGTTTAAGGCCCCAGCATGTCCCAGACTGTGGAATCTGCCAGGACGCTGACTCCTCAGTCAGTGCTACATTTCCCAGAACACCTTTTCCCCATTTCTTCTTCTAGTTTATCACTCCAATCAGCCATCATCTCCTCCAGGAAGCCCTCCCTGAACCTCCAAGCTGGGTGAGATGCTCAGCCACTTTCCTCCAACAGCCCTGTGAACTTACTCTGGCTTAGAATACACTGACCTGACTCTGTTGTAATTGTTGGGTTTTTCATTTGTCTTCTCCATTAGACCATAGTTTCCAAATCTCAGCACAACTGACATCTTGGGAAGACTCACTCCTGGCTTGGGTGGGTGATAGGGGACTGTCCTGTGCATTTCAGGAGCTTAGCACATCCTTGCCCACTGTCTCCTGCAAGTTGTGACAACCAAAAATGTCTCCAGCTATTGTTAAATATCCCCAAATAGGGGTGGGAAGCAAAATTGCCCCCAGTTAAGAACTGCTGATCTAGATTGTTAGGTCTATGCAGGCAGAAACAGTGTCTTCTTGTTCTTTACACTCCCATTATGTAGCACAGGTCCTGGAACATAGTAAACATGCAATCAATTTAATCTACAATTAGGAAAATACGTGTGTGTGTGTGTGTGTGTGTGTATACACATACGCACACATACATGCCATTTCCACATTGTAGTGTCTGAAATACATAGAATATATACATATATTTCAAAGCACATAAGAGTTTTGTCCTTCTAGGATACCTTCAGCATTTCTGTGTGTTTATATTGCATTGTTAACACAAAAGTAAGGTGGTAATCAAAACCTAAAAACTCTTTGTTTCTGTATTGGTAAATGAGTGAGAATGTGTGTGTGTGTGTGCATGTGTGTGTGTGCGTGTTCGTGTGTGCGTACACATCTCTTCTGACTGACAAACAGTTGCTTTTCAAATAATATTCACATTGAGAAGAAAATGTATTTTCAATGAAACAAAACCCTTTTTCCATTTGATAAAAGGGACATTATCGCAGTCATTAAAGCATCATTATATGTTGAGCTCTTAATGCACTGGTCTCTACTTGGGAGCACATGGCAATCACAAAAAAGAATTTTTATTGCCAGTTGAACAGATTGGGAAGTAAGATATTATGAAATGTGCTATTAGGCAGCAGATAAGTAATTAGGTGACAAGCAAAATACATTATTCGGCATTTCAAAATATTTCCACTTCATCACCAGTTCATTAAAATCCCGCCTCCTCTCTTGTGGCCCACTAGGAATTTACATCAAGATTATTTACCAAAAAAAAAAAAAAAAAAAAAAAAAAGTGAATTGTAATTAAGTCATATCACTGTTCTTTGTACTCTCTCATGGGCCTAAACAGATATGTGAAAACAGACTGATATTGCTGCTGGAAGACTCAGTGACAGCTCTTCTTGCCAGCATGAAGGTGATGGTGAAATGGTGTTTTCATTGTTATTTCACACACACAAAAAGAAACTGAGGAGCACTAGATGGTGACACAGAGAGGCTTCATGCACACGTTGATTATATGCTATGACTAACGACTCAGTTACTAATTCCCTTGAGGAGGAACAACCAGCCAGTAACCTGGCTTTATTTAGTATCTATTCCTGAAGCCACCTGTTTAATTAAAGACTTCTTGCGCACTTTGGACTGCAAAGATGTGCAGGTGTTATAACTAGGAAGCCTTCCAATCCCCTAGGCATCTTAAGCATCTCTGCAGAACCAAGCATAAAGTTAGTGCCCATTTAATACTCACTCATTGACTGATTTGATAACCAACTGATTTAATAAGCGCAATAAGCAAAGCAGAGTCCCCAGTTGAAAAAGAAAACATCCCTGAGTCCTAAAGTTAAAAGAAGCAAGATATATTCAGTTAGCTCATTTTATAAAGGCAGAAGAGGGGAAGGAAGGAGGGAGACAAGGGAAAGGAAGGGAAGGAGAGAAAGTGGGAAAGAAGAAAACTGCCTCATATACATCCAGCATACCAAACACTAGGAGGAGCATCTTCATTTGGGTTATTTCATATAGTAGCTACTGTAAAACCAGAAGTAAGTCCTGTTATTAGTATCATTTAACAAATGAGAAAAGAATCCGAGAGATAAAGCAATTCACTCAGCATCACACAATGTTGCAATTTTATCATATGCATACCAATGTCAGCACATATATACACACATGATCATGTCGCCTACGTTACTCCAGTGGTTACCATTCTCTCAGGATAAATATGACAGTCCTTACCTGGCCCACACAGCCCCCACCCACCCCTCCAGCCTCGTGCCATGTCACTCCACACTCTCTTGCTCTTTGCTAAACTTTTAGCCACCTGGTCTCCTTTCATTTCCCCAAATGCTGTTTGTTCTTTCTCTCCCAGGGCGGAACCCTGGCAAATACTATTTCCTGTGCTGGAAGCACCCCCATTCATCTGCTCACCCCTGCCTTCCTTCCTGTCAGCTTCAGGGAAGGCGTTCCTTGACTCCTGCCCCCGCCCCCACCTCCTACCATTCACTCTCCCAGCACTGCACAAGTCCCTCCTCCATGACATCTACTCCATTTGCAACTTCATGCCAGTCTCGTGATTTGTTGATTAATGGGTAGCCCCTCCATGAACTAGAAGCCTGATGTGGTTTGGGGATGTTTGCTCTCCCGCCCCAAATCTCATGCTGAAATGTGATCCCCAGTGTTGGGGGTGGGGCCTGGTGGGAGGTGTTTGGGTCATGGGGGTGGATCCCTCACGAATGGCATGGTACCCTCTCCACTGCCTTAATGAGTTCACGAGAGATCCAGTTGTTAAAAAGAGTCTGGGATCTCTGCTGTCTCTCTCTTGTTCGCTCTCTTGCCATGTGACATGCCTGCTCCCCCTTCAATTTCGGCCATGATTGGAAGCTTCCTGAGGCCCTCACCAGAAGCAGATGCCAGCACCATGCTTCTTGTACAGCCTGCAGAATGGTGAATCAAACAAACCTCTTTTCTTTTTCTTTTTTATTTTTTCCTTCAACTTTTATTTTAAGTTCCGGGGTACATGTGCAGGATGTGCAGGTTTGTTACATAGGTAAACGTGTGCCATGGTGGTTTGCTGCACAGATCAACCACCACCTAGGTATTAAGCCCCGTGTCCATTAGCTATTCTTCCTGATGCTCTGCACACCACCCCCAACAGACCCCAGTGTGTGTTGTTCCCCTCCATGCATCCATGTGTTCTCATCACAAATCTCTTTTCTTTATAAATTACCCAGCCTTGAGTATTCATTTATAGCAACACAAAATGGACTAACACAAAGCTCCTGAGTTCAGGGACCTTGTCTACTTCATTCACCATTGTATCTCATGCACTCACACAGCATAGGGCATGCAGAGTGGCTCAGCAGATATTTATCACAGGGATGAATAAATGAACAAATAAACATATATTTTACTTTTTTTTTTTTTTTGAGATGGAGTCTCACTCTGCTGCCCAGGCTGGAGTGCAACAGCACGATCTCAGCTCACTGCAACCTCCACCTCCCAGGTTTAAGCGATTCTCCTGCCTCAGCCTCTTGAGTAGCTGGGATTACAGGCATGTACCACTACGCCTAGCTAATTTTCATATTTGTAGTAGAGACGGGGTTTCGCCATGTTGGCCAGGCTGGTCTCGAACTCTTGGTCTCAGGTGATCCGCTCGCCTCGGCCTCCCAAAGTGCTGGGATTACAGGGATGAGCCACTGCGCCCGCCCTGAACGTGTATTTTAAATGCCTATTTTAAGAACATATGTAAGGATTCATAATCAGATTGCCACGCCAGCCAGAGACCCAGTGCAACCCAATAAAGCCCCAAGAGAAGAGAGTGATCCGAAGCTGGGACACAGAGCATACATTTCCACCCAGAGCAATCATCTGTCATCATTAGCTTTAGGGAAGGCTAGAGACTATACTACAAAGACGGCATTGCTCTCTGACTTCTGGTCTAGGCTGTTCATAATTGTTTTAGAAATCCAAGGCCAGGAAACTGACAAATGTTTTGTTTTCCTCCTCTTAAAAATGATAAACCAGCTGCCTAGTGTTTTTCATAAATTCTTTAGCCAGAGTTGTGGTTTTCCAACCACAATTCACATTAAGGATTCTTTATGAAAATGGCTATAAGAGAGGAATTTAATGGGATTATGATTTTTTTTAAAGCTCTATCTCTCTAATTAACACCCCAGAGGGGGATTTTTTTTCTAACATAATGGTCTTTCAGTGTTAAAAGGGCTTAATATTATGGTAAAATATGTTAACTTTCCTGGCATTCTGACCCAGCTGATAACATGAAAAGGGAACGCATCTGTCTTCCTGAAGCTTCTGCCACCGCAAATGGTGTTGTTTTCAGTATTTTCATAATGAACTAATCAACTGCTTATTCACTAACTGCATCTACATTAAAAACTTATTACCCTGGAAAAGGGCTGCACTGCAATTGACCTTCCAATGGAGCTGGGAGGGGTGAAGATCCCGTGACAACTGTAAGACAAAGGAAATGATCAAACCCAGGGGTGGGTTTTATTCTCTTCTCTGAAACAGAGGTGTGGTCTTCTGTAGGGGTCACTGTACACAGAGAGTTGGAAATCCAAAAGCGAAAGCTGCTCCCACTTTGCTAAGGTCCATGCCTCAATAGGTTTCACTATAATTATCAAGATGATAAAAACAACGATCATGGTG
Organism: Colobus angolensis palliatus; assembly: GCF_000951035.1. Lineage (NCBI taxonomy): Eukaryota > Metazoa > Chordata > Mammalia > Primates > Cercopithecidae > Colobus > Colobus angolensis. The sequence goes on from NW_012112697.1 coordinate 341,319, forward strand.
ACAATCACTCACTGAGCAAAGTGTTCCTGCCAGGCACGATGCATGCATCATCTGTCTCCAGTTCTCATGCCGGCTCTGTGAGGCAGGTATTGATGCCTACTCTTAGTGGTAAACAAATAAGAGCTGAGACAGGTGAAGTGACTTGCCCAAGGCCAAACGTTACCTAATGGTGGAAGTGGAACGTGAATCATGCACTTCTGAAGTCACTGTCCACATCCTGGGCTCCTAGCATGCTAGAGAATGCAGAATACGAGAAATTAGGTGCTGATGAGATACAGAGCAAATCCCAGCTCACTAGCTGCTCCTAAGCTCTCACTGCTTTCTGGTCAGCTTTCTCTAGGCAGTAGTTCACAACCTCCTGAAGAGGCTCCCTTCTCCCTTTCATGGTGTAGTAGAGAGACAAGGCTTTGCAGTTTGTCACAGCTGGGGCACCTAGGAAGACTACATTTCCCAGCTTTCCTTGCTGGTAGACGGGGACCATGTGATTATATGTTGGCCAATGGAGTAAGGGTAGAAGTGATGTAAGCCGCTTCCAGGTGACTGATGTGGTAATGTTGGAGGCCATAGGTTTGGATGGCATTGCTATGAGATGGAGATGGCTGCCCATGTGTGGCAGAGTTTGTGTAGGTAAGAAAGTTTTACTGAATTAAGCTAGTGGACTTACAGGTTTATTCATCACTACTATGTAGCCTGGTCTTGCCTAACTGAGCTAAATCTTAATCATTGGCCCTGGGGTGATTAGGACAGATGGGTAATCAACCCTGAGTGAACCCATAATGGAGGTGGTTGGGGGTGTGGGCTTTGGATTGGTTAGTTTGCGTAAGACAGTCACGCTTGAAGTTCAGTCCTTTACTAACTCCAGGAATTGGCTAATCCTGAGAGGGGCAGTCCCTCTAGGGTCAGCAAGGTGCCAAGACATCAAAGCATCAAATACAGAAGCTGGAAAATGTGGTTGTTACAGACAGGTGAGTTGAGACCTGAATAATGAGAAGCCATCAGCCATGGAAAGAGAATAACACATGCTTGAAACACACAGAACAACATAGGAAATCCAAGAATTGAGACAGAAAGACTGTATTAGTCTGTTCTTGCACTATGTTCTGCTATAAAGAAATACCTGGGACTGAGTGATTTATAAAGAAAAGACTTTGTATTGGTTCACAGTTCTGTAGGCTGTACAGGAAGCATGGCTGGGAGGCCTTGGAAAAATTACAATCATGGCAAAAGGTGAAGGGGAAGCATGTATGTTTTACCTGGCCAGAGCAGGAGGAAGAGAGAGAAGGGGAAAGTAATACACACTTTTAAACAACCAGATCTCATAAGAACACTATCAGGAGAACAGCACTGGGAGGGGTGGTGCTAAGCCACTAGACATGGCCCCCATGATCCAAACACCTCCCACCAGGCCCCACCTCCAATACTGGGGATTATGATTGAACATGAGATTTGGGTGGGGACACACACCCAAACCACATCAAGGAGTCACCAGAAACGTAAGGAGAAGGCACAAGCCAAGAGAGGCAAGTGTTCTAAGAAGAAGAAAGGAGCAGGCAACTGTGCCAAATGTGGCTAAGAAGTGGAGTAAAGTGGCTGGGCGCAGTGGCTCACACCTGTAATTCCAGCACTTTGGGAGACCAAGGTGGGTGAATCATCTGAGGTCAGGAGTTCGAGACCAATGTGAACAACATGGAGAAACCCTGTCTCTACTAAAAATACAAAATTAGCCTGGTGTGGTGGTGCATGCCTGTAATCCCAGCTACTCAGGAGGCTGAAGCAGGAAAATCACTTGAACCCAGGAGGCGGAGGTTGGGGTGAGCTGAGATCACCCCATTGCACTCCAGCCTGGGAAACAAGAGCGAAACTCTGTCTCAAAAAAAAAAAAGAGAGAGAGAGAGAGAAGAAGTGGAGTAAAGTAAGAATTTTAAAAAAATTATCCTAAAGGGAAAAAAAAATCTTACATAAAATTTTTTTTTAATTCTAAGTTCCAGGGTACATGTGCAGGATGTGCAGGTTTGTGACATAGGTAAATGTGTGCCATGCTGCTTTGTTGCACCTATCAACCCATCACGTAGGTATTAAGCCCAGCATGCATTAGCTAAGGAAAAAAGAATCTTGAGAGAGTATTCTGCCTACTGCCTCCTTTTCTTCCCTGCTTCCACCACCATGGTCTGGCTTCTTTGTCCACAACCACCTTGTGAAGATCACCAGTACCTTCTCACTATGGCATCCCATGACTTTTCCTTTGCCTTCACTTTTGACAGCTTCTCTGCAACATTTGGAGGAGGCATTAGGGACACACAGTAGACAAAACAGACAAGAATACCTGCCCTCATGGTGATGACATTCAAGTGGGGGAAAATGATAACACAGTAGATAAATGGATAGTGTCAGGTAAGACTGAGACTATGGAGAAAAGTAAAACAGGAAAAGGGAGAGAGGGTGCAGAGGGAAAGGGGAGATGCATTTTATTAGAAGTAGTGGCTAGGAAAGGTCTCTTCAATTTTGCCTTGTTGGCCATGCTAAGAAGCACACGCTTCATCCTAAAGCAAAGAGGATGTTCTAAGACAGTTAAGTGGTGAGTAACATGACTGATCTGTTTTATCAAGAGGGCTGAGATGCGAAGACAGGCAAAAAAGCAAAAGAAAGGATGTTCCAGGCAGAAGGAACGATGGAAGGCAAAGCCCAGAAACAGGAAAGGATAACATATCATTGTAGAAACTCTTAGAAGTCTGACATTGCTAGAATTGAGAGAGAGACACTTGGAGAAAAGCCACAATCTTGGGCTTCATTTATCAGGACCTTGATTTTCTCATCTGTGAAATGGGAGTTAATAAAACAGACATTGATGAGATCAAAGAGAGCATCTATCAAATGCCCAGAATAATCTTCTGCAACCAGTAGGCATTAACAAATAATAACTATTCTTATGAGGATGGCTTCCCATGGAGAATTCAGTAGCTGGGGAATTACAGGCTCCAGACTCGAGCTGATAATACCTGTCATTTTCTTAAAGGTTGTACTGAGCCCACCATGTGAAGTCTATACTGCTTCTTAGGCTCAATTTAAAGGCTTCCCACTGTTTTTATAAAGATCTGTTGACATGATTTATTGGGAACAGTGTCCATTAACATTTTTAAGTGCTCGATAAACCCCCAACCGCCCTAGTAAATTAATCTTAATAAATACACAGCAGAAAGGACTTTACTCACTGATCAGCATGTGATACTGTGTCTACCCCGCTGACTGTTGTGGGAATGGTTGGAGCATGTGGAACTGTGAGCTGCCTGAAGACAGAGAGGAAAGACATTACTAAGTGCCTTCACTCATGGTCTGAGGAATCTGCATACAGCTCAGCCGCAGTTTCTCCATCTATCAGAGAACATGTAACAGGAAGTTTCCTAAGTGTCAGTTACTTCCATGGCTATTGCCAAATTCAAACACTACCTATACTACTATTTATTAAATAACTCTTCTTAAAATAAATTCAGGTCTAAGATTGATACCTTTACTTCATTTGAAGCAAATTCAAACTTCTAATGATAGCAACTACAATATGTAAGATAAAAGAAACATACTGGATTGGATTAAAAGCAGATGACACAATGGAGGAGAAAATATTAGTAAACTGGAAAACATGGTCATAAATCAATTAAAATTAAACACTTAGATTAAAAAAGAGAGCAAAATATGAAAACAGCATGACTGAACTGTGGAATACATCAGATGACTTAATATACGTAGAATCAGGATTCCTAGGGGAGAGAAGAAAGGAGGAGGCATAAAAAAAAATTTGAACAACTTCTCAAAATATTTGAACAAATTCTCAAAATATTATGAAAACTCTGACAAAGCCAAGAAGGCTACCAAATCACAAGCACAAGAAACATGGAGAAAACTACACCAAGGCATACCTTAACTAAATTGCTGAAAACCAACCAGAAATCATAAAAGCAATCAGAGACAAAAAGGATGCATTACATACGGAAGAAAGAGATGAGAATGGTAGTAGAAATCTTATCACAAATAATACAACCTAGAAAAATCCACAGATAAACCATATTCTAGGCCATAGAATAAAATCTCAATCATTTTAAAAGGGTTCATGTCACCCAAACTATATTGTGAGACCTTGTGGAATTAAATTAGAAACCAATAACAGAAAATGCCCAAATATTTGGTGGCCAAAATTCACTTCTAAATAACCTCTGAATAAAATTTAAAAATTAAGAGGGAAATAAAAATGTATTTTGAACTGAATAGAATGAAAAATGTAACATATCAAAATATGTGAGATGCAGTTATAGCAGTACCTAGAGGCTAATTTATAGCATAAATGCTCACATTAGGAAGTCTCAAAGGAATGACCTCAGCTTCTGGCCTAAAAACATTTAAGGAAGAAATAATATTAATTTTACAAAACTTTTTCCAAAACATTGACAAGGATGGAATATTTTGCAACTCATTTCATAAAGCCAGCATTACCCTGATACAAAGAAAAACATTACAAGGAAAAGAAAACTACAGACCAATGTCCATAAAAAACATAGATTAAAAATTTATCAGTAAATTATAGCAAACTAAATTTAGCAACATATAAAAATAATACATCATGACTAAGTGGTGATAATCTAATTAATCCAAAGTTGGTTTACCACTTGAATTTCAATCCATGTAATTCATAATATTAACAGTCTAAAAAAGAACAGCCATAAGATCATTTCAACGGATGCATAAAAATCATTTGATAAAATACAACGTGTATCACCAATAAAAAACTTTCAGCAAACTAGGAATAGAGGAGAAATTCTTCAAACTGATAACGGACATCTATGAAAAAATTTACAGATAACACCATACTTAATAGTGGGGGATCCAACACTTATCCCCTAAAGTCAAGAAAAAAGCAAGAATGAACATCTACTTTTGCCATTTATATTCAACATTTTACTAGAGGTTCTATCCAGTACACTACAGCAAGAAAAAGAAAAGAAAAAGAGTCCATATTGGAAAAGGAAAATTAATACTGTTTCTATTTACAGATGAGATCATCTCTGCAGAGAATTCTTTGGAATCTAAAAAAAAACTATTACAACTAATAAGTGATTTTAGCAAGACTTGCAAGACACAAGGTTAATACACAAAACTCAGTTGTATTTGTATAACATAGTAATGGACTACTGAAGTTAATAAAATACCATTTACAATAGCAACAAAAATGTTAAATATTTAAGGATAAATCTCACAAAAGATGTGCAAGGCCTGTACAATAAAAGCTATAAAAACTTTACTGAGAGAAATTTTAAAAGACCTAAATAAATGCAGAAATAGGCCATGTTCATGGTTTTAAATACTCAGTGTTTTAAGCCATCACTTATTTCCCAAATTAATCTTAATTAAATTGCTGAAAACCAACAAGAAAATAATAAAAACAATCAGAGAAAAAAGGACACATTATATACAGTGGAAACAGAGATAAAAATAGCAGATTTATTAAACTCAATGCAATCGCAATAAAAATTCAAGCAGACTTTTTTGTAGAAATGATCATCTAATTTTAAAATTAATATGGAAATTCAAAAGATCTGTAAGGGAAGCCAAGACAACTTTGGGAAGTAGAATAAAGTTGGCTTAGAGATGTTAAATAATTTTTCAAAGGTCCAATGAAGATTCTTTCTTAAAAGACATTTGAGACTCAATGGGGTCTCATCTTTCCCCCCACCCTGGGCCTATTCTAGGTATGTATTTTCAAATACACTTTCTCATTTCTTTTTTATTGTAAACCTAAATGCTTAGCATTATTAGCGTCCTTTCACAGACTAAGAAACTAAGACTCAGGTAAGCTAAGTGACCTGTCCAAGGTCACTCTGTTTTTGTCCAAGTTCTTTAAAATCATTGGCTTTCAGAACAAGAGAAGGATAAAGACTGACTTAGAATTCCTTGTCTTTCCTTCTTTCATTCGTTCTTTTTTTTCTCTCTTTGACTTAGAAAGCATTATAAATAACACATTTAGCTTAAGAGTTAGGACTAAGAAGAACCACCTTTGGTGGACAGGATAATGGCTCCAAGGTGATAAAATAAGATGCGCTCAAAACCCCTTCCTCTTTTTCTTGTATCAGTTTTTTTTTTTTATGTAAACAACTAACTTAATTTGCTTTCCTTTCCAGAACACTTGCAATTAAAATCTTTTTCAAATGTTCGGATATCTACTTTGCTAAGATTCATTCCCACTTTCTCTTATGACAATAGTCATATACCTATTTGATAATAGGCACCTACTATGTAAAATGACATTATAACAAAGTCCTGTGCATAACACACTGTCAAGGCCCAGGGGTGGCCTACTTATTTCCAGTTCCATTTGCCATAGCCCACTTCTACCACAGAGGAGATTTTGGATGAGCTTCGAATCTGTTTTAATGGAATTTGGTGTATCATTCAAGCAATCAGTCTCGTGTGTTAAAGATGCACTCTATGCTCAGTGCAGTGATTGATGCTAATGCAAGGTAAAAAAGAACATCCCTACCCCTCAAAGTGTTTTTCCTTGACAGTCTTGTAACAATTACCTGAAAATCTTGTTTAATTTGTACCTTAATGGCTCCTATATCCAAACAAATGCCTCCCTTCCCTGTTGCCCAAGAAAGAATTACACGATTCTACACCCACTCATAAATCCTAAAACTCATAGTCTCTTTATTTCTTCTATACCAACCAGTTCTCCAAAGAACCTGAGAATAATATGCATACACTCCTTCCCTAGGAGAAAGCTCTCTCCCGCCCCCTCTGAATGCCTACCTTTCTAGCTAGTTTTACTAAGTCTTACATTACCTACTTGAGAATACTGAGGGTCATACGGGCTAACTTGTCTTCTATTGATAGCCACATCCTAGGTCCACCTCTGCCATTACATTATCCCCTTCTAATTAATCCAAGGTTGATTTACCACTTGAATTTCAATCCAAGTAATTCATAATATTAACAGCCTAAAAAAGAACAGCCATAAGATCATTTCAACGGATGCAGGAAAATCATGTGATGAAATGCAACGTGTATCACCAATAAAAAACTTTCAGCAAACTAGGAATAGAGGATCTAGTACCTAAGGAAACAAATCTTTAGAAACTTTTCCATTTCTAGCACTGATAGAGAAAAAAACCCAGGGTTTTTCTTATAAGGCAGAGTTCAAACTTTCTACCCTCAGCCCACTTGTAATTTTATCTTGCATATGGTAGGTATTCAAAGGACCCACTGCCTATAAAAGAGGTTGGAAGATCTAAGAGTCAAGGCATAAAGGACCTAGAATGCAGAGACAAGAAAGACTCATTCTGTTCTTCACAGCTTGGGTCCTGACCATGGGTCTGGACCAACATAGGAGGGCATGGCTGGGACAGATAAATACCTTTGAGTTCTTATAGACTTGGCATTTTAGCTGTAGGGGTCAGTCCAGGGTTAAGATGAGAGAAAAATGCCCAAAGTCAAGACCCAAATGAAAGAGTATGATTAACTGGGTCAGAAGCTGCTCAGAAGGATGTTGCAAGATAGGTTCAGAGAAGTTGCTCAGAAACAGGACAGATGAGTGAGGACGTGTTAGGGTCTAGGTCTTATGTGAGGCTAGCCACATGGGCAGATGAATCCAAAACACAAAGACCCAAGCAGTGGGGAAGGATCCTGAGTGACACCACAGAGCAACCCATCAACGCAGCAAAGGTCTCACCACGCCTTTTGACTTTGAGCATCCTGGGAAATTCTATTTTCCACAGACATCTCTAAAACCCCTGGAAAGCCTGGAGCACAGTAGACTATAATTCTCTCTGCCTCCAACTCCCTGGAGCCAGCCAGGACAGAAAAGTGAGAATGTCTATGGCTCCTTTGAAATACATAGGTCTTTGGTTCTAACCAGGGTGTGCCTTTTCCTGCAAATTATTTATAAAACTTTGGTTCAAATACCAACCTAACTTCTCCTGCCATGGGGAATGGAGCTAAGAAGAAAAATCAGGGTCATTTCATACCAATATCTACCCTGAGGCTGAGAATTTACTTGTTTCCTTGAAGCCATCCAGTCCAAAAAGGAAAGTGTTGATTTCTCGCCTACCCTGTCTCAGCCAGAGGCAGCAGAATTAGGAGGCTCCAGGGCAACATCACCACTTCTCTCCTGTGGGCATGTTCCTAACAGAAGTATTCTGATACATCTATGTAAGCATTTGACAAGGAGGTTGTGAAATGGGAGGTCCAGAGCCTTTAAACTAATCCCCTGGAGGTGTTAAAATGGTCCCAACCTACCCCAAAGAATGCATAATAAAATTTTCTCATCAGATTTTGGTTCTCACGCACCATGCTTAGATTTGCACTTCCTGATTTGACTGCATTGGCAAAACGTGACCCAACTTAGATGCACCCCACCTAACCCAGTGGAGGACCCTCACAATCTGCATTCAGTGTCATGATTTTGTAGAAAATAACAACTTGAAGGGACCAGGGCCACCTATGCAGTGTGATATATAAGTGGAGGAGGGATTCATGTCAATCAGGCATAAACTTAAGCGCCTCTTGGGTGAATAGAATATACTAGACACAACAGTAGGCAGACACCAAAAAGTAGAAGGCACAGGTCTGACTTACAGGAAATCTGATTGAACAAACCAAGATACCAAGCACTATTAACTAAGCTTTATCCACCTCCTCTCTCCCTCCCTCACTGCTCTCTAGCCATGCTAATCCTTTATTCGTACCCAGAACACACCAGCTCACTCACGCCTGCCTCAGAATGTGTTTTCCTGTAATTCCTTCCACCTTGAACTCTTCCTTAGGTCTCTGTATGGCTCAATCTTTCTTAGAAGAAACCTCATTGGCATCCACATATAAAGTTTCCCAATCTTCCCTGACTTCATTGTTTCGGTCTTCCTAACACTCACCCATAGCAATATAGAATTATTTTATTTCTTGTTTATTTTCTCTTTCCTCTACCAGAATGGAAAATTCTCTGAGAGTAGATAGCTTGTTGGTTTTATGACTTACTTTATTTCTAGTGCCTGGTACGTAGTAGGCCCTCAACAAATATTTGTGGGAGAAAGAACAGGAGTGAGGAAGACTATGAGCTTCACAGGCAGTCAGAGAAGGCAGACGTTTCTGGGGAATGAATGATCATGGACAGCTTCACCCAAGGGTGTCGACTTGAACCTCAGCCTTGGAGAATGGACAAATGACGTGAACATATCCATGAGTCTATGTTTTCCTCTAAGAGAGGCCAATTGGCATCTGAAACCTATGAAACCTGTAGAAGGCTTTGGTGGAACTGAAATATAGTAAGTCTTTATCAAGAGAAAAGCATATGCTCAAAGGATGCTCTGATTAATGAACCAAGAGCCAGTCATCTTCATTTCTGTCCATCTGCTGAGAGAAATTTTACTCCAGTTTTGGGCAAAAGAGCAAGACCATTCCCAATCCTGACCTCCTCCTGAGAATCAAACAGTACTGGGCTTGCTTCTCTCATATATCAGGAACAGCTGTTCTCTGGAGCATCTGTGAGTAACTGGGGATCTGGAGATATATCAGCATCATGGACAAAGGCAGTCTTTACCTCCTCCACAGCTAGGAAAAGGAAGCCTTCTGGGAACCACCCAGAAGCTCAGACCCTGGAGCACCTTCTAGTAACTGGGGCAGGAAACCAGCATTTGTTGAGCGCATATAATGTGTTAGGTATTATGCCTAATTCATGTTAATTTATGTAACTTTCACAATAATTCCTAGAAATAGGTCTTGTTTTCCAAATTGTACAGAACAGGGAATCCATATTGTAGTTGACAGTTTAGTTTCGTTTTTTGTTTTTGTTGTGGTTTTGCTGGTTTCGTTTGTTTGTGTGTGTGTGTTTTTGAGATGGGGTTTCACTCTTGTTGCTCAGGTTGGAGTGCAGTGGTGTGATCTCTGCTCATTGCAACCTCCGCCTCCCAGGTTCAAGCAATTCTCCTGCCTCAGCCTCCCGAGTAGCTGGGACTACAGGCGTGCACAAACACGCCCAGCTAATTTTTTTTTTTTTTTTTTTTTTTTTAGTAGAGACGGGGTTACACCATGTTGGCCAGGATGGTCTCCATCTCCTGATCTTGTGATCTGCTGGCCTCGGCCTCCCAAAGTGCTGGGATTACAGGCATGAGTCACCATGCCCTGCCTTTGCTGTGCTTTTTAAATCATCTTCATCGCCTTCTCCTATGTTTGGGAGCTCCCCATCTTATGGGTCTTGGAGAGAAATTGAGCCTCCCTCCAACAAGTTGAAAAGACCAAATATTTGCTTTCCCAGCCTCCCTTGTGGCACAGGCAAGAGCACATGACCTTGGCTTGGCCAATCAGATGTGACTTTGAATTGGGAACTTGTAGCCCAAGTAACAGGAACAGTGAAGAAGCCATTTTGGGAAAAGTAACACCAGAGCAACATCCAGTGCCCAGTGTGGGCAATAGCAGGGTCCTCCCAGGACAGCTTTTGTGGCATGGGTTTGGGGGTAGTTCTGGCTATTTTTTCTCTCTTTGTTTATTCTCAGTTTCTAAGCCAGTTTCTCAGACATCCGGAAATTCTATGAGCTTCCTTTAATACATTCATTTTCTGCTGGGATCATTTAGAGTTAGGTTCTTTTGCTTGCAACTGAGAACTCAGGCTAATTCCATTGCAAGGAAGACAAGCGAGTCCCAGTCAGTGAGAGGCAAAGCTGGGATCTGAATGTTCATCAGCCTGAAGACAAAACCCGCTTCTCCATTATGACTACCCTGCTGTGAGAGGAGAAAAATTGTCGTCCCATTTTACAGATGAGGCACAGAAAGGACAGGGAACTGTTCTGCCTGAAAGTGACTAAAGCCCAGGTCTGGCCCCAAGGTTCTGGTTCTTTCTAATATACCACAACTCACCCCTAACCAATCATTCTCCACCACGCCTTCCTGACATAAAAATCTTGTTTCACACTGAGAAGCCTATGTTAGAGGGGCTAAGAACCCTAGAGATGAGTCAAAGCGGGAGAGTGTTGAAAACAGACAAATGCAGCTGAGGCTTCTTGAGCCTTGAGCAGCCATTTATGAAGCCCTCCTCTCAGAACAAGACTCAAATCTGTGTTCACTGACAGTTCCTGGGAGACTGAGAGTGGGAATGAATGATTGCCTCAGGACTGGGTACTGGCAGAAGGGTTGTCTCCTTCCTTGGGAACAGGCAGGGAGGACAGCTGACAGGCAGTGGCAGTCATTCATGGGTAACGCTGAACTGCCCTGACCCTTTTTATATGCAAAATGGAGATAACACCACTAATTGCACAGGCCTGTCTGGAAAAATCATCAATAGCAATTTTAGCCACAACACATAGCACTGAATACGTACCACACCGTTTTAAGTGCTTTCCATATCTGATTCCTTCAACCCTCACCAAAATCTTTAAAAATGGGTATTTTGTGATCTCTGTTTTACTGATGAGAAACTGGGGTAGAGAAAGGCTAAGTAACTTGTCCAGTTACAGCAAATAATTGGCAGAGCTGGAATCTGAACCCAGGCATTCAAGTTCTAAAATCTGAGATCTCCCATTCTCTGCTAATTAAGTATTATCATGTATGCAATAGAGCTTTGTGATCATAAATTGCTTCACACATATTAGTGTGAAGCTTCACACAAACAACTTACTTAATGCTAGGATAGATGAGAGTCTCTGAAAGGGTTGACTCAAATCTGTCTTATAGCCCAGCACTCAGCACCACATAAAGCATCTTAGTGGGATGTGTGGATGGATGGATGGACGGATGGATGAATGGATGGATAGATGATGGATGGATGATGGATGGATGAATAAACACATGAGAAGAAGATACAGATGATAGCAGGGGAGATGGAAAGGAAAGAGCCATTTGGAACCAAGAAAGAGTAGAACACAGAAACAAAGCTCTAAATAGGAATCCTCTGATGCATACTTGAAAAGCCCTCAGCCAGGTTTCCAAAGGAAATTTGCAAATTGCATTTATATACATTCTATATAAAAACACTCAATAAATGTTGCTTCTTCTTTCATGCCTTCATCTTTTGATGATGCACACAATGTGGAGACATGTACAAACATGAGAGACCACCTGATTGTACATATGCAAAGTTATGAGTGTGCATAGGGTTTGGTGTAACAACACAATCGCACAGGTGTGCCTAGCTATTGGTCTGCACAGTTGTGCAAGGAAGTCATTTATTTTATTTTTTATTTTTATTTTTTTGAGATGGAGTCTTGCTCTGTCGCCCAGGCTGGAGTGCAGTGGCGCAATCTCAGCTCACTGCAAGCTCTACCCCCCGGGTTCACGCCATTCTCCTGCCTCAGCCTCCCGAGTAGCTGGGACTACAGGCGCCCGCCACACCACGCCCGGCTAATTTGTTGTATTTTTAGTAGAGACAGGGTTTTACTGTGTTAGCCAGGATGGTCTCCATCTCCTGACCTCGTGATCCGCCTGCCTCGGCCTCCCAAAGTGCTGGGATTACAGGCGTGAACCACCATGCCCAGCCAAAGAAGTAATTTTATATGTATATACAAATGTACCTATCAATGAGTGTTGGCAGGATTGTGTGCAGGTACACATGTACACACAATTAATAATGGGCTAACACTCATTTAGAGTTTACTACATGCTAGGCTCCATCTTAAGCATGTTGGCAAGTACCACCTCATTTAATCCTCACAGTGGTCATCAGTTACACACATGTATATGGCTCTGTCTGAGCTGCGTGTATGCAGTTTTCTATTAGGTAAGCACAGGCTCAGACTGGCTGTCAATTTTCTGCTACTTAACCCAAGCTACATGAAGAATGTCAGGAAGGCACACTTTCCTGGACTGGAAGCAGTAACAATGAATTAAAAGATAGATCATAAAGTCCCTTCAAAATACCATCCACTTAAGAAACAGCAGACACCCAGCTTGAGTTTTTTTGCTGTGTAAACACATTCCCACCACCCCACTCACTTAAATAAGGCTCCTCCACTTTGGCATCCCCACAAACACATTTTTTACAGTTTCTTTTTCAAAAACAAGATTGCTCCCTCGGCAACTGTTTCCAAGCACATTCCCTCACTCTGGGAGAGGGAAGAACAAAAAGCAGAGAAAGCCTCTTGTTACTATACAGGGAACACGGAATAGGGGTAGGGGGAGAGGAGGAAGTGGGGAAGAGGCAGAAAAGCAAATGAGATCATGGACTTTACCAAATGGAGTTAACCAAATGTCCCCCGCCCCAGCCATGTTTCCCCCAGGCCCAGTAATTGCTAGTTAGTTCAAAGGCTGTAGCCTGGGTACCTTGACTAGTATAGTCCCCTACCCCCACCATATGCATGCACACACACACACACACACACACTATGAAAGGCCAGAGGCCATCCCCTGCAAAGCAGTCTGGTAGAGCTAATGAGGAGGTTGAAATTATCTCCCTCAGAAGGGTCATCTAGTTAACATTTTCTCAACACTATGTTGACTACTTAAGAGCAGCAAAAATAGTCCCAGGGCAGGTGGGGAGGGGTAGGACCCTAGAAGAAAAGAACTAAGCTATCAACTTTTTCCATTTCAATCCATTTCATTCCAATGTATGCCTTTAACTCAATAATTATGTTCGATCCAATTCGTTCCATTCCATGATATCCAACTAGTCCACTCTACATCATTCCAATACATTCCACTCCAATCTATTCCGTTCTAAGCCACTCCATCCCATTTAAAGTCCAACTCATCCCATTTGATCCCAGTTCAATCCATTCTGTTCTAATCTACTTCCATTTCATTTCATTCCATTGCAACTCAACCTCTTCCATTTCAAGCCATTCTGTCCCCAGTTCATTCTACTCCATTATATTTCATCCCATTTCATTATTTCATTGTCTTCTTAACCATTTTAATCTATGCCAATAACTCCTACAAGAAGTATTTCATTATCATCTACAATGTGAGCAGCCATGTGTACCATGAGTGATGTCTAGAGAGGATGTCTAAAGAGGGACAGAGGGCAGATGCTGCCACCGAGGAAATTCCTGTACTACTAGCCATGGTCAACCCTACCGTGTTCTTTGACATTGCCATCGACGGCGAGCCCCTGGGCCGTGTCTCCTTCGAGCTGTTTGCAGACAAGATTCCAAAGACAGCAGAAAATTTTCATGCTCTGAGCACTGGAGAGAAAGGATTTGGTTATAAGGGTTCCTGCTTTCACAGAATTATTCCAGGATTTATGTGTCAGGGTGGTGACTTCACACACCATAATGGCACTGGTGGCAAGTCCATCTATGGGGAGAAATTTGAAGATGAGAACTTCATCCTAAAGCATACAGGTCCTGGCATCTTGTCCATGGCAAATGCTGGACCCAACACAAATGGTTCCCAGTTTTTCATCTGCACTGCCAAGACTGACTGGTTGGATGGCAAGCATGTGGTCTTTGGCAAAAAGAAAGAAGGCATGAATATTGTGAAGGCCATGGAGCGCTTTGGGTCCAGGAATGGCAAGACCAGCAAGAAGATCACCCTTGCTGACTGTGGACAACTCGAATAAGTTTGACTTGTGTTTTATCTTAACCACCAGACCATTCCTTCTATAGCTCAGGAGAGCACCCCTCCACCCCATTTGCTCGCAGTATCCTAGAATCTTTGTGCTCTTGCTGCAGTTCCCTTTGGGTTCCATGTTTTCCTTGTTCTCTCCCATGCCTAGCTGGATTGCAGAGTTAAGTTTATGATTATGAAATAAAAACTAAATAACAATTGTCTGTCAAAAAAAAAAAAAAAGAGGGACAGAGTCCCCATCTTCGCAGGCTTCTTGAGGAGGCAGAAACGGCCCTGACAAAACATCCTGAGAACAACCACATAACCCCGTTTGCCTTCACAAGCTCAGAAAAATAAAGATTCACAGCAAAGGAAAGACCCTAAACCTGAAATCCTAACTCTCTACATGGCTCATGGACAAGAAACCAACACCACTTTGGTGCTCTGCAGAGTGGAGGTAAAAAGCCAGGCTGATGTGTGATCAAATTCCAGACCTTCTCCTTAGCAGCTGTATTAGACAGGATTATGCTGCTGCATCCAACAGCCTCAAAATCTCACTGGCTTATATCAACAAAGTTGTATTGCTCACTCATGATTCCTCTCTCTCATACATTGCCTAGGGTCTCTGTTCCATGCCATCCTCACTGCCAAGAGCCAGTTGACAGAGCAACTTCTATCTGGATCACTACCCATCACCATGGTGGAGGGAAAAAGCACATGGCCATGTAATGGCTCCTAAAGCTTCCACCCAGAAGAGATCCGCTTCATTTCTGCTCACCTTTCAGTCTCCTAAGCGAGTCACATGCTGCTACCCTCATTCAAAGGTCAGAGAACAGAAACCACACTTTGAGAAGGCCAAAGAGCAGGGAAATTCTCTTGTGCTTGGGAGGAGAACAGGAAGTATTTGGTGGGTAGGGCTAATGACTACCACACCAGCTACATACCTGTAGACCCCTACCTTAAATTTCCTTAAGCCCCAGTCTCCCCACCTACAAAATGACAATAATTAAAATCTACTTCTTAGGTTTGTTGTGAATATTCAATGAGATAGGTGTAGAAGAAACCCAGCACATAATAGGTGTTTAATAAACGGTAATTCCCTTCCCCGAGCCTCTGCAATTATCTCCCTGCCAAAATCCTTGCCAAAACACCAGAGACACAAGCTAGATGGCTCTTATCTGGGAACAAAGAGGAGCTTTCAACCCACCCCCACCCCCACTCCCATCCCAGCCCTCAGATCTGTTGCCTCTATTTGCAACAGGAGCTTCAGCCATGTGCTTGTTGGTGAACCATCTGCTTCATAAATGTAATTATATCACAACACTGATTTCTGATGGGCATAGACCAATACCCAGAGATGCTGCATTCCCAAACATTGCAGAAAACAGTACCATAATCTCCGGAGCAGAAGTGTAATCAAAATGAGCGATGATCAAGTGCAACATTTTCTCATGCTCCAGAGAAGACTGGCAAACGTCCTGGAATATCAGGTCTGATACCCTCCAGAGGGCCACATTTCTCTGCTTGCCAGAGCTCGTACTGGGATGAAATTGGTCCTTTGGGGCATGCTTTTGCCTTTTCTGAAGACCCTGTGGGAGGCGGTGCCTGAGGACCCTCTCTGTTGTGGAAATCCCACGTTGGAGTTCCACCACAAGGTTCTCCAGAAATGGGCATGAGATACCTCGACAATTCACTGTACACCACACCTGTTCTGTGTCTATCAATTTATGCAGCTGGAATTTCTCAAGCACCTCCTCTGAGCTAGTTCTTGGAACTAATTGTGATTCTCCAGTTCTCCATCCCTAAGTGGATTGCAACTATCAAGCTTTCCATTAAAAATCCAACATAGAAACAAACATTTAAAGGCACACTCTATTATAGGCATATTTTTTTTTTCTGGTTGAGCTCTATATCCATTTCCTACGTTGGCTGTGACAAACTACCACAAACTTAGTGACTTAAAACAAAACAGATTTGTTACCTTACATGTATGAAGGTCAGAAGCCCAAAACGGGTCCCACTGAACTAAAATCCAGGTGCCAGCAAAGCTGTGTTCCTTTCTGGAGATTTGAAGGTAGGATCATTTTCTTACCTTTTGCAGCCTTTAGGGGCTGCCACATTCTTTGGCCCAGAGCCCCCTCTCATACTCAGAGTTAGCTGTGGCTAATTACATCACTCTGACACTCTTCTACCTACCTTGCCTACATTTAAAGAAAGCTTGTGATTATAGTGGCATACCCTGGTAATCCAGGAAAATCTTCCTCTTTAAAGTCAACTGATTAGCAACCTTAATTCTCTCTCAATCTTAATTCTCTCTTGCCATGTAACCTAACGTATTCATGTAGTTTCCAATTATTAGGATGTGCACATCTTTGCGGGTCCATTATTCTGTCTACCACAATATCTATTCTTCCTTCTTGGATAGAGTCTTCATCAGTTCATCAAACTGGGTGTTCCATCCTTGCCTGGCAAAGGACTGGACATGTGACCCAAGGTTATCCTGCGATTTACCCTTGCCCCTGGGATTTGAATCTTGAGTTGAGTGACCAATAATGGAAAATGGTTGACATCCAATCATTTCAATGACAGGATATGCTAGTCCCAGAACTCTGAAACTTCCCTCATCTCCTTCCTTCCTAAAGTGTGGTTCTCTAGAACATCTTCTGATTCTGTGAGCTATTAATATCTCGCTTTTCTTCCAATAGATCATGTATTTGTTTAAGTCATCCAAAGTTACTTTCTCTTGCTTATATCCCATGAGCCTTGGGAGGCTCAAATTCAAATAAAGACACAGAGAGATAAACAGAGAAACCTAACAAGCCTAAAGATAGGCAGACACATCGACAACCTCTCCTGACTTGTATGGAGGACAGAAGATTTATTTTGGGGGAAAAAAGTGTGTCTGAAATAAATAGCTCAACTAGATGAATTTATTTCTAGGGAGTGGTAGACTTTTCCTATGCATCTCTGGGTATTTTTGTAGTTCCAATGTTGGAACAAGCCCCTTTTATTTATTTACACTGAATGAAAAATCAGTATGATAATATGCACGAAATAAGGTTTCTGTTTTGTTTTCCTCCCTGATCTTTTTCTCACACAATTTAATCTAAGAAGCCACATGGGTCCCTAGAGGTAAAGGTGGCAGAAATGACTGCAGTTTCTGTCCATTTATTCATCGAAAACAAATGATAACACCTACTATGTGCCAGAAACCCTGGTGATGTGGAGATACAAAGTCTGACTCCCTGGACGCAAGGGTCTTATTCATTTATTTACCCAAGAACAAATTCCTGAGAAAGACTACTACTTGCCAGCCAATCCATGGCTCCGTTCTCATAGCAATTCAAGACCAGTGATAAAAGCTATTAAGTGGGCATGTACTGACATGCAGAATGATTATCAGGGAAATCTGTTTTTCTGAATGAGAGAAGTGCATTTGGCTAATTTATAAGAATCTAAAATGTATTTAGTTCAAGAGCTTGTAAAGAGTTTGTAAATTATGCAGTCATGTAAATTTGGAAATATTCTTTATATAACAAGAGTAGAGATAGTTAGTAATTGAGGGGATTTGAGGTAACATGTCTGGATGGATAAGATAAGATATATCCAGACACAGGTGAAGTAATAAGGCTACAGCTGTAGGGTCTTCATATTCTTGGGACCATAAGAAGTTGAGCTGTTTGTTGATCAGCCACATTAAAAGAGGTTGTGATCCTTTGAAAATCAAAGTGGCTGGGTATGGTGGCTCATGCCTGTCATCCCAGCACTTTGAGAGGCCAAGGCGGGTGGATCTCTTGAGACCAGGAGTTAGAGACCAGCCTGGTCAACATGGTGAAACCCCGTCTCTACTAAAAATACAAAAATTAGCCAGGTGTGGTGGCAGGCGCCTGTAATCCCAGCTCCTCAGGAGGTTGAGGCAGGAGAATCACCTGAACCCGGGAGGTAAATGTTGCAGTGAGCTGAGATCGCACCCCTGCACTCCAACCTTGGTAACAGCACAAGACTCCACCTAAAATAAAAATAAAAATAAAAGTGACCAGGTGCTGCTCTTGGTTGTCTCCATTCATGGAGCTCCTGCCTCATGCTAATGATAATATAAGAAGAAAACCCCCATGAAAGTGAAGTCAGTAATAATCGGGGGAGAGTAATTCATATTCTGCTGGTTCAACCTTAGAAAAATTGAGATGGGGTTTGGGAGAGGTTTGAGATGAGGGCAAAAAGAAAGAAATGAGGGAAGGATTATTTGGGGATTCAATAAAAAGGAAAGGTTACATTGTGGTTTTGATTGCATCTTGGATATAATCCCTATCTGGGGTTTCTTCCATGGTCATGGCTGAATCCCAACTAAGTAAATCAAGTGTTCATGTATTCACATGGCTTTACCTGCCCTGCTTGCCACCATCACTGCTTGCAGGGGCGGTGGGAGGTCCTAGACAACGCCTCTGCAATGATGCTGTGCAGATGAATCACCTCCTTTTAAAAATTCATATTCTGATTCAATAGGATTGGGGTAGGGCTGAAATTCTGCATCTCAACAACTTCCCAGGTGATGATGACACTACTGGTCCCCAGAATACACCTTGGGTAGCAAGGCTAGGAGTAGAATAATCTCATTGTCTTGGAGTTTGTTGTGAGCCCTCTTTCTTAGCTACCTGCCCTGTCTCTTGCTGCTGACAAATAGGGCCAAGTCTACCGCAATAATGGAGGATGGCAGGGGATTGGGAGACATGGACGTCACATCTAAGGAGCAGTGAGAGACCAGAGGAAACCCAGGTCTGCCTTGGGGTGTCAGGGAAGGCCTTCCATGACAAGTGTCATTTGAGGTTGTTCTTGAAGGGTGAGTAGATGTTTGCCAAAACCAACAAGGGAGAGGATGGCAGTGCATGCAGATGAGACAGCATGAAAAAATACACAGAAGTGGAACAAATACAGTAGATTTAGGGAACTCCTGGAAGGTCAATTTGGGTGAAGAGGAACAGGCTGCCTTCAAAGTACAAATGAAAAGAGTGAGGCCTCTTTAGAAGTCAATCTTGGCCAGAGTTGACACTCTGGATTGTTAACTAACAAAAACAGGCTTAGTTTTTTTTTTTTTTTTAATGAGGACGATAATAACCATTGAGTATTTTCTATGTACTGGGCACTGTGATAAGCTCTTTTCATGATTATCTTTTTTTTTTCTTTTCTTTTCTTTTTTTTTTGAGATGGAGTCTTGCTCTATCACCCAGGTTGGAGTACAATGGCATGATCGCTGCTCACTGCAACCTCTGCTTCCTAGGTTCAAGAGATTCTTGTGCCTCAGCCTCCTGCGTAGCTGTGATTACAGGCACCCACCACCACAACTGGCTAATTTTTGTATTTTTAGAAGAGATGGGGTTTCACCATGTTGGCCAGGTTGGTCTCGAACTCCTGACCTCAAGTGATCCACCTGTCTCAGCCTCCCAAAATGCTGGGATTACAGGTGTGACCCACCATGGCCGGTCCCATGACTATCTCTTTTGAATGTCACAGCCACTCCCATTTTAATGTTGGGAAAAGAGAGGCTCAGAGATGCAATGTAATCTGATCAGGGTCAAGGAGCTAATAGAGCTAATAGATGAGGTGCCTGATGCAACTCAGGGTACCCTGTGATTAACCACTATGCTATACTACCCCCAACCTGGCAACACAGTGGTTCTTCTCTATCTCTGCTGGTAAGTGGATTCAGGAAACCCTCTGTGACCCTGTGCCCAGTGAGCATGAACCATAAAACCCAAGGCATTGAACCACAGCCTCTCCACCCCACCCCCCCTCCTCTCTATCCCCAGCTGCCCTTCAATGCCAGGCTCAGGACATCAGCCTGGGCAGCTGGGGTTCCAGGCCTTTTCCCCAAACACTTGCCTCCCATAGAGAGAGTTTGGGGAGCATATGGCAAGATAGGATCATTTTTCAGATGTTGATCTGGGCCTCAGTCCTTACCAAGCAGGGTTTTCAGTGTCAAGGAAGCTCATCTCACTGACTGAGGGCACCATTTCCCCACATTTATTCCATGCCACCCCTTAACCACAGCAGTAAATATCCCTTTGCCTAGAACACCTGCTGCTGCTGGTGGTGAATGAAAGGGTGTTGCACTTCCGTCACTGAGGGTAGAGAAGGTACTGACGTCAGACGTCAGAGCTGTTGGAGTTACATAATCCCAGAAGCTGCTTGAGCATGGAATAAGGCCATATTTAACCTCGGGGGAGCTAAAAATAGGCAAATAGAATTTTATTTCCCCATAAACTTTTTAGACTTTAATTTTTTTTTTTTTTTTTTTTTTTTTGGTGATTCTAGGCTAGGATTGTGTGTGGCCTCAGGCAATTTTTCACTGTTGAATTATGATCCCTGGGAAATAGGTATGGTCTATATGCAGAGTATAGTCATGGGGTGTGTGTGTGTGTGTGTGTGTGTGCTTGTGTATGTGTGACAGAGAATGAGGGTGTGGAGAGTGGGTGTGTGAATGAGAATGTGTGTGTCTATGAGATGTATGCATATGAATATAGACATAGGTATAGATGGTAGATATAGATATGGAGTGAATGCGGACTGTGGTTTGCTGTGGTGAGGTGGTGTTGATATGGGTGTCAATGTGACGTGAGTGGTAGGTGAGTATGAGGTATATACGTCTTGTGGGTGGAAAGGTTTTGATGCAGTTGTGTGCTATATGTCTGTGGCCAGAAGTATGGATTGTGTGGGTGTGTCACGGAAACTGCGCATGGTGTGTGCAGTGTGGATGTGTTTGCAGGGGTGTGTAAAGAGCATGTGAACCCAAGGCATTGCGTCTGCTCTTGCCTATGTGAGTGTGTGGTGGACGTACTTCACAGAGCGTGGGGAATATGTGTTTGTGTATATGCACATGTGCGGGGACATGTGGGAAATGCATGTGGGAAATGTGATGTGCAGGGGGGATGCACCAGAAGTACAGGAAGGGCACGAAGGTCATGCAGGTGTGGGCTGGCAGGTGTGTATGTGTGTGACTGTGCATGACATGAATCGTGATACCAGGAAAGATGGTTGCAGTCCTGAGCACCTCCCCCCGTGTTTAGAATACCCTAGGTCCTTCTTCAACATATTTCCAGAGATCTAACAGAAGTGTTCTCCAGAATGCTGTCCTACTGCTCTCCTTTGCCCCTCTCGGACCTCAGTCCCTAATTATCCCTTTGACTGGGCACAAAGTATTTGGGGTGAGTAGCATCTCTTGGAACATGTGAGCTTCTCTCAAGCTGTGCTCAGTAGGAAAAGATTTTCCCACCTGGTGGAGGTGGGAAAAAATGAAACAAAACAAAAAGAAAAACCATAAAGCCCATCATAAGCAGAAACAGCCCAGAGTTAAAGCTCAGTTCAGGCCAGGTGTGGTGGCTCATGCCTATAATCCTACACTTTGGAAGGCCAAGGCAGGCAGATCACCTGAGGTCAGGAGTTCAAGACCAGCCTGGCCAATGTGGTGAAACCCAGTCTCTACTAAAAATAAAAAAATTAGCCTGACATGGTATTGTACACCTGTAGTCCCAGCTACTTGGGAGGCTGAGGCAGGAGAATTGCTTGAGCCTGGAGGCAGAGGTTGCAGTGAGCCAAGATCACGCCATTGCACTCCAGCCTGGGTGACACAGCGAGACCGGAAAAAAAAAAAAAAAGCTCGGTTTACACTTTTTTGTAAGAATGAAGAAAACACAGTGTAGCTTAGAAGAAAAAAAATCCTTAGCCTTAAAGTTTCTAGTTCCTGCTGTCACTATTTTATGATCTGACCTTGGGCAAACCCTTGGTTGTAGAAAGTTCTCTTAACTCTTTCCCACTCCAGTCACAGCCCTTAGATAGAATTCAATCTCCTTAGCACACCCTCTGAGACCCAGGCCCTGCTGGTTTCTTATTTCCTACCATTCTTCCATGTCACCATATCTTCTAGGCTCACCCATCTACTGACTGTTCCTCAAAGGTAACACTGTCTTGCCAAAAACAATATGCATCTTGCTGTCTTTTGCACTCAGTAAGTCCCTCTTATCTGTAGAATGAACAAGAAGGACACATTATACTATATTCATTCACTCATTCATCTAAAATATGTTAAGCAATTAATAGATTCCAGTGGATCAATTAGGCTCTAGAACGTGCCAACCAAAAAATATGCTTCTTTCCTTTGTAAAGCTTATAAACTAAAACTGACTGAAATCAGACTTTTCTCCAGAAACCCAGACCCATAATCTATATCTGAAACTGCAGGGAAGAAGAATTTGAAGAACAGATCCCATTCATTGAGCTGGTGCTCCATTAATCACACCTAAGAGCATGATTTCAGGATTAGGCACGTCTGAGATTGAAACCTGACTCTCACAACGTTAAGATGTGTGGTCTTGGACAAGTTTTTTAACTTTTTGTACCTCTGTTGCTTCATGTAATAAACCCACTTCAAAGAGTTGAATGAAATATTGCCTCATTCTAAGGGCTCAATAAACGTTGGCTTTAAGAGCTGTGCACCTAGACTACAGTCAACAATAATTGACTGTACGTTTTCAAATAACAAAAAGAGTACAATTGAGTTGTTTGTAACACAAATAAAGGATGAATGCTTAAGGTGATGGATACCCGATTTACCCTGCTGTAGTTATTAGGCATTACATGCCTGTATCAAAATAATTCATGTACCCCATAAATAAACACACCTACTATGTACTCAGAAAAATTAAACACAAAAATTAAAAAAAACAAAAACAAAAATTATGCACCTAACTTCCTCCTAATAGGCTTGGATTAGGCCCCTTTCATATCCTGAATGCAGGAAACCTGGCTTCATTTCAGAGCCTAGTCCATTAGGCTGAGACCTCCAGCATCTTCTTAATTCGAATAATCATTTTCACTATGAATTTTGTTTTCATTGGGACGGAGTCTGTCTCACTCTGTCGCCCAGCCTGGAGTGCAGTAGTGCAATCTCGGCTCACTGTAACCTTCGCCTCCCAGATTCAAGGGAAATTCTCCCACTTCAGCCTCCCAAGTAGCTGGGACCACAGGCACACACCACCATACCTCGCTAACTTGTGTATCTTTAGTAAAGACAGGGTTTTGCCATATTGGCCAGGCTGGTCTCAAACTCTCCACCTCAAGCAATCTGCCTGCCTTGGCCTCCCAAAGTGCTGCGATTACGGGCGTGAGCCACCTCACCCAGCCCTCGCTATGAATTTTAAATAAGGTATTGGAAAGCCAGTTCTATGAAGACAGAATTTTTTTGTCTGTTTTGTTTACTGATATAACCTCAGGTTTTAGAACAATACCTGGCACACAGTAGGTGCTCAGTAAGTATCTGTTAAGGTAATGAGTACTGCACCTATTGGCAGATTGCAATTAATCTCTCCAACTATTACTATTATTAATAACTCGCTTTCCACATGCACTATACAATGTACTCCATACTTCATCTTTAATTCTCTCAACAAAAATCATGAGTATTCCCTTTTGTATGTAAGCAAGTAAGCAAGCTAGGATCCAGTGAGGTTAGCATCTTCCACACAGTCACAACCACATAACTACATTTTTTGTTTTTTTTTTTTTTTTTTTTTTTTTGAGACGGAGCTTCACTCTTGTTGCCCAGGCTGGAGTGCAATGGTGCAATCTCCACTCACTGCAACCTCCGCCTCCCGGGTTCAAGCAATTCTCCTGCCTCTGCCTCCCGAGTTGCTGGGATTAAAGGCACCCGCCACCATACCTGGCTAATTTTTTTGTATTTTTAGTAGAGACAGGGTTTTGCCATGCTGACCAGGCTGATCTTGAACTCCTGACCTGAAGTGATCCACCCACCTCACCCTCCCAAAGTGCTGGGATTATAGGCGTGAGCCACCACGCCTGGCCCACATAACTACCAAGTGCTAGAATTGGGATTTGAGGGCAGGGCTGGTTTCAAAAAGGTACTATGCTGCAATGTAGGTGCTTCTGTTGTTTCCTGGGAAATGCTGAGAGTCCTCTGTCTCTCTCATCCCTGCAATGGGGTCTGCAAGCTACCTGGCAAGGAGCGCATGGGAAGCAGCCGGCACTAACAAAACAATAGGGTCGAAGAAACATTGTCAATCACTGCCAAAAAATCATGACACTAATTAGGAAAGATGCTCCCTCCTCTGCCAAAACCTCTATCTTCTTGCGGGGATCAATAAATCAAAAATAATTGTTTACTTTGTCTAGCCTCCCTCCTTCTCTCTTGCCTAGATTTTTTTTCCCTTCTTTCTTTGTATAATGTGAAAGTTGATGGAGGAGCCTCATTTTCACTAATGAAAGAAACTTAATTTTTTGGCACTACATCCCTCATTAAGAAGAGCAAAATCCACTTAGTGGTGGCTTCCGCTACCCTCCATTTGTCCAAACCAAGGCCCAGAATCCGCAGAAGTCCAGTTTCGGCATAAAACTTAAGCTTCCATTAAATCTATTTCTATTGTTTAGCAAAGACATTTAAGATGGTAAAAGTCACTAAAAATGATAGCAGCCCTTTTCTCACTATTTTTTTCATTTCATCTCTTCTCTCCCCCACCTCATAGTATACACATGACCAACAGTGAGGTGGCCCCAAAGAACTCGGAACCTAGAAGCCAAATTACCCACTGAATACAAGATGAACACCAGAGCAGAGATAGGTGATGTTAAAGAACTAGCCCCGGCCGGGCACTGTGGCTCACACCTGTAATCCCAGCACTTTGGGAGGCCAAGGTGGGGAGATCCCGAGGTCAAGAGATTAAGATGATCCTGGCCAACACGGTGAAACCCTGTCTCTACTAAAAATACAAAAATTAGCTGGGCGTGGTGGCGCACACCTGTAGTTCCAGCTACTCAGGAGGCTGAGGAAGGAGAATCTCATGAACCCAGGAGATAGAGGTTGCAGGGAGCCGAGATCTTGTCACTGCACTCCAGCCTGGTGACAGAGTGAGACTCTGTCAAAAATAATAATAATAAAAAAGAACTAGCCCCTCCAACCCCAAAATAATCTCCTATACTAGGATATTACACTAATTCATCCATCAGAAAACTTCTTGATCATCCATACATTCAATGAGAAAAGTAAAAGAAAAAGACATTGACCATGCCCCTCCTAAACATATGGTACTGTACTTAACCAGATGAGTTTATTTGATGAAATAGATCAAATGCTACTGGTGGCAAATGTGCTGCAATCAGATTTCTGGGGGATAAAATAAGTCCTAATTTGTAAGATTTTCCCATGATCATAGTGTAAATATCCCCACCAAGGTCAACTGTAAGCAGCTGATGTGAAGTCACTGAACGTGGATTTGGGAAGAGATGTGAGCAATTGGTCCTTATGAGTCACTCAGGACAAGCTGGCTCAAGCATTGCCAATGGTACTGCCTCAGGGATCGTAATGTAGCTTCCTATGTGGCTTGGCCCATGGGGGAGAATTCATCTGCCTCTGTATTGTCTGTTTGATGGCTGGCTCTTGTCTTCAATGGAAAGAGATATATTTGCATGATGGTTTGTACATCAGTCTAGTGGGAGTCAGTCCCTGGAGCTGGATCACATCAAGAGGGATCACCACTAAGGCTGGGGAGCAAGGCAGGGAAATGGTGACCAGATCACAGTACAGCTTCCCATAGGGGACCCATGCAGCTGACCCACTGGCCTTTCCCCTGTCTCATGTGAAATTCAAATCACCCTCTGTTGTAACTGCTTCCTTCTTGGATGGCTCTGGATTCCAGAAGGATAGGTACGGGGATATATTCATCCTTGGCACACCGTGGCGTTAGGCTAAAAACTTTCATTAACACATTAAGTAAGCAGGCTAAATTAGAATAAAGGAGAGGCCGGACATGGTACCTCATGCCTGTAATCCCAGCACTTTGGAAGCCAAGGAGGGTGGATCACCTTAGGTCAGGAATCCGAGACCAGCCTGGCCGACAGGGTGAAACCTTATCTCTACTAAAAATGCAAAAAAAAAAAAAAAAACTTAGCCAGGCCTGGTGGCATATGCCTGTATCCCAGCTACTTGGGAGGCCGAGGCAGGAGAATTACTTAAACCCGGGAGGCAGAGGTTGCAGTGAGCCGAGATTGCACCACTGCACTCCAGCCTGGGCAACAAGAGCAAAACTCTGTCTCAAAATAAAATAAAATAAAATAATAAAATAAAATAATTAAATTAAATTTAAAAATAAAATAAAATAAAGGAAACAGCTACAGGGGCTCTTCAACCACTCTCACAGACTGCTAAGTTCATCCTCACTAACTTGAATATATCCCCTTCCATTAAATATATATAAAAGGGAATTAGGAAGGGCCTTACAGCTCTGTTACAGTCTTGATAGCATCCTGAATCATGTCCCCTCTAAAAATAAATCCCTAGCCAGTGTGCTAATGTGCTTTCAGTGTGTTCAACATGGTAAGGTTGCTGCATCACCATGGAGACATCCCCCCCCACTCCATGAAATAATGAGATGTTAATAAAATAAAGGTAAGAATGAGATGATAATAAAGTAATGAACTTGGAGTAAACAAAAGGCAGGGTACCTTGAGCCAGATGATGAAAACTCAAAAGGACTATTTGGCAGAAGGAGAAAGAAGGCATTGCCGGCAGATTTCACAGGAGAGGCAAGGAAACTACAGACAGCTCTATATGAAGACTTGGAGTTTGAGTATTGAACACTACTGGCTCCTACTTAGACAGTTCCCATTGCAGCTGGCCACAGAAGCGTACAATAAATTAGCTCTGATTATCTGCATCTAGCTAGAGTGTGAAAACCCAGTGAAGCCTGAAAAAACTCAGAAACTGCAAAAAATTAAACGGCCTACCTCAGGCAGTCTAGTTTGGGGAACTCAAACTGAACAGCTACAGAAGGGAACACATGGGCTATTACTGATCTGGGCTTAGGGAAGACCTAATAAGTCATTGTGGTTATATGGTACAGCTTGGGCCTGCTAGACACCCCATTCCTAGCCAAATTAGAATGATTTCCAGGCCCCCACTTCACCCAGTCCACACCCAGACAAGAGGGACCTAGAGTCATACCCAGGAGAACCACCTTGAACTGGCTACGGATCCAAGGCTGAGCCTCAGAAATGCTCCTAGAATGGGGACCCTGTAATGTTGTTTCAGGTAGAAGTGAAAGCTGTGTTGATTTCAACTTGTGCAGGGCGGAATCTTTCTACCATCTAAGTTAATTTCCTGCTTCAGCATGGAAGATCTACAGATCTGTCTCTCCAGGGTTGTCAATGTGAACTCTCAATGTCCAGTTATTACAGCCATAAAGGATGGGGGAGGTAAAGAGAGGCAGTAACTGGCCATTATGTTAGTACACAAATCCCCATGACTTGCCTATTTTCTTATTTGACGAACAGCAAGTAGTGTTGACTACTTAATTGAAAGACTCAAATGACAAACAAGGGCAAGGAGAGTTCTTCATAACACCTTTGCAATTTTTCTGTAATCTAAGCTATTTTATTTCTGTAAATCTATTTCTGTAAATAAAAATTATTTTATTTCTGTAAATCTAAGCTATTTTGCTATTATTTTATTGATTTATTTATTTAGAGACAGAGTTTCACTCTGTCACCAGGCTGGAGGGCAGTGGCATGTTCTCGGCTCACTACAACCTCCACCTCCCAGGTTCAAGAGGTTCTCCTGCCTCAGCCTCTCGAGTAGCTGGGACTACAGGCATGGACAGCCATGCCCGGCTAAATTTCTATTTTTAGTAGAGATGGAGTTTCACCATTTTAGCCAGGATGGTCGCGATCTCTTGACCTTGTGATCTGTCTGTCTCAGCCTCCCAAAGTGCTGGGATTATACGTGTGAGCCACTGTACCAGGCCAATCTATTTTATAATAAAACATGTAAAAACAAAAGATGATAAGTGATTTCCAGTTCATTGAGATTGTATGTAGGGTTCAAGCTATTGCTCAGCTCATAAAGTGATTGCTGTAATAGGCAAGTCTGAATTTAAGTCTCTTGTTTAAATTTCTCCATTGTCATTATCTCCATGATAGAAAAAAACCTGTGTAGTAAAAAGACTGGAAGGAAACAAGCAAGAATAAGAGCAATGGTTGCCTTTAGATGGTGGGATTCCATATGCAAAGTCAAAGGTTTTTTTTTTTTTTTTCTTACTTTAATTTTTCTTTGTCCTCTAAATTTTCCATGATTAATTTTGAAGGATAAGAGGATTTTGTGAAAGTCTTCACTGTTGTTCTACCACCTACCAGATGAATCTCCTTCAAGTAATATACCAGGGCTTTCGTGATCTGGTCCTATTTCTGCAGGTTCAGCATCCACTGCTCTCCTTCCCCCTTTACATGCTAGTATTTCTAGATAATTCTAAGTGCCCACAGTTGTGCCAGACATGCTCTGTGACTTTGTACATCCAGTTTCGTAGTTTCAAATGTCTTCTACTTTCCTAGTCTAGTTGTTGGGTGTTTCATTCAAAACCTAGCTGGAAACCTTTCCTGACCCCACAGACCCTCCCTACAGAATTCACACTCTCCCCTAACTGCTGTACACATGTTCCTATCATTGCGCTTGTCACACTAATTGATACTGATCTGTTCACATGTTTACCCAGATTATGAGATCACTGAAGGCAAGGATAGTGTCTGATGGATCACTGCATCCCTGGTACCTAGTACTGTGTCTGAACTTGCAGAACTTGCTGTAAATTAAATGCAGAACTTGCTGTAATAAATCTTTGTTGGGTAGATTTATGAAATGGACAAATAAGGACATGTTTAGCTATCCCCAGAAAGGAGTACCATCGGCCAGGC
>NW_012112697.1:371506-393276 GCF_000951035.1 Colobus angolensis palliatus
AGGAATATCTATTTGCAAAACAAGAAGGAATGACCAAGGGTCAAAAGCAAAGCATAAAGCCAGAGACAAGCTGGGCACTCAGGTGAGAGGCGGGTTAAGTTGTGGCAAAGCCTCCAGGATACAGACAGCCAGGGACCTCACCTGAGTCACAGCCAGTGACTTAATGAGTGACTCTGAAGAGCAAGGCCTGCTTCTTCTGAGGTTCCAAGGTGACAGTTTTAAAGCTGCCTTGCTGTGCAATGCCAAAAAACAGGCTCTAACCTGACTTGTCTTGTTTACTCAGATGATCCTTAAACTGTTAGGAACAAAATGCCCACCTGGGATGGTCAATTCCAGTGGTTTGGAAACTGCATTGTACAGAAATCTGGAATTCTGAAGAATTGTTTCCAAGACAGGGAATGTGGAGGAGACTTGTGCTACAGATCATGCCATGCACATTTCAACTAGGGCAACTCTGTTTATAGCAGGCTTCCATACTGGCACTCCACAGGAAATCCTTAAGTAAATGGTTCTACTTTACTGATAACGTAAAGGAAGGGATGAAAGGAGAAAAGAAAGAGAGAGAGGGAGAGAGAGAGAGAAAGAAAGAAACAAGAAAGGAAGGAAAGAAAGAAGGAGAGAGAGAGAGAGAAAGAAAGAAAGAGAGAGAGAGAAAGGAGGGAGGGAGGGAGGGAAGGAAGGAAGGAAGGAAGGAAGGAGAGGAAGGGAAGGGGTGTGGAGAAAGGAAAAGGAAGTGAGAGGAGGGGATGGAGAAAGTAAAAAAAGAGGGAAGGAGGAAGAGATAGAGGAAGGGAGTTACAAAGAAAAGAAAGATGGCAAGAAGGAAGGAAGGGAGTGAAAGAAGGAAGGAAGGAGGGAGGGAGGGATATAATAAAGGAAATCAAGTTAATAAGAGAAATGAAGAAACAAATTACAAATAAAACCTAAACCTGAAATGAGAAAACAGAAAGGATGATATTTCTGAGGCCACAGTGGAAGGTAATGGCACTGTAGCGGTGACAACTTTATTCCCCTAATTCCCAACTCAGTACCCCACGTTTGAGGACAGAAGTTGCGTTAGCTACATCATCCTCCCCTCCACCCCACAATGCTTCAGAGTGTCCTAGTAGATGCTCCAAGCCCAAGATGTCCAATGAATCAAAAAGCAAAGGTGAAGGTGGGTACCATGCAATTAAAAACTGCAAATAAGGGACAGACCCTCTGGCCATGTCAGGAGCCATGAATTCTACAAAAAAATAAATAAATAAATAAAAGTTTCCAAATACGAATCCTCATAACATGCTCACATGAATGGGGGAAAATGACTCATAACTAGGGCAGCAGTTCTTTGCATGTGAAAAAGAAATAATGTGTCTGGAACACTCTAGTCCTCCTAAATGGCTCAAAGACTCCCCTTGTAAGACATCCATCCATAACCGTGAATCACTAAGAAAAATCTTTCTTCAAGACTCTACAAAAGAGAACTTGAACGAGGAGGAGAGGAGGGGCAGTTCATGGAGTCTAAGGTCTAGGGGCTGTCATATCTGTTCACTCAACTTCTATTTTCTGAGAATCTCCTATATGCCAGGCAGTGTCATAGGAGATTAATCTATAGTGATGAAGATGCCACCCCTGTTCTCAAAAGCTCAAAGTGTAATAGGTAGACCATCCTGATTATACTAGTGTGTTAAACATGAAACAGTGTAGGAGAAGGACACTGCGGAAAATGTGAGCACCTGTTCTAGCAAAGGAAGGTCAAAGAAGAGTTCCTGGACCAGTGGTCTCAAGTTCGAATCTATGAGTTACCCACACATTTTATTAAAATGCAGCTTCTGATTCAGTTGCTCTGGGATGAGGCCTCAGATTTTGCATTTCCATCAGGCTCCCAGATGCTGCTGCTGCTGCTAGTCCACAGAACACAGGTAGAGAAGCAAAGTCCTAGAGCACAGCCACTCAAAATATGGCCCAGGGTCTAGCAGCATCACCATCACTTTTGAGTATGCATAAATGCAAATTCTCAGGCTTTACTCCACACTCGCCAAGTCAGAATCTCTGGAGGTGAAGCCCAGAAATCTGTTTTACCAAATTCTCTGTGTGACTATCATGCATGTAACATTGGAGATGCAGCATCCTTGGGAATCTACTTGTACTTAGTCCTGAAGAAAAATAAGAGGCATGAAAACAAAGTGTGAAAATGGCATTTCAGGCAAAGAAACAGCTGGACAAAGCCATAGGAAGAGGAATGAACTGGGGCTCAGGAGTAGTTTGATGCAGCATGCATGATCAAAGAAATGAGGCAGGGAACGTAATTGAAGATTTGATCCTCCAGCTGGATGCGGTGGCTCATTCCTGTAATCAGTACTTTAGGAGGCCAAGGTGGGCAGATTATGAGGTCAAGAGATCGAGACCATCCTGGTCAACATAATGAAACGCCATCTCTACTAAAAATACAAAAATTAGCTGGGCGTGGTGGCATGCACCTGTAGTCCCAGCTATTCAGGAGGCTGAGGCAGAAGCATCACTTGTACCCGGGCGGCAGACATTGCAGTGAGCCGAGATCTCACCACTGTACTCCAGCCTGGTGAGAGAGTGAGACTCTGTCTCAAAAAAATAAAAATAAAAAGATTAGATCCTCCATTGTGGGCTCTCTAATGAGCCTCCCTAGTGTGATCAATTCAACACTATTTACACTAATAGATGTAAGAAGTGAGTTGATCTTTTTCTTGTCTCAACTTGGGGGTCCCTTGTTCATTTTCCAGGTTTCCTGAGACATATTTTTTCATGACCTCAGACTCTAATCACTACTGCCATATTAGGATCCCCACACAACAGCATCTATAAGGATTCCACTATCTGCCTCCCATTTCAGAGCCAACAAATATATTCATCCAACTCCATTTGGCCAGATACAGAAGGTTAGGATCGTTGCCAAGGCAAAACTGGTCTTGACTTCTCAGGAGCTGAGACAGGCTTGAAAACTCCTGAAAGGGAAAGGATACATTCTGTAGAAATGCCGTGGAGAATGCAAGGAGGTATCACGTGTGTCATCACTTCCTAATTCTACTCGGTGACAGACATCAGTAATTAATCCTTGTTCTCTTTCCTGCCGAACCTACAAGCTTTTGCCGAAACCTTCTCAATCTAACTCCTTAGGAACCTGCCAATGACCGAAAAGAGCTTGCATCTAAGGGGAAATCCTCCTAATCTTTTAATCCATCTTTCGATGATACATTAGTCAAAATGAACGTTTTACTGGGCGTAGGAAGGAACAAAAGGCTGCCATAATTTTTACACATGGTATGGACTTACCAGTAGAAAGGACTCTTATTCCAGAGTCATCAGGTGAAGTGATCAAACTACCTATTAAGGAAGGAAATTGGCTGGGCGCAGTGGCTCCTGCCTATAATCCCAGCACTTTGGGAGGCCAAGGCAGGTGGATCACCTGATGTCAGGAGTTCAAGACCAGCCTGGCCAACATAGTGAAACTCCATCTCTACTAAAAATACAAAAAATTAACCAGGCGTGGTGATGGGTACCTGAAATCCCAGCTAGTCAGGAGACTGAGGCAAGAGAATCACTTGAACCCGGGAGGCGGAGGTTGCAGTAAGTGGTGATCACACCATTGCACTCCAGCCTGGGCAACAAGAGCAAAACTCCATCTCAAAATAAAATAAAATAAAATAAAATAAAATAAAATAAATAAAAATAAAACAGAAGGAAATTTTGTAAATTTCACACAAGGGAAAGAAGAGAAAGGAGAGAAAGTGCACATTACTGAGCCCCTACTATGTGACATTCACTCTGGCAAGAAATTTTTATTTATAAAATGGTTCATCTAATCCTCAGACAACCTTATAGGGTAAATATTGCCACCCATATTCTACAGAGGTGTTTCAGAGAAGTTAAGTGACTTGCCCGCTGCCAATCAGATAGTAGACGAAGAGCTAGAATTCAAACCAGAGTCTCTCTAGATTGAAACATGGGTCCTTCCCTACTACATTCTAATAAACAGAGGCATCAAGAGAAATACTACTAATTTAAACAAAGAACCAGACTTTCAGAATAGCATATGCTTCACGGTGGATAGTCTTAGAGAACTCTGGCAGCTAAAAGCTAGTGTGTTCTCTTAAAGGGCTATTCCTGGCCCAGAACTCTCAGTTTCAAATGGCCTGGGACTGACATGCCAGCTTCTGGTTGATTCCAAAAAGGACCTGATAGTGGAATATCTACCCCAGAAGCACAAAATCCTTAAGGAACAAAATGGTGTTTTTGCCAGATGAAACCTCAAAGAATAATCTGTTGCCTTAATCACTAATTCTGCAATCTGGTTTATTTCCTTTCGTTGGCCCTTGCATCCATCTTGCTGTTGGCTTTACTGTATATTATACAAGTAATTATATTATGATCATTATTACTATTATAATAAGTTCAAAGATCAAGTTCTCCAGAAGCAGATGTTGAGAAAGAATTTGGGATGCGATATGTTTAACAAGGAATCAACACTTGTGACAGGAAGGCTGAGGCAACAAGATTGGGCAGAGGGAGAAGTTCAACTGCAACCAGGCTAGCATGGGACAACCCAGCAAGGAGATCTGGATAGAATATTGTCCACTGGGGTTGTCCTCCTTCTGGCAAGAATGGGCCAACCTTTGTATATATGCCTCTTTCAGTCACTGGAGGTTGGCTGCCCTGGAAAGACTATGATGATGTAGATCTCTACAGATGAAGGAGTTGTTAGTTGCAGGCTATCTGCTGATCACACTCCTTATAGCTGTGCAGCAAGTTCTTTTTTGAAGGAGGATCCAGGTGGTGCATCTCTAATTACCAAACTAGTGATAACTACTGGTATTTGAATAGAGCTTCACAATGTGTAACACTTTCATACCTGCTGATACATTTGCTCCTCATAATCCAGATCTGATCATGATATCCTGTAGTAGATTCTGCTGTCGTTCAAAACATTTGCTGTTCTTTCCTATGGAAAAATTGCTTCTTGCTCCCATTGATGGCAACCTGAGTCATGTAACTTGTTTTGGCTAACGAATTGACAGCAAGGTCAGTCATGTGACTTGCTTTGGCCAGTGAATTGACAGCAAGCTAAGTCATGTGACTTGCATTGGCCAATAAGATCTGAGTGAATGTGAAATGTGTATCTTCTGAGCAGAAGCTTTCAAGAGTCATTGCAGGTCTCTTTTTCCCCTCTCTGCTAAGAGTCCAGGATGTCCCCCAGAGGGGTGGCTCCTTCAGCACAGATTCCTGAGTGAAGTTACATGGAGTACAGCTATAGGCACTCCATACATTGGCCATGTACATGTGTGAGATACAGGGTTGTGTTGTTTCAAGCCACCAGGATGTTTGAGGATACTTGTCATGGCAGCATAACTTAGCCTAGACTGACTGAAACACCTCTCATCAACCACGAGGCATAAAGCCCAAGCTCCTCAGCAAGACTTTACATGATTCAACCCCCACCCATCTCTCCAGCCTCGACTCTCACCATACTCACCTCCACCTCACCTTTGCTCCGGCCACATCAAACCCATTTCCCTTCTTGAAAAAAAAAGAAAATACTATCCCTTCTTTAAGATGTAACTCAAATATTCTCTACTCTGTGAAAATTTTCCTCACCCCTTCTCCATAGGCAGAAATAACCCCTCCTCTCTTCCCCATTGGCCTGGGAAGAAACTATTTTGCTCACCCCCACCCAGTCCCTTGCACATTGTCAGGCATTCAACAGAGGCTCAACAAATATTTTCTGTAATAAATAATAGCTAGCATATACTGAGATGTTAGTGTGTGCCAGGTATTGTGCTATGTGCTTTATGTACATTATTTTATTGAATTTTAAATTAAATTAAGATAGGTATTATTACTGTTCCCCATTTCACAAATGAGAAAACTGAGACCCAGACAGGTTAAGTAGCTTAGTTTACACTTGGCAGTGATAAACCCAGGCAGTCTGGTGCCACTACCCACTTCTTAACCACTGTGCTATCCTGCAGTGATCAGTATATGCCCAGATTCTAACAAAGTTTCTTACACCTAGTGGACACTCAATAAACGGTAGCAGTAGTGTATCGAGATCAAGATGGTTGTAGAGTCTGCTCCTAGTGCAGGCATACAGAGAGTACATTGTCAGTAGGAAATTTTTAAACAATAATAGAATCACTAAGATTTTATCTGCTTTATATTATCACCATGCACAAGCAATTTGAAACAATGTCGATGATAAAATATTCTTCCCTGCCAAAGTGGACCATTTCCATTCCACACCCCCTTTGATTTAACACTGAATAGTTGCTAAATGAATGAATGAACGAGTTGATAGAATTGATGATAATGAGAGTGATGAAGATGTAGCAATTGACAGAGAACAAGCCAATTACTTCCATGACTTTCAATTAAAGCAAAGCCTATAGCCTGGTTTGACACGTTGCTTCCCTTGGGTAATGTGGGCGAAATGTGAGGGGAAACCAGCCAACCCAGCTGCAGGGGACTGGCATTCAGGAAAGGAAGAAAATAGTCCACTTTTCATATACAATGGGGCTTGCATCACTCATCAACCTGAGGTGTGAGGACAGAGAAATATCTCACCCTGGTGCCCTGCCTATGCCAATGGCCAGAGCTATAGAAATGTAAGGAGCATTCAGGAAGGAACTGGGAACCTGAATTGATAAAGACACCATTGGGCAATGATCCAAGTTTAAACAGCCCATGACTTAGTAAACTATTACTTTTTTCAAGAAAAACAGAAATGAAAATTATGGACATTTCTTGTGAGCAAATTCCCTTTCTTGAGCCTTTCATCATAATCTTATGGACATTTTATCATGAGAGAGGATAGGAATTTCAACATTTGCACACTTTCCTCCACATCAATGAGAATCCCTTTAAACTTGGTAAAAATCAAGATCCAGAAAAATAAAAACATGTCTAAGATTCCACCTGGCTCTGCAGTCCCAATCTGGGGGACTGCTCACTTATTTGTCTACTTTTTGGCCTCCTTGGACTAGATTGTGAGTTTCTGGAATGTAGAGACAATATCTCATTCCTCTTTGCTTTTTTAGCTACAGAAGTAGTCTTTGGTTTGTTGAATGAATAAATGACGGCTTTGCCTCTCTCTGTCATGGTCAAACCTGGGTGACTCTTTCCTAATACACCTTCCCCAAGTGATGGACCGGATCACACAGAATGTCCCCCGCCCAGTCATGGGGAAGATCTAGAAATTCTGGACCATCTGGAATTGTTTGTTTTTTAAGAGAAATGATTCTCACAGCTTGTTCAACTTTTTCCCAGAATTTTTATCCAAAGACCTTCAATTCATCTTATCAGTGAGAGGGCCTCACTCGGGAAATAATTGCTTTCAATACCTTTCCTTACTGCCTGTTAATTTTTCCCTTCATCAGGAAAGCATGTGTCAGAAGTAGCCAAACAATCACAAGGAGACAATGACTTTAAACCCACTGGTTCTTAATGGGGGCAATTTTGCCTCTAGGATTAAGGGAACATCTGGCAATGTCAGGACACATTTTGGTTGTCACAGCTGGGGAAGTAGATGCCACCAAATCTAGTGAGTAGGAGCCAGGGATGCTGCAAAAATGTACAAGACACTCCTCACAGTAAAGAATTATCCAGTCCAAAATGTCAGTCATGCCAAGGGTATGAAAATTCTGCATTAGAGGCACTGAAGGTTAGAAGCAGTAAAATATATGAAATCACAAATCCCATTTTGGGAAAAAAATAGTATTAGCAGCAATAGCAGTAAACATCTACTAGGTATCGGACACTCTTCTAAGTGCTTTACATTTAACTGTTTTAATTCTCATCCAACAGTCTTCTGGGAATACTATTACTATCCCCATTCTACAAACGAGGCAACTAAGATACACAAAGTCACACAGCTAGTAACTATCAGAGCTGCTGTTCACACCTCGATTGTCTGCCTCCAAATCTGTATTCGTTACCACTCTGGCCTATTGGAAATCAGGGAGGGTTTCTGTTCTGGTTGATACTTTCATTTTTAGAAACAGACACATTGTCCTGTTCTTGTCGCTGTGATTAGAACTTCAGCAAAGCAAGGAGTTTGCACTTGTATAGGTTTCTGTAGGAAAAAAACTATCAGGACTGAAGACTAAACAGTGACTAATGTTTGTAATTAGGGAGAACAAATGGCAAACCCGTGAGTCCGTGAGTCCGGATTCAGTGTCTATTTCCACCACAGTTGTTAATAAGGGAGGGTGGTATCATGGAAAGAACATTAACTTAGGAAGCAAGAAACATGGATTCAGGACCAGAACTCTGCTGCAAATAGGCTGTGAGACTTCAGGCAAGTTCTTCAGACTCTCAGGCGTGATTTTCCTTTTTTGGTATTTTCCATTTTCACTCTTTGGGGGTTGTATAGAGCAGGAGTTGAAAAACTGTGGCTCATAGGCCAAATATGGCTGTCACCTGCTTTTGTAAATACAATCTTTTTTTTTCCCCATCAGCTTTTAAGTTCTAGGGTATATGTGTAGGATGTGCTGCTTTGTTGCATAGGTAAACGTGTGCCGTGGTGGTTTACTGCACAGATCAACCCATCGTCTTGGTATTAAGCCCAGCATCCATTAGCTATTCTTCCTGATGCTCTCCCTCCCCTCAACCTCCACAACAGACCCCAGTGTGTGTTGTTCCCCGCTATGTGTCCATGTGTTCTTATTGGTCAGCTCCTACTTGTAAGTGAGAATATGTGGCATTTGGTTTTCTGTTCCTGCATTAGTTTGCTGAGGATAATGGCTTCCAGCTCCATCCATGTCCCTGCAAAGGACATGATCTCGTTCCTTTTTATGGCTGCCTAATATTTCATGGTGTATATTTTTTACATTTTCTTTATCCAGTCTATCATTGATGGGCATTCGGGTTGATTCCATGTCTTTGGTATTGCGAATAGTGCTGCAATAAACATACACATGCATGTATCTTTATAATAGAATGATTTATATTCCTTTGAGTATATACCCAGTAATAGGACTGCTGGGTCAAATGGTATTTCTGCTTCTAGATCTTTGAGGAATCAACACACTGTCTCCCCTAGTGGTTGAACTAATTTACATTCCCACAGCAGTGTAAAAGCATTCCTTTTTCTCCACAACCTCGCCAGTATCTGTTGTTTCTTGACTTTTTAATAATCCCCATTCTGACTGGTGTGAGTTGGTATCTCATTGTGGTTTCGATTTGCATTTCTCTAATGATCAGTGATGTTCAAAAGAAGACATTCATGTAGCCAACAAACATATGTAAATAAAGTCTTATTGGAACATAGCCACACCAGTCTTGTACATATTGCCTGTGGCCACGTTTGTGCTACCATGGCAGGGTTGAGGAGTTGAACAGAGACTGCATGGTCCAGAAAGTCTAAAATATTCACCAACTAGCTCTGTACAGAAAAAGTCTGCTAAGTTCTAGTGAGGATGCATTTCATTGCAGAAGATTTTTTTAAACCTGTGAAAACAAAAAGTCATACCTGTGTTATATACTACACTGAAACTCTGTGTTGCTCTGATAAAATTACATACGTGAAGTACTTTGGAAAAGTACCAAGAAATATAAGGATGTGGTATCAGTATTAAATGATAGGGATGGTATCATTCAGTGGAAAAAAAAAAAAAACATAGAATTTGGGATGAAGCATGCCTGAGTTTGAATCCAAGTCCAACCAATTATTCCTGTTGTGATTTTGGGAGAGCGATTGCATTTCCTGAGTCCCAATTTTCTTCCCTGAGAATAATATGAAAACAAGGAGAGAGAATCATACTTAAATCTTAAGGTTGCTGGAAGGACTAAATAAGACATACTCAATGACTGACTCATTTGTTCATTGGCTGTGTCATATTGATGTCCCACTGTGTGCCAGGAGCCATGACAGCCACCAGACATATAGATGTGCTCAGAGAACACATCTGTGCCAACAGACGTTCACTGGGGTCTCGTGAAATAGATCTTGAGCACCAATTTCAATACATAAAAGTTCTTTGAAAATTGTGAGAGTCATTCAACTTAAGTGGTAGCATTACAATGACTGCTACTAACGGCAAAGAATGTTTCAAAAGTACAAAAAACTAGCTGGGTTCCCAGTTGTGTGTAGCCTCTGTGGGGTGATGAGGGATTCACAAGAGTGGAAGAGCTTCACTCTGGGAAGGGAGAAGGAAAGAAGGCACACAAGTAGAGCACTAGATCTGAGTCTCTGGTTGGACATGGGGTAAGGGATGGTAAAGAGGAGAAAGGAGTGTGTGAAAAAGGCAGGTCTAGAGGTCAGACTTCCCCTACTGAACATATGGGACCATCCATTGAGGATGCATCCTTTTCTTGCAGAGACCAGCTCTTCTGAGCCCTCCAAAGAAAGCCATGCAAATACAAACCCACAGGGAGCATAAATACAGCCACACCTGTGTACTGTAGCAGAGGGTGTAGGCATCTTCACTAAAATGGTTCCCTCTTCTTCCTAGGAAACCAGCTAGACCAGATGTCCCAGGCTCCTCTACAATTAGGTACAGCCATATGACAGTTCTGGCCAATGGAATGTAGATAGAAGTTATGTTTCACACAAAAAGCTTGGTCTACTAAAAGCCTCCCATCTAGTCCCCAGTCTTTCACTCTCCTCTTGTCTACTGGTCAGATGCAGAGGACCTAGAGGAGGACTCCAAGACCTTAGAAGAATAGTGGAACCAGAGGATGAAAGCTGCCTGAGTCCCTGAATGACTGTATGGAGCAAATCTCACTGTACTGTGAATGAGAAATAAACATCAATTATATACATGCATTGAGAATTTGGGGTTGTTTTTCTTCTTCAGAGTCCTAATTAATACATAGAATTTTCTTATTTTTTTCTTTTACATCCACTATCACTGAAACAGAAGCATCTGCAATGAAAATGAAGACAATAACTCTGTCTTCTTATTCACTCTTCTTTCTAGAACAATGTCTGACATAAAGAAGATGCTCAGATAACATTTGCAGACAAAAATATTAGCAAGTTAAGGGCAATATAAATGGCAAAGACATAGCGTCATTGGAAAGACAAGATAAAAGCATATCCACAAAACCACTTCTGTAAACAGCAAAGTTTTGTTCTGATATTAATTCTATCATCCCCACAGAGGTGGATTTGCACATGAACAAGCACAGAACATATATACAGATATGGCAGCGCCAAGTTCCTGTGACATCATGGGTACAACACACGTACACAGACACAGCATAAATGAATTCCTAATGAAGTCCTACAGCATGAGGAGAACCAGAAGTGCTCATATCCTAAACAGGATCAGGGACTTGCAGCCCCCATGCCCATGTGGGACCCATGTCTGCCTCCCTGTGGGACATAAGCTAGACTCACAGAGTCATAGAATCAAACCTAAGCTTTGGTCCTAACAATCTGAGAATGAATAAGAATGTTCACTAACACTGACCTAGTTCTTTCCAGCTGTCTGGCACCGTGATAAGAGTGTTATATGTCCCATCTCAGTCATGATCATTCTCTTACCAATCCTACATGGTAGGTATTATTATTGTCTTCACTCCACAAACCAGAAAATTTAGGCTTAGAGAGGTAAAGAAAAGTGCTCAAGGCCACCTCACCAATGGAGCCTCCTAGCTGCCAGGTTGGGAGCACACAAATTTACCCTCTGTTCCACCACTATGTTTCTTCATCTATGAAATGGGAGCAACCACATACATCTGATAGGTTTGTTAGAAGGGCGAAATCAAATTAGACAATGCACATAGAATTCCCTGCAGAACACCTGGTACTAAGAATGGGCCCAAAAATATGTCACCTCTCTTTCCTTCCTTTCCTTCG
Organism: Colobus angolensis palliatus; assembly: GCF_000951035.1. Classification (NCBI taxonomy): domain Eukaryota; kingdom Metazoa; phylum Chordata; class Mammalia; order Primates; family Cercopithecidae; genus Colobus; species Colobus angolensis. The sequence goes on from NW_012112697.1 coordinate 383,319, forward strand.
CCCAGGAGAGCCATTTTGTTCTAATCAAGGTTCTGGGCTCAGAAAATCAGCAGGAAGTAGAGACTGTGTCCCCAAGTGACTCTGGCACCAGGGCCAGCCAGTATGCACCAAACTCTTAATAGTATTTAAACTCCGTCTGGGCATCTAATTATCTTAATGATGCAGAATTCAAAATAGCACAGTCTGTATGCACCCCAGGAAAGGTCCCGTTCACAGACGTGGGCCTATTAAGCCAGAGAAAAGCATCTAATAAAAGAATTGAACAATCGCAGTGCTTAGAACTGGAAGGGCTGAGGTCAGCATCAGAAGCTGGGCTCTCCCAGCAGTCCGGGCCTCTCCCTGTGAGCTTCTCTCCAAAGCACTACATCTGGACTTCAGTCTCCTGTGTGTGGGAGCTCTGGCTTTTTCACTGTGATTTTATGGCTTAATCCCCACAACAACTCTGTGAAATAGACATGGTTAAGCCCATTTCACAGACAAGGGGACTGAGGCTTACAGAGAATTGGGTTTTCTGGAATAAAAAATTCCTAAGCTTACCCTGCAGCCCAGTGTCCTAAAAAATAGGGCATGTTTACAGCTTAAGAGCGCATCTTTTGGAGGACAGCCAGCGAAACCCTGCAGGAGCTGACCTGTCAAGCTGCTCTCCCCTCCCCTTCTCTCCTCTCTGTCTCCTTCCCCTCCAAGTTCCACTTCTCTTTACTTTTCTTCTTTCATTCTCTATCCTTTTCTTGTTTTCTCTCTTTTGTCTCCTCTTTTACTTGTTTCTCTTTCTCCCTCCCTCAGTCTCTCTCCCTATCCCTCTCTCGCCTCCTCATCTCCATACTTCTCTTTCCCTCCTCCTCTCTGTCCCTCACTCTATCCTCTCTCTCTCCCTCCTTCTACCTCACTCTCTCTCACCCCTTCGTCTCTCTCCCTCCCTAACTCTCTCTGTTTCTCTCTCCCTCCATCTCTCATTTTCTCTTCCTCCCTCTCCCACCTCTCTCTCTCTCCCTCACTCTTTCTCCCCCTTCCCTCCTTCCCTCTCTTTCTCTCTCTCTCCCTCACTCTCTCCCCCTTCCCTCTCTCCCTTCCTCACTTTCTTTCTCTCTCTCCCTCTCTCTTTTCCCTCAGTCTCTCTCCCCCTCTCTCTCCTTCCCTCAGTCTTTCTCGTTCCTTCCCTTGGCAATCTCTCTCCTTCTTTCTCTCTCTCTCTCCTTCCTACAGTCTCTCTCTTTCCTTCTCTCCCCCCTTCTCTCAGTCTCTCTCTTTCCTTCTCTCAGCTCTTTCCCTCTCTCATTCCCTCAGTCTCTCTCTTTCCTTCTCTGTCTCTCCCTCCCTCTCTCTTCTTCCCTCAGCTCTCTTTCCCTCAGCTCCCTCTCTCCCTCTCTCTTCTTCCCTCAGTCTCTCTCTCCCTCCCGCTTTCTTCTTCCCTCACTCTCTCTCTCCCTTCCTCAGTCTCTCTCTCCACCTCTCTCTCTCTCCACCCCTCTGCCTCCATCTCTCTCCCTCCCTGTCTTTTTCTCCCTCCCTCAGTCTCTCATTCTGTCTCTCTCTCTCCCTCTTTCACTCCATCTCTCTCCCCCTCTCTCCATCTCCCTTTCTGTCTCATCCTTCCTTCCCTCTCCATCCCTCAATCTCTCTTTCCCTCTTTCTCTCTCCCTCTCTCCCTCTTCCTCTTCCTCTCTCTGCACTGATTAACTGCCTAATTTTTGCCTGACCTTATGAAATGCATTGGTTATGTGCAGATCAATTAGATGTTGTCTCTGACCCCAGGAACTCATACTCAGCTGGGACAGAGGAGCAAAGAGGAAAACAGATCATGACAGCAGTGAGGTCAGCATGACGACAGAGGAATTGGAGAAGGGTCCCAGGGAAGGCTTCCTCTCAGGCAGCCTCTGCATCCCTCTCCAAACTTCTGTGCAAGCTGATCTACACACATGGGGCTGCCGAATCTTTGTGAGCCTCCATAGACCATTGAGTTTCCAATACGCTATAAGACATCAAGGGTTTGCCAGTAGCTAGAATATGTTAATGAGTTGGATTTCACCTCCTTCTCACCTTCTGCCAATTGCAAACATTGATGGCCATTTCTGAGAGAGTTATTAATCATTGTTAAGAGAAAAAGAAGGCAGGTTGCTTCTGTACTCTGACCCAGGTAACAGTCAATAGCCAGTAATGTTAGATATCAACCAGCTAAGGTCCAACATCAGCTTCAGAGCTAATCAATGCTCAATATTTGTGCGAAACAATCAATGAACAATAAACAAATAAATATTTCTTGAGCACTTGTGATGTTCTTGCATCAGACTGTTTTGCCATCAGCAGCATTTAATGTCAAAGTAGTCTTATGTAGAGGGAATAAAGTATCAAGTTTGGAGACAAACAGATTTTGGTTTCTAATTGTGAGGTTTTGAATGAGAAACACCAACTCTATGAGGCTTAATGTTTCATTTTTACAAGAGTGGATAGTGTAACCTACATTGCATGATTGTTGATCAAGTTGTAGACTAATAAGTGTCTCATCCACCATAAAGTAAGAACGTGGCAAATTACACTTATAGTTTCTAAATTCATGACTGTAAGCCATCACAAAGGTTCTGTGAGATAAGTGTTACCACCCTCGTTTACCAGGAAAGAAGTAGAGACTTAAAGAGGTGAAGCTACCTGCCCAAAGACACACTGCTAATAAAACAGAAAGCCAGGATTTGAGACACTCCTTCACCCAGGACATCTCATCCCACTGGGGAAGGTGCCATCAGAAAAATCAATGGTGTCTATTCAAATCTTTTGCACATTTGTTATGAGATTATTAGATTTATTCCTATAGAGTAGTTTGTGCTCCTTATATATTCTGGTTACTAATCCCTTGTCAGAAGGATAGTTTGCAAATATTTTCTCCCATTCTCTGGGTTGTCTCTTCACTTTGTTGATTGTTTTCTTTGTTATGCAGAAGCTTTTTAACTTGATAGGATCCCATTTGTCCATTTTTGCTTTGGTTGCCTGTGCTTGTTGGGTATCACTCAAGAAATCTTTGCCCACTTCAACATCCTGGAGATTGTCTCTAATGTTTTTGTAGTCATTTCATAGTCTGAGTTCTTAGATCTAAGTCTTTAATCCATTTTGATTTGATTTTGGTATACGGTGAGAGATAGGGATTCATTTCATTCTTCGGCATATGGATATCCAGTTTTCCCAGTACTATTTTTTGAAGAGACTGTCTTTTTCCCAGTGTATATTCTTGACATTGTTGTCAAAAATGAGTGTACTGCAAGTGTGTGGATTTGTTACTGGGTTCTCTACTCTGCTCCATTGGTTTATGTGTCTTATTTTTATGTCAGTGCCATGCTGTTTTGGTTACTATAGCTCGGTAGCATAATTTGAAGTTAGATAATGTGATTCCTCCAGCTTTGTTCTTTTTGCTTAGGATAGCTTTGGCTATTCTGGGTCTTTTGTGTTCCATATAAGTTTTAGGATTGTTTTCACACGTCAGGTCAGTCCAGATCATGGTGGATGCCCATGGGCTCACAGTTCCATTAACCTGTCTGGGGCAGGCAGAGTCCAAGGTGTGCCCATCCCTGTCTGATCCCAGCATTCCCTAGAAAGTAACCACACAAACTGCTAACAGTGAACGGCCCCCAGATGCTTCATACTCTAACAGGTCCAACATTTCTTGGGCTTGGGGAACTGACACCATCCCTCCTCTGTCTCCCCACCCTGGCTAATACGTTTGGTCAGGTGGCAACCTCTCTCCAAAGCCTTTCTTTCCTCTCTGCTTGAGAAAGCTCCAATTTGGTGACTGTTCATTATCCCCTGATTTAGACAATTTTCAACACACAGTAGAACCTTTAAACAGTGTGAGCAATGTTGTCAATCTTCCTGCATGCTGCCTCTGTCAGGCTTTAAGAGGTAAATTGACTGCACAGTGGGAGGGGAATTCGGAACACAGTTTCCATTAATAGTAAACGGCCCCTGAAGTTCAGTTATGGGAAGGGGGCATTAGAGTTGCCTGTATACCAAGGGCTAGGCTAAGTGTCTTCCAGTTAGGACTTTCCTCCCAGGGGGAGCATTTCCAGCCACAGGATACCATGCGGTGCATGGAAAAGGGAGCAGTCACACATTGAGTCCCAGTTGTGTGCAAAGCACTTTAATGATGTTATCTCATTTCATCTTCAGAACAACACCAAGAGTTAGAAGCAGTATTCACATTTCGTGGGTAAGAATAGAGAGGTAAATTCCCCAGTTCCCACAGCTCATACATGATGGAGCCAGGATTTGAAATGTGGCCCTGTGTAGCTCCCATAGTCCCACTGTTAACAACCACTTTGCTACAAGAAGGGCTTGCTTCCTGGTTTCTTCTTAAAACCTCTCTTGTCCAGACTGGGCCGCTTCCCATAGAGGCAGTTCAAGAATTATAAGTTCACTATCTCAAATGAAGCCTTTGCCTATCCTCATGGGATTCTCAGAAACTGCCAGCTGTGTTTACCATCTATCTCAGACCTTTGTTTTTACAAAGATAGAATCCACCATCCCCTTATCTGTTCCATTCAGTAGCACTTCTTCTTGTGTTACTTAGAACAGCCACTTCTCTGCTTCATCAGTAGGTATCAAGGATATAGCAAGTAGACCACTAATCTCTATTTCATATCCTTAACAGGCATCATTAATCAATTTCCTCGAGCAGCCACTCCCAATGGATCAGTCTAGGCACTCAAGATTTAATCTTCTTACCATCCATGGACCAAGCCAATCCAGCTCCTAAATAAATGAATGAATTTATCCTTGTTGAATAACAAAGTCTCTTCCTGCCTGCCTCACTTCCCAAGAGAGCAGAAAATCAAATTGCCCATATTCTAATGTATCCATTTACTATCTTGTCTTTTTAATTTTTCTGTCCCCTACACATCGTCAGGAAGATTTGGATCCAAATAGATATCCTAGTTCTCAAATCCTAGTTCTATCTTGTTTATTTGCATTACATGACCTTAGGCAAGTTGGTTTCTCATCTATAAAACAGACATGATAATAGTATCTTTTTTGAGATGGAGTCTTGCTCTGTCGCCCAGGCTGGGGTGCAGTGGCACAATCTCGGCTCACTGCAGCCTCCACTTTCCGGGTTCAAGCAATTCTCCTGCCTCAGTCTCCCGAGTAGCTGGAACTACAGGCATGTGCCACCACACCCGGTTAATTTTTGTATTTTCAGAAGAGATGAGGTTTCCCCATGTTGGCCAGGCTTCTCTCAAACGCCTGACCTCAAGTGATCCTCTTGCCTCGGCCTCCCAAAGTGCTGGAATTACAGGTGTGAATCACCGCGCCTAGCCCTTTTGCATATTTTTAAATCTTAAAACCTAATAATATGGTTTGAGTATGAAAAAAGAAAACATACTTAATGCATCAAACACAGTGCCTGGCACAACAGACAGTCTGCTAATGTCAATGTCTTTCTCCCCTTTTTTTGTGCAACAGCCAATAATTATGCTTGCCTGTTTGCTCCTTATAGAAAACTGGGGTTGAATAACTGTATACAACCCTTCAAATCCAGGCGACACTCTACTTATTTTTTTTGCAACTTGTTCTTGAGAAAATATGCAAATATTTTAGGAGCTTCTCTTTCCCCCTTGACTATCACAGCCTGGCTGCCTTCCTGTAGAACACAGATTTTTTCTATTCCATTATCTCCAGCATTTAGGAAGGATGAGACTGTTACGTCCCTCTGAAGATAAATGCTCGCCAGAGGCAGGAACAATTGTTGGTGGCTTGGCAAGAAGTGGCCGTGTCCTAAAGGGACATCAGAAGAGGACTTCTGGGGAACCTTGGCTGAGCAGCAGCAAAATAATTCAGCAATGACTGATAACTGCCTAGAGCTGAATGGTTCACAAAGGCCGGATTTCTTGCTCTCAAAGCCAGAGTCAGTTCCAGAGAATTTATTTCTTCGACAAAAGCATTGAGCCCCTACTATGGGCAAGACATGTGCTAGAATCCCCGACCAGTACTCAATGGACTCCTGCAATGAGCTGTCTGCTAAAAATATGACATCTGATACGGGCTGAGGGTTTCCAATGTGCTGGGCACCGTGGTAAGTAGTTTATGTGGACGATATCACTCAATCCTTAGATGCTCCCATGAAACAGGATTGCTCTTATTATCATTTTATTGAAGAGGAAACTGAGACTGAGAGGGAAGAAAGTTAATTATGTCTGTTATGCAGACTTGTTCTCTGCGTGTGTGTGTGTGTTTAATGTCATGACCTATGATAAAAGCAACAGTGTTCATTGTAAAAAGAATTTGAACAAAAACTGACAAAATGAAGCTCTGAAATTGCCCATTCCCCTGCCCTGCCCCCATCCCCACGGAGTTTGCCTTGATGCAGTTTGGCATGGATGCTTGCAGAGCAGATATTTCTTATTCAAAAAAAGGCATATTAGGAATAATTATTTGTATATTAGACTGTTTATTAGAGTTTTGAATTCATATTTTAATGTTTATATTTTCAGTTTAAAAAAGTAATACAAGATTATTACAGGAAATGCACAGAATGCAGAGACAAATTACCTTTCTTTTCGACATGGGTTCTTGCTCTGCCACCTAAGCTGAAGCGCAGTGGCACGATCATACCTCACTACAGTCTCAAACACTTGTGTTGAAGCAATCCTTCCGCCTCAGTCTCCCGAGGAGTGGGGACCACAGGCAGGCATCACCACCATGCCTGGCTAATTTTAATTATTTTTTGTAAAGAGGGGAGATCACTATGTTGCCCAGGTTGGTCTCGAACTCCTGGGCTCAAGTGATCCTCCCACCTCAGCCTCCCAAAGTGCTGGGATTATGGGTGTGAGCCACCACACCCAGCCCAGATTATTTTATTTGTTTATTTATTTGTTTTAACTTATTAATTTTTTTGAGACAGGAGGTCTCCCCCTGTGGCCCAAGCTGGGGTTCTATGAGCGCAATCATAGCTCACTGCAGTCTCACCTTCCTGGGCTCAGGCAATGCTCCCACCTCAGCCTCCAGGTTGTTGTAATTGTCTGTGACACGACTGCCCAGCCCTGAACTGGGCCAGGGAACTGTAGCGTGGTGATGGGAAGACTCCTAGGGGCTGGAAACAAGGTGATATGAACAGAATCCCAGCTCTCTCCCTTAGCAGCTGAGTAGCTTGAAAAAAATCTCTTAATCCCCCTGACCATCTGTAAAATGGGCTGTGAAAGCCTCTGGAAGAACCCTATGTGCTTAGCAATCTGACTGTCATACAGGTCTTTAAAAGGCAAACAAAACCTGTCAATCCTCTTCCCTTGCTAACAGTATTATTTGATCAGCCCTGCCCCTCTATGCATTCTTCTTCTCAGAAGACAGCCTTCCACAGCTCGGGATATCCTGGGTGTTTCTCTCGCTTCTCTGCCAATGTTCCAGGGCTATTTCTCTCTCTCAGCATTTTCCTGTCTCATAAATATTTGCAAAAAGTCAGGCTGCTCTGTCTCATTGTGTTTTCACGCCTTGTTTTGCCACCTTCTTAGCAGAGCTCATTTGACATAAATATTTATGTGAAAAAATATGTTCTCTCAGTCCCCGGTGTTCTCTGCCCTACATACGACCATGGGAAGCCTTTGGGGCACTATGAATATGGTGCTTCCATGCAGCCTGGTGGTGCACAGGGGCCACCAGCTTCATCCTTTTTGTAGGGAAGAAACAGATGTTTGCTGTGCAATCCCCTGTTAACAAGTCCCCTGGTAACAGGTCCGTGCAGATAAGCCAAAGGGCTCCAATGCTCCAAAATGTAATCTATCAGCTTTCGCTGCATTACTATCAACAGCCCCATAGGGGTTCCTGGGCGAGTAACTCTGCATTCAAACTAGCTTGGCCAAAGATAAGAAATATTTATATATCTAATTGCATATCTACACCCTTCCTTCTTTTAATCCACTTCCAGTGATACTTGCAGACACCTATCTGTCCCCTCCCTCTTGTGACCAGCTGTAATTCTGCCAACTCTAAGGTATGCCAGCTCTGGTCACCCCACGCCCACCTGCCCTTAAGACCACACTGTCCTCCTCCCTTTATGTCTCCCTATCGTGTTCCCATTCTTTCTGGCATCCCTGCCCTATCTTTCCAAGGTCATCCACTACTCCTCTTCTAAAAAACTATGTTTTTGCTGTTATTGAAGGTGGACTTAGATGACAGCTTAAATCTCATGCAATCCTCCATAACAAAAAACTATTAGCTCCCTTTCAATATTCAGTATTTGTCTGAAATAACTAGTTAGCCAAGAACTCGGTAACATGTTTACCTTGAGCTAAACATAAGATCCATCAAACAGTCCTCTAGGGCTGTGATTAGGGGAAGAAATCAGATACAGCCCAGTTCACCCCCAGACGTCTGAAGAAAACAGCAAATAAACTGCTGCCATATCTTTTCGGAGGTACTGTAAAGAGAGACAGCTTAATTATAATTAACTTATTTGTTATTTGTGATTATTAATTAGTAGTGATTGTTAATGATTATAAATTATTGTTAGTAGTTATTGGATGGTTTATTAATATATCATTGCCTATAATATAAATGATCCTTATTATTACTAATTAATAAACATGCACTTTAGATCCACAAGTGGAAATGTGACATAAACAATCTACTGAAAGAAAAAGACCCTGAGACTGGATCAAAAATCAAAATCTAGTCCTTATTCCTATGTCTTACTGAAATTGTATGATGAGTTATTAAAAGGAACAGTGTATTCAAAGTCAGAAAACCCAGGTTCTGAAATCAGTGATACCATTTGAGCCTGTGTGACCTTGAGCAAAGCATCTCCCTTCTTCCAGCATCTGGTTTCACAGTTGCAAATCTGGCTCTCTCTTGAGGGGAAGAAGCTTAAATGAGATAAGGAATGGGCAACAGTGGGCCAGGCACAGTGACTCACACCTGTAATCCCAGCACTTTGGGAGGCCAAGGTGAGCAGATCACCTGAGCTCAGGAGTTCAAGACCAGCCTGGTCAACAAGGAGAAACCCCGTCTCCACTAAAAATACAAAAAAAATTAGCTGGGCATGGTGGAGGGTGCCTGTAATCCCAGGCTGGAGGCTGAGGAAGGAGAACGGCTTGAACCTGGGAGCCAGAGGTTACAGTGAGCTGAGATCACACCATTGCACTACAGCCTGGGCAACAAGAGCGAAACTCTATCTCAAAAAAAAAAGAAAAAAGAAAAAGAAAAGAAAAGAAAGAAACGGGCAAAAGTGCCATAGACTTTAGGGTACTAAGGCCTTACTCCTCAAAGTGTGGTCACCATCGGCGTCCCCTGGGAACTTGTAAGACATGCAGAATCTCTGGGCCTGCCCCAGACTCGCTGACTCAAAATCTGTTTTTCTTCATTTTAGCACAGTCCCCCAGGTGATCCACATGCGCCTCACCTTTTGGGAAGCACTGTTCTAGGTGGCTATCTGACCTTCCCGGGAATTAAGAAGACAAGAATGACTACCTGTTCTTGCTGTCTCATGCCTCTGTGCATGTTGCTTTCTCTAATAAAATGTCCTGTTCTCTTCTGTGTCTGGCTAATTCCTCCTTGCTCTTTAGGGCTCATCTGAGAAAAGCTGCAGGAAGTATCCCCAGGAACACCCACACACATACCTCAATGCCAGGTTGTCTGACCTTCCTGCGTGCCCCTCTATTACAACCTTGACCAGCTAGACTGTATCACTGTTGGTCAATGTGTCATCTCCCAGCCCTAGATTGTGAGGTGTTTGTGTGTGTGTGTGTGTGTGTGTGTGTGTGTGTTTTGAGACGAAGTCTCGCTCTGTCACCCAGGCTGGAGTGTAATGGTGTGATCTCTGCTCACTGCAACCTCTGCCTCCCGGGTTCAAGCCATTCTCCTGTCTCAGCCTGCCGAGTAGCTAGGATTAAAGGCACATACCACCATGCCCAGCTAATTTTTGTATTTTTAGTAGAGACAGGGTTTCACCATGTTGGCCAGACTGGTCTCAAACTTCTGACCTCAGGCG
>NW_012112697.1:393326-420969 GCF_000951035.1 Colobus angolensis palliatus
CAGCAGTGCAATCTCGGCTCACTGCAAGCTCCGCCTCCTGGGTTCAAGCGATTCTCCTGCCTCAGCCTCCCGAGTAGCTGGGACTACAGGCGCCTACCACCATGCCCAGCTAATTTTTGTATTTTTAGTAGAGACAGGGTTTCACCATGTTGGCCAGACTGGTCTCAAACTTCTGACCTCAGGCGATCCGCCCACCTCAGCCTCCCAAAGTGCTAGGATTACAGGTGTGAGCCACCACACCAGGCTGACTGTGAGCTTTTTAAGGGCATTTCAGTAAGCACCTACAATATGCAAAAGGCTCCTGCAGAGCCAGAATACAGAAACTGACTGTCAGTTTCCTGATGCTGCTGTAACATATTATCACAAACTGAGTGGCTTAAAGCAACAGAACTTTTTTCTCAGTTCCAGAGTCCAGAAGTGTGAAATTGGGCTGTTGGCAGGGCCATGTCCCCTCACAAGGCTCTAGGGGAGAACCCATTCCTTGTCTCCTCCAGCTTCTGGATTCCCAGGATCTCTGCCATGTGGTCACATTTCCTCCTCTTTTCTTCTCCACACGTCTCTCTTCTGTGTGTCTCTTCTAGAACACTTGCTAGCAGATTTAGGGCCTAGGCAGATAATCGAGAATGAACTTGAACTCCTTACCTGCAGATCCTCAACTTGGTTACATCTGCAAGACCCTTTTTACCAAATAAAGTCACAGGCACAGGTTCCAGAATTAGGGAATTTCTGGAAGGTCACCATTCGGCCTGCTCTGCCATCTCACAGCAGGTATCGAAACACACATCTGCTTTATTTACATGTCCTCACTTTACAGATGCAGAAACTAAAGCTGAGAGGGTTGAAAAACTAATAAAATAGGCCAGGCACAGTGACTCATGCCCATAATCCCAGTATTTTAGGAGGCCGAGGGAGGTGGATCACCAGAGATCAGGAGTTTGAGACCATCCTGGCCAACATGGTGAAAACCTGTCTCTACTAAAAGTACAAAAATTAGCCAGGCATGGTGGTGGCACAGTTCTGTAATCCCAGCTACTCAGGAAGCTGAGGTAGGAGAACTGCTTGAACCTGGGAGGTGGAGGTTGCAGTGAGCCAAGATCACGCTACTGCACTCCAGCCTGGGCAACAGAGTGAGACTCCGTCTCAAAAATAAAGTAAAATAACCTTCCCAGTATCACACAACTAAAATACCACTGGGACATATGACTGGCCCCTGGGGGTTTGTCTCTAACATATATAAAGGCCCTAACCTATATTAATAAGTGCAATGCATTTATCACACGGTCACTAATAATGCTGTCCTACCAGTCCTAGTAGTCTTCGAGGTTGTATCAGGCACTCTTCATGTATGAAACCTCCTTTGTTCAGTAATCCTTAAGGGTAGACAATATCTTACCATTTTTCAGATAGAGAAACTGAAACTCAGTCTAGATCAGGAATTCAAACCCAGGACTACCTGGTTCCATTCACACACTTAGCAAATATTTGCTGAGCACCCACCATGCTCCAGAAATGATGGGATTCAAATGCAGTTTTCTAGACTGGTTTCTAGGCACAGGCTCACAGAACACAGCAACTAGCTCCAAAGCCGGTGTCCTGCTCACTGTGCCATGCCACCCAGCTCTCAACGGACACCCCTGCTGCACCTTCTCAAATCACTTTTACATCTGAAGTTTCAGCTCCTTGCAGAGACCTTCAGCAAGGTCACTCTGCCATACTATAAATCATGGTGCTCTGACAAGCTGTCTCAGAGCCAAGGACCATTAAAGACCATGTATTTATTTCCAAGGAACACCTTGGAAAGTGTCCATGAATGAGAACCCTGGGCGCTGACATCTTCATGCTGTATCATATATGTCCTACTCCTAACGCCCCCATGCCAGGTAGAATCCACCATTAATTCTCTGCCGACCTACCAAGGGTAGGTATGGCGTATCACAGTCATCAGTTTATGTGCACATTTGCGTGAGGGATGGATATAAAACAAAGTCACAGAGATTAGTAAGTAAGGAGCTGTCCAAGCTTTGAGAAACTCGCAGTCCACTAAAGGATTCAATCCACAGACAACACTACAGATACAACCCCAATCATAAGGCAGAATGAAGAATTAAAATCTGTCTTAGAGATCCCAGAGTCGTTCATGCAGGAAATAGAATTTGAACTTGGCCTAAAAGGCTGCTTAGATTTCTACAAGCAGAGATAAGGGAGGATTATAAGTCATCAGAAGGGAAAGTATTCCTGAGGAAGAAATTCCAAGGGTTTTGTTCATAAGACAGTCAGTGTTGGAAGGAACTGTTAGTGCAGGGTTTGCAAAATGAAATGCCTGCAGGTAAGCTACTAGTCAGCTGGTATGGACCAGTATAATGGGCCTACCAGTTATTCTTGGCCAGGTCTAGACTGACTAGCCATCACATGTTTTTATTATTTGGTGCCTGGGGCATATGGGTTGTTAAAAATTTTGAGTATCATCCCTGCTAAGGAACCAGACAAGAAAACTGAGTGGCTAAGTATATGAAATAGGATATATATAAAATAGGCAGCCAGCAAAACAAAAAATAGGTAGATACATAAATATGATAATGGTGATGAAGAGATAGATAGATGGATGGATAGATAGATCATGATAGATAGATAGATAAATACAGATACATAGATACAGGGAGAGAGAGAAGGATGGATGGATGGATGGATGGATGGATGGATGGATGGATGGATGGAGTTAGATGTAATACTTAGCTAGTTATTAACATATATAAAGCCCCAAAGCATAATGTTAAGTGAAAAAAGATGCAGAATGAAATTTAAAATATAATAAAATTCCCCCAAAATTAAAACACATACAGTTTATGGAAACATAAATCTATATGTAAAACTTAACAGATTAGGAATTAAGCATAAGAAAAAAACACATGAAATTCATGACTATAATTGCCTGGTTGGGAGAAGGTGAGGTGTTGAAGGCAATAGGGAAGAGGAAATTTAAACATTATCTGTAATGTATTCATTCTTACATTAAAGCAATAATATTTGAAGACATGTTGTTAGCAATAACCAAACGTTAACAATTGTTGATTCTAGGTAGTGGGGACCTGGGTGATTATTACCTAGTTCTTTATTTTTTAATTTTATTTTATTTTGAGATGGAATCTTGCTCTGTCACCCAGGCTGGAGTGCAGCAGTGCAATCTCGGCTCACTGCAAGCTCCGCCTCCTGGGTTCAAGCGATTCTCCTGCCTCAGCCTCCCGAGTAGCTGGGACTACAGGCGCCTGCCGCCACGCCCGGCTAATTTTTTGTATTTTTAGTGGAGACGGGGTTTCACCGTGTTAGCCAGGATGGTCTCAATCTCCTGACCTCGTGATCTGCCCACCTAGGCCTCCCAAAGTGCTGGGATTATAGGCATGAGCCACCGCGCCCAGCCTTTGTTGTATTATTTTTAATTTCCTCAAAATAAAAATTATAATTTAAGAAAAAGAAAATCGGGAGTGGGGGAGCCTTCAACATTGTGAGTTTGCTCATTGTTAAGCCTGTGTACTCTTAGATCAACAGTCATTTATTTCTAGGAATATTTTAACCATCACAGGTAACAAAATTCTCCAGAATTTTTCCAGGCACAATTCCAGGTTTACAGCCTGTCCATGGTAAGCACTTTGCTGAATGAATGAATGAATAATGGAGTGACAGAAGAAGGCAGTGATCCCTGCCAGGTAGCTTAGGACAGAAGCCTCCATTGACGGGGAATCAGGTGATAATTCCTCTTGATGATGACCACAAAACCCTTTATGTCCCTGAGATACAGGCCTGGACCTTTTTCTGGTTTCTATTGTGTTCATCCCTTTCTCCTCCATGGGTGCCAAGAACACAGCCAGAGAAGGCAAACAAATGAGGACAGTAATGTTCAGGACACTCTCAATTCCTTGGCTGGGTCCCAGCAGCAACTGAATATTAAGCACATTAATTCTGACCTCCCTGCCCAAATTCCTTTGTATTGGACGCCTCTCAGGCAAGACAATTTTCCCAGAACTTCAATGCCTATTTCTGTCCAATTAGTGCCAAGTCCTGAGGAAGGCTGCCAATTAATTCAGAGATGCTATACCAAACAAAGATGGTCCTTTCCCATTCTTGATCATGGGATGTACCGATCCGGCAACAACTTCCAGACTTGGTAGGACGGACACTGCCTGGAATACGTGATCTCTCTAACACTAACCCTGACTGGCTGGGACAGCCCTCTTACCAAAGAGACAGCAGATACTCTGTGACTGCTCCCCTGGGGGAACCACTACCACCATCATCACTACAACAAATGAAAACACTTTAGTTTAGGTCAATTTAGGCCTGAAAACCAGGAAGATGTTTTAATTTTTTTTTTTCTTTTTTGAGACGGAGTCTCATTCTGTCATCCAGGCTGGAGTATAGAGGCACGATCTCGGCTCACGGCAACCTCTGCCTCCCAGGTTCAAGTGATTCTCATGCCTCAGCTGCATGAGTAGCTGGGATTACAAGCGTGCACCACCATGCCCAGCTAATTTTTCTATTTTTAATAGAGATGGGGTTTCACCATGTTGGCCAGACTAGTTTCGAATTCCTGACATCAAGTGATCCACGTGCCTTGACCTCCCAAAGTGCTGGGATTACACGCATAAGCCACTGCGCCTGGCCTCAAATTTTTTACTCTATTGCCAGCAAGCTGAGGTGGGCGAGTGGCACCGGATTTAGTTTCAGGGAGAATGTCAACCCTACACATTCTTTGACTTTCACAAAGGGGAGTGGAAGCTGTGAACTGGAGGTGCCTTTTAATGGCCTCTGAAAGGCAAGCACCTCCTCCCAACAGAAACATCACTGAGAAGCATCCAAATAAGAGATAAAGCCACTCACAAACCAGAACACCCCTTGCTAAGCCTAAACTGGTCTTTAATTTGCTTTATTTTAAAAAAAAGAATAATCACAAACTCACACTTCTCAGAGGTATCATATAAAACTGCCTGAATTTGTTCGCTCAGGACTGACCCCAGTGATTCCAATTGATTCAATAGCTGTGGCATGGGGGTCCCAGAATGCGTGTTTTGAAAATGTTCCTCAAGAGATTCCAAGGCATAAAACCTTGGTAAAGCTCCATAAAACCAACATACTCCAATGGTGTGGCTGGCAAATGAAAATCAAAACCTTTTCTTTCCTTCCTCCCTGCCTCCCTCTTTCCCTTCTTCTTCCCTTTCCATCTTTCTTCCTTTTTTCTTGCTTTCTTCCCTCTTTGTCTTTATTTTTTCCCTTCTTTCCTCCCTCCTTCCTTCAATTCAACAAATATGCATTGAATTTCTCTTATTAACTAAAACACCAATTGCTCTCAAAATGTACCAAGAACTAAAACTTTATTTGGCATCTGACACAAGTCTCAGGCCTTTCTCTGACAGTATGAAACAACCTAGTCCACCTCCCTTAAAAAAAAAGAAAATCCTTACCCTTTTGCTTAATGGTATGACCACCTGGACATAAGGCAGAAAGGCCTTTGGAATCACTTTTAGAAGACAAATGGTAAAGAGCAAAGGCCCTAAAGTCAGACAGACCTGGTTTTGAGTCCTGGATCCACCACCTAGCTGTGTATCTTTAGGCAAGTTTCCTAACCTCTCTGAGCTTCAGTTGCCTCATCTGAAAATGCAAGATGAAATGGGTCTCCTTGAATGTCAGCCTCAACAGATGATAACTGAAGACCAGATGGCCTCTCACCTATCCAGAGACAATCAAAGTCTCCTACCCTCCTTTAAACACAATTCTGCCACACAATTACAGAATCCAAATCTTTCAGGAGAGGCAATTCAATACTACATTGACTACTTAATATTCAATACTGAATCGCTTGGAGTTACCTGGAATAGGTTAAGATTCGAATTTCATCCACCTGGTGAAATAGGAGCTCCAAATAGAAAATTATCTTAATAATAAAAAATAAATTTCAAAGTAATAGTAATGATATTTAATATTTACTCTGGCCTTTCTCTGTGCCCACCAATATGCTAAGTGTCTTACATAGATGATCTCAGTTAATCCTCAAATCAGGGAGGTATTATTTTCAGTCTCACTTTACAGATAAGAAAACCAGGGCACAGAGAAGTTAAATAAATTATTCAACAACCTTCTGCAATCAGGATTTGAACTCAGGAAGTCTGCCATCTAAGATCACCTTAAGAAATAAGGGAAGCTGTGTTTTTGTGGGTTTTTTTGTTGTTGTTGCTGTTGTTGTTTTGTTTTGTTTTGTTTGTAAATTTAAGTTTTTTGTAGATTCTGGATATTAGCCTTTTGTCAGATGGATAGATTACAAAAATTTTCTCCCATTCTGTAGGTTGCCTGTTCATGCTGATGATAGTTTCTTTTGCTGTGCAGAAGCTCTTTAGTTTAATTAGATCCCATTTGTCAATTTTGGCTTTTGCTTCCATTGCTTTTGGTGTTTTGGTCATGAAGTATTTGCCCATGCCTATGTCCTGAATGGCATTTTCTAGGTTTCCTCCTAGGGTTTTTATGGTTTTAGGTCTTATTTTAAGTCTTTAATCCGTCTTGAGTTAATATTTGTATTAAGTGTAAGGAAGGGGTCCAGTTTCAGTTTTCTGCATATGGCCAGCCAGTGTCACATCTCTTGTATGTCTGAGTTTACTTCTTAAGGGCTACAATTAAATCTTGAAAGTCAAGTTCTAAATATTTTTTAATACCTTCAGGCCCATGAGGGGAGAATCAGTTACCACTAAGGAGCCCAAGTAATGTTGGCATCTGTTCAATTTAAATGAATATCTTGTCTCTTGGGCATACAAAGACTCAATTCAGTACCAGCTGTTTGAGACCAAATTCCCCAGCTTTCTCCAGAATAAATGAGACCTTGTGTCACTCTACAATCACGGACTCTCCCTTCATCACAGCTCTTTGGCTGGCTGATTGGCTCACTGACCTGTCACACCATCAGATGACTGTTTCCGAGTCTCCAGCAACCTTTGAGTCTTGCTCAAGTTCTAGCTCTCCTCTCCCTGTGCTTTTTTTGGATGTTGAAATAGATGCAAGCAGTCATTGAGGCTGAAAAGGGACCATTTCTCAAACATGACTCATTTGTCCCAGAGAAACAGGGAGCACACATCACATTCTTTTCATACCAGTTCCCAAAGTTCACCTTTCCAGCACGACATTCCTCTTTTCGTCTCTTGCATGAAAAGCTCTTATCAGCACGGAAACATCGCAGCTGCTTTTACAGTCACTGCATCTGTCCCATCTGGAGAAAAAGCCACGTTCAGACAGCTACAGACGTCTTTGTGTTCCCCCTTCCTCGGGGTTGGCTGTGGCAGGAAGGGCAGGCTTGGCGGAATGACTGGTAGGTGGAACTGCTCCAGCAAATGGCTGGGCGTGGAAGGACCTGAATATTCCATTGCAAATATCTCAGCTGCAGCCATGTGTGGAGAGCATTCCAGGTTATGAGAGATGCTCAACACAACCCTCTATATGTGATGGGGAGAGCACTTTGACACAGCTTAAAAAACAAGCCATTCCTTTCTTGAAAAGTTGAACATAATCTTAATATATTACCCAGCAATTCCACTCCTAGGTATCTACTTAAGACAAATGAAAACATGTGTCCACAAAAGACTCACAAGTCAGTATTCACAGCAGCATTACGCATAATATCCCAGCAGTAAAAAGAGCTCCAATGATCACAAATGTGTGAATGGAGTGGTTTATCCATATGACGGAATATTACGCAGCAACAAAAAATGAAGAATTGATACCTGATATGACACGGATGAACCTCAAAAACATATTAAGTGAAAGAAGCCAGACACAAAAGACCACATACGGTATAATTCCATTCATATGAAATGTCCAGAAAAGATACATCTATAGAGCTAGAAAATCAATTAGTGGTTACCTGAGGTTAGGGATGAGAACAGGCACAAGGATCTTATAGGGATGACAAAAAATGTTCTCACACTGGATCCTGGTGATAGTTGCACAAGTGAGTAAATTTTCTAAAAATCATTGAATTATATACTTAAAATGGGTGAATTTGATGTTATGTCAATTATACCATCATAAAGTTGGGGATTTTAAAATCATTAATCATTCAGCTCTTATGAACAACTGAGTGATGTGTGTATTAAGTACCCTGCAAGATTTTCACCCACCAGCCCATCCCTGAGCATGAGGAGACATGCAAGTAGGTGGTGAGTGAGGAGAAATGAGTGAATGAGTAATGAGCCAAGTTTGGGCTACCCTTGAAGACCACAAGTGGATCTTAGCTGAGCAAGGTGGTACCTGCCTGCAGTCCCAGCTACTTAGGAAGCCAAGGTGGGAGGATTGCTTGAGCCCAGGAGTTCTAGGTCACCCTGGGTAACATAGCAAACCCATCTCTACAAAAAATAGAACAATTAGCCAAGTGTGGTGGCACATATCTGTAGTCTTGGCTACTCAAGAGGCTAAGGTGGGAGGATCACTTGAGCCCCAGAGGTCAAGACTGATGCCTGCAACACTCAGTAATTCACACACACATGCACACACAAAGATAATAATTTGGACTTTCAGAATCCCAAAATGCTCTGGAGTCTAGAGAGAGTCAGGTCAAAGCAGCCACCCTGAATCATCATATACCTGTCACAGGCCTGAAGAAAACAATCCATTTGTCCCTTTTCACATGATGCTGCTCAGCAAGCTCTGGAAGGTTTTAGTTCAGGATACTACACTTTAGGAGAAACATTGAGAAATTGACTGTACCTAGGGATACTGTACTCAACTTGGGACTCACAACACTCTCTTGTGTTACAATTGGTTGTGATGTGGGCTTTTAAAAATTCATAAATAAATAAATGAAAAAGATCAAATCAAATTCAAGATTTCCCCAATGGTGAAAAGTAATCTTGCTCCATCCTAATCTGCTTCTAATTCATATGCTGATTTTTTCCTTCTAGCATTACATGATAAATATTTTCCCAGAAATTTATAAGCATGCAGTCTCATGTGTCTTGAGGTAATGGTTGGTTTTCTTATCAAAGATGCTCTCTTTGGGCCAGGCATGGTGGTTTAGGCTTGTAATCCCAGTGTGTTGGGAGGCCAAAGTGGGAGGATCGCCTGACCCAGGAGTTTAAGATCAGCCTGAGAAACTTAACAAGACCCCAAGACTACAAAAAAAATTCAAAAAATTAGCCAGGCATGGTGGTGCCTGCCTGCAGTCCCAGCTACTCAGAAAGCCAAGGCAGGAGGATTGTTTGAGCTAGGAGTTTGAGATCAGCCTGTGTAACATAACAAGATCCTATCTCTACAAAAAACAAAACAACTAGCCAAGCGTGGTGGCATGCACCTGCAGTCTCAGCTACTCGGGATGCTGAAGCAGGAGGATCACTTGAGACCTGGAGGTCAAGACTGCAGTGAGGTGTGGTCAGGACACTGCACTCCAGGTGGGTGACAAAGCAAGACTCTGTCTCAAAAAAGCAGGGTGGGGCAGGGGGCTATCTTTGGATACCCTACTTGACAACACCTTATCCTCCACTCCCTGTCCTCCTACCAAAATTTCTTTTTTCTCAACTCTGATACTCATTGTCTTATGAGAATATACACTCTAAAATGTCCAGAACACTCCCTTTAAAAATAAACAAATCAAACTGACAGAGCATTATAGGACTTACTATGCGTAAGGCTTTTGCTACACCAGACTAGACCCCAATTCATATGCTCCTTCCCCAATCGAATTTATACTGACTCAAAATTAAGGACTAAGTCTGTGCCCCATACCCACTGCCACTGTCCTCATTCATCTCCATTGTTCCCAAATGGCCTATCGGCCTTCAGTTTCACCATCCACTATTCATCTTCCAATCTATTCTCGTAACAGTTAAGGCTCTTGATCATCTGGCCCCGACCTACCTGGTCAATCTCATCTGCCACCCCTACTGTGGCTATCTTAGTAATGAAATTACTAAGCCTCAATGTCCTCCTTCCCCGTGAAAAGCCTTCTTCCCTGTAAATTCTGGACCTGTTACCTATCTTCAGCTTGACACTCTACCTAATTATTTGATCCTTGCTAGAACTAAAGTTAACTCTTTGTTTTTTTGTTTTCTTTGTTTTGTTTTGTTTTGAGAGGGAGTCTCTCTGTCGCCCAGGCTAGGTGCAATGGTGCAATCTCGGCTCACTGCAATCTCTGCCTCCTGGGTTCAAGCGATTCTCCTGCCTCAGCCTCCCGAATAGCTGGGATTACAGGCGCCCACCACCATGCCTGGCTAATTTTTTGTATTTTTTTCGTAGAGATGGGGTTTCGCCATGTTGACCAGGCTGGTCTTGAACTACCTCAGGTGATCCACCCACGTCGGCCTCCCAAAGTGCTGGGATTACAGGCATGAGCCACCACACCCAGCCCAACTCTGATCTTTAACAAGCATATATTATTTTGTTCATTCCCTCACTAGGGCAATAAAGACAAAGCTCACCATTTTAAAACACCCCCTTTGTTGAATAAAAATTTAACTCATAAAAACCAACTTCAGCTAGCTCAAAGCAGAGACAGAGAGAGAGAGAGAACATGAGAAAGACAGAGTAAGTTTATTGATTTATGTGACTAGAAAACTGCAGGCATGAAATGAACAATATGATCAGAACTCTCTCTTTCTTTCTTCTCTTGGTTCTTAGAAAAATCATCTGGGATGGCTTCATTCTCAGAAAAATCCTTTCCCACCTGGTGGCTACACAGTTCACTATTTACATGATTCATTGTACTTATCATTTTTCTAGCCAAAGTCCCAGAGAAGGCATAGATTGGCTCATCCAGGTCACATGTCCACCTTTGACCAAATCCATGTGACCAGGGTAATTCAGCCCTCTGAATGGCCAGGCTGCCAAGGGTCTTCCCTCCTTGGAGCTGGAGATTAAGGTAAACCCTATCTAAACCACCTCAGTTGAAAATATACTGGATTGAATGTCCCAAAAGAAAACAAAAATGTCTACCACATCTGGTATGCATCAAACACCAAACATGCAACATGTCACCAAATCTTCACAAATACGCTGGGTAGGTATTATTACCCTATAACAAAGAAACTGAGGCTCAGAAAGCTTTAACTGAGTCACCAAAGCCACAAAGCTAGTAAGTGGTGGAGGTGGGCTTTGATGCAGGAACTTAAACTTGCACCAAATTTGCTACTGTACATCAGGCTTCACGCTGGGCCCAGAAGATACAGAGATGAAAAGTATACAATCTTTGCACAAGGGAGGCAGATGTGCCAGCATACAATTATAAAATGCGCTATAATTCACACCAAAATTTGGAAGGTAGCAGAGCTTAATAGCCAAGCACTCAGGCTCTTGAATCGTTAAAACCTGGGTTCTAATTCCAGCTCTGCCACTTACCTATGTGATCTTGAGCAAGTTATTTGATCTCTCTCTCAGGCTCCATTGTTCCCAAATGGCCTACCGGCCTTCAGTTTCACCATCCACTATTCATCAGTTTCCTCATCTGCAAAAATAAGAATGGCATAGGGCTACAGGGACAAAGGTAAAGAGGCAGAAGGCAGCACAGTGCCTATAGGAATAGAGAGAGCAGGGCACATGGAGAAGTCAACCCTTGATGAGATCCAAGAGTGAAGTGTGTCTACGATAGAAGCCAAATGATGAAGACTTCAAGTGCCAATAAATCATCTGAAAGGGCGCTCTCAACTTCAACATGCTCAATGTTCCTCAACCTAGAAGCTCTGTACCCCGGCCAGGCAGAGCCAAGTTTTTAATAAGCCCAAGAGGAGCTGAGGAACCTGTAAGGATGGAGTTCGTCAACCCCTGGCAGCTCTCCTCAGCAGATGAGCTTGATTCTCCGTGACAGCCCAAGCAACTGCCATGCCCAAAATGAAACTGGCTGCTTAGAAAGTTCAGCTCCCTTTCTGTGCTCTATTTTCTCTCTCCGCAGACTCATAGCCATCCTGCTGGCATGGACCCAGACCTCCCTCCTCCGGAGTCTCCCCACAACTAGTCTAATTGAGAGGCTGCGGGAAGCCCCATGGGAACATCCTGCCCATCCTCTCTCTTCTAAGCCTCTCTATGAGAAGCATTACAAAAATAAGAAGCGGGAGCCCAGGAGCTCAGGAAGACCAGAAGACCTGTGGTGGTAAGCAAGTGGGAGGGAGGGTGATGGCCTGAAATGCGGTCCAGACAGGACCCACTTGGGACAGCATGCAGTAGACAGTAATAGCAATGCTTACTTCATCTCCTCCAAGCTTAGACACCTTCCATCCACAGATGCACCACATATTCAGAAACACTTTCCAAAATAAAAGAAACCCAATTATTTTGCTAGCTGTATTCTCCTATGGTACATTTCAAAATGTTAATAATATAAAGAATGTCTTCACAGCAAGGAAAGGCAACAATAACAGAAATTAACTTTTATTGAGCATATAATTGTATATCAATATTAAGTTTTTAATATATTTTACTTTTTACTACTCTATTTCCTTGATGTTAAACACTTCTCAAACTTTAACCAGTTTCAATTTTTACAACAACCCTATGAAGTAATATTTACACCCATTTTATGGATAGGGAAACTGAGGCTCAACCAACGTAAATAATCCACAGTGGCACAGTTAGTTGACAATCAATAGAGGAAGCTATTAAGCAATTAAGGTCTGTCTGAATCTAAAATCAATACTTTTTTAAAAATAAAAAGCTTTATTGATATGTAATTTGCATACCATAAAACTCACACATTGTAAGGACACAATTCTGTGATTTTTAGTAAATTTATGGAATTTCAATTATCCTCCAGTTTTAAAACATTTTCAGCACCCCCAAAAAGTCCCCATGATCATTTGCTGTTAATCTTCACCGCCATCCCCACCCCAGCCCAGGCAACCACTAGTCTACTTTCTTTCCCAATAGATGTGCCATTTCTGGACAATTCATAATGGAATTCTGCAACATGAATCTATACATCTGGCTTCTTTCACTTAGCATACTGTTTTTGAGGATCACCCATGTTGTAGCAGGTATCAGTACTTATTCCTTTTTTATTGCTGAATTATATTCCATTATATGGATATACCACATTTTGTTTATCCATTTACTAATTGATTGACATTTGGAGTGTTTTCACTTTGGACTATTATAAATAATGTTTGTATGAATATTCATGGATATGTCTTTGTGTGAACATATGCTTTCACTTCTCTTGGGTGGATGCCTAGGAGGGAAATTGCTGGGTCGTATAGTAAGTTTATATTTAACATTTTAAGAAACTGCCAAACTGTTTTCCAAAGCTGCTGCACCATTTTACATTCCCACCCAAGCCCATACTATTAAATACTACTATATCCTACCTTGAAGCCAAACTGGAATTCAGACATGACTGAGAATACGGAAAGCTGGTAAACTGGGCCCCCTTAGACAACTGTATGAGGGCATTAGCTGGGGATGAAAAAGAAAGCAAGAAGCTTTGAAGTCACAAAAGAAAGAAAGGAGGTTGGATCAAGAACCAGATACATGCCTCCTGGAGCAATTTGGAGATGGAACAGATGGGGAAACTAATGGCTGTGTTTTCGTAGGACTCTAGGACAAAGTTCAAGCAGGATGGCTTTGGAGCTTGGAGAGTGGCGTCTATTCCAGAATGGGGGAGAGATGACTTCTTTCCACTGTTCTGGAAATCTTTAGAGTTGGAACCTTCGTAAACATCTGGACACAAAGCCTACGACATGGTGGCCCATGGCACCCTCAAGAGCATCTCAAGATACAAACGTTGACAATGAGGCCAACATAGAAGAAAAAACATGGCGGACACTATGAGATGGATGCAGTCAGCTAAAAGAAGGGGTGCAATAACCCCATCACAAGAATTACCAGACAGAAGAGAGGAAAACTTTGCATAGGCAGAAGTCCCGTATGTGTGAATGAAGATGAGAGCCAGAAAATGTGCACAGTTCCTGTTACCGTGACTTCATCTTACCCACAGACTGGGAGGCCTAGGCAGGTTGGGTTACTGTGTTCAAGAACTGAGCTGAGTCTTACCTGAGATTCTTGTGGCTCTGCAAACTCTGTGTCCCTGGCTTTCTTCCCATTCATTAGCCCCTAATCCTTCCTTTCACCTGCCCATGGGACATTAAGGACACTCTGTGACCTCAAATGTGCAATAATTCATCTCAGAAACATAATCATTTCTCTCTATGCATAACTAAAACTCTATACATCAGGCTTGCTGGAGAAAGATAAATCATCAAACTCATGCCAGGAGAAGATCTTTGTGAAGGGGGCTTTCAGCTTGTCCCAGGAGATGGACAAGAATGAAACGCTGGGGCGTGAAGATCTGAAAGAGTGTTTTCTTCAAGGTACAGCATGAGCTTTGGAGTCTGACACACTCAGTTCAATCCCAGCTCTGCTATTGACAAGTTAAATGACTTTGGATAAGTCTTGTTATCTCTTTGCCTCAGTTTCCTCATGTTATAAACTACCTCTCAGGCTGTTGAGACGACTAGAAAAAAATGTGTTCAAAGAGATTGGCATAACCTTCAGTAAAAAACATAAACAAGAGTTTTTGAAAGGATAAGAAGAGTCTTTATATATGCATAGGCTATGAGGAAATGCTGCCTCCCTCTGCCAACCCATGAATTTGTCTCCCTTTTGAATGAAAAGTCTGGAAGTTGAGTGAGCAATTTATCCTTTTAAATTAAGATAACTCTTGGTCTAGGCTGAATAATAATTACTTTTCCCTGAACAGCGACTATATTGGATGCCACATATTGACTGGGGATTAACAGGGACAAAACAAGTCATGGAGAGTGAATTCTCTGCAACTATCAAGGGGAATCAGTGAAGCATTATAGCAGCAGAGAAACAGGGATGGTGTGGGGAAGGAGAAGGGAGTCTAGAGGGAGGACAAAAGGAGGAAAATAAATTATGACATCATGGATGAAATGTTTCCAGAGTCCCAGCTGCAACCCTGACTTTGCTATGTGATAAAGTTGCCCAAGAAGGCTATGTTAGGACATCAGATGGGACAGAGGGAAAATCTGTTCTCCCCTTTGCCTCTCAGTGTTCCAGAATAGCATCAGTGGCCACAGAGATCACCCTCAGAGACAGGGATCCTCTGGGCCACCAAGTGAGGACAGAAGGACCTGGAAGAGAAGAAAGTCAACCTCTGGAACCCATGGGACAGGTCAGAATGCTACCAGAATAGCAGCCCTCTACCTGGTTGCAATTTCACCTGAAGGCTGCTCTGTCCTGTGCCCTGGATGTTGAGCTGGTACACAGTGCTAGGTGTTTAGAGACGCAACAGGTAGGGCAATCACAACTGGTCATTGATCAGAGAGAACACATGGCATTCTAGTCCTGGGGTGGAGCATGGCAGTTCTCGCAGACAGTACACAACCCCAGGTGAGCCTTCCTCAGATCAGTAGCCCCAACCTCAACGGATACAAACTCAAAAGCCTCAGGGAGGGAGGGGACAGGCAGGGAATGCAAACAAGTGAAGTAAACTGCTGGGTGAGT
Source organism: Colobus angolensis palliatus (assembly GCF_000951035.1). NCBI lineage: Eukaryota > Metazoa > Chordata > Mammalia > Primates > Cercopithecidae > Colobus > Colobus angolensis. The sequence goes on from NW_012112697.1 coordinate 408,804, forward strand.
AGGGAGCACACAACTGCACCTGCAAGAGGCAGCCATTCTCAGCATTACCCAATCATCCACACAGCAATTTAGGCCTAGCATGGCCGGAGTCTTCTTGATGCTTTGCATCAAGAGAAGCTCACATCTGGAATTTAGTGTGAAGTCCTTTTTCCCCCCTTTTATTTTACTTATTTAGTTTTAATTGACAAATAGTAATTTTGCATAGCCGTTCACACCTGTTGGAATGGGTATTATCAAAAAGACAAACGATAGTAACTATTGGCAAGGATATGGAGAAAAGGGAACCCTTATCCACTATTGGTTGGAATAGAAATTAGTACAGCTACCATGGAAAACAATATGGAGGTCCCTCAAAAAATTAGAAATAAAACTACTATATGATACAGCAATCCTACTTCTGGGTATATATGCAAAGGAATTGTGTGAAATGTTTTGATTTTCAAAAGCCAGCAACTAGCTTAAAACATTTTTTTAAGTAAGACCATTAACCCAAACACAACATGATTGTCGGCCAGACTGGCCTAAGGGCTTCAGTTTGGTAACCTGGCACTAGACAGTGTTTCCCTGTTGGGTTTTTGTATGTATGTTTGCTTCCAGTATATATTTCTTTATTCCAGACTTAATGAGGTATGATTGAAAAATTAAAATTGTATGTATTTAAGGTATACAACTTGATGTTTTGATATACATATACATTGTGACATATTGCCACAATAAAGTTAATTAACACATCTGTCATCTTACATAGTTACCATTTCCTTTTGTTTCTTTGTGTGAGAACACTTAAGACCTACCATCTTGGCAAACCTCAAGTATACAGTACGGTATTATTAGCAATGGCCACATGGGTATACATGAGATCTCCAGAGCTCATTAATCTTGTACAAGTGAAACTTAGTACCCGTTGGTCAATATCTCTCCATTTCCCTCTCTCCACAGTCCTGGAAACATAGACACACCTGAAAGGCGTGATGCTAACAGAAATAAGCCAGGCATGGAAAGATAAATGTTGCATGATTCCACCTAGATGTGGAATCTAAAATGGCCAAACTTGGAGTTGGCACAGTGGCTCATGCCTGTAATCCCAGCACTTTGGGAGACCAAGGCGGGCAGATCACCTGAGGTCAGGAGTTCGAGACCAGCCTGACCAACATGGCAAAACCAACATGGCGTACTAAAAATACGAAATTAGCCAGGTGTGGTGGCTCATGCCTGTAACCCCAGCTACTCGGGAGGCTGAGGCAGTAGAATCCCTTGAATCGGGGAGGTGGAGGTTGCAGTAAGCCGAGATTGCATAGCTGCACTCCAGCCTGGGCAACAAGGGCAAAACCTCAGTTAGATAGATAGATAGATAGATAGATAGATAGATAGATAGATAGATAGATAGATAGATAGATAGACAGACAGACAGACAGACAGACAGATAGATAGAGCCAAACTCATAGAAGCAGAGAGCAGTGTTTCTCCATTTTTAAGGACAGCTTGTGTTAATCTTTCTCCCGGAGTGCACACTTCTGGAGGCCCCAAACAATGAGTCAACTTCTCAATCTCTTGAATAGTCCTGAGCACATGGCCAGCCCCAGAATATGAATGAGCTGTCATTCCTGTACAAGCTATACCCGAAAGGTAATAGGAGCCAAAAGGGACATTCAGACCCAAGTCCTGTGCAACCTGCTACACCAGCCTGAGGGCTATGCAGGGCACCACAGAGTCCTCCTGTGTGTGTTCTGGTTCATATCACAATTTACCTGGGCACATGATTACAAACAACAATTTTCTAATGCCAAGTCCCAAATGACCTACTCAAAAAAAAAAAAAAAAAGTAAAATAAAACAAAGCCCAAATCCTTGTATTCAGTAAACTGGGAGTATGTTTGCCGAAAAGCTACTGCAAATATGTTTTGTTCTGCATGGTGTTTAAAAACACAAGTTGAATTACAAGTCCATATGTCAATGCAGGACAATTTTATGTTAAAATCTGCATCTCTGAGTTCTCTTGAGGAATCAGCTCTGGTGACAATGAGCTGATATTCCTATATAAGAGCCACCGGCTGGAGGTCAAGAGTGGTCATCCTGAAAGGGCCATGTGTCCCTCACTTTGCTACAGTCCCCAGGCCTCCTGCTGTATCCCATCCAGCCAGGCTCCTGTTGATGTCTGTATGCTTGATGGCTGCCTAAGGTGTAAAAGGAAATATTCAGGGACAAAAGACTCGGAGGTCAACAGGGAGCCTCTCAGACTCTCTAATCTCCTGGATTTTTCTCTAGCTCCCCTGGAAGCCCTGGGATTTGTAAAGTATAACTCTGATCACATTACTTCTTAGGTCAACATTGGAAGTGGTTTCCAGCTCACTTGGAGAAAAAGGCAGTGTACAGGAGGGCCACGAGGTCTGAGACAACTGGCCAAGCCTGAAAGGAAGATTCTCCTCTCCTGCTTCTGCCCCCGCCAACCCTGTCCCTGCTGCCCATCTGGGTCCAGCCACGCTAGACTCCTCACTGATTTTAGGATGCACAGAGCACACTCCTGCCTCAGGGCCTTTGCAGTTGCTGGTCCCTCTGCTTACAACACTTCCCGATATCCTCACTGCCCACTCCCTCCTCCTCATCAAGTCAAGACTGAAATGGCACCTTCTTTTGGCGCAGGTCAACCTACTCAAAACCACAATTCTACTCACTCCCCAGCATTCTCTGTCCCCCACCTCTGTTTTATTATTCTCCCTTGTGCTTGCTACTTTCTTATATATTATCTAGTTTTGTTATGTTTTACTGTGCTTATTATCTGTCTTCCTGCCCCTGGAAAGTCCAATCAGAGATGTGTGTGTGTGTGTGTCTTGTTCACTTTTTCCCATCACTTCAATCAGGGATCAGCAACTTCTTCTGTAAAGAGCCAGAGACTACATATTATAAGCTTGTGAGCCTGTCATTGTCACAACCACTCACTTCTGTTGTAGCAGCATCGGCCATAGATGATAGGTCAGTGAATTGATGTGGATGTGTTGCACCAAAACGTTATTTGCAAAACCAGGCAGCAGGTGGATTTGGCCGGAGGGCCATGGTTTGCCAACCCCAGATCTAGAACAGTGTCTCATTGGCATTTAGTATTCAATAAATATTTGTCGAATAAACTCAGCAGCTTTTAATATCAGCCCCTCACATGTATACAATCCTTTTCTTTTAACTAACTGCTCATCCCTTTATTTACTCTTCACAGCTAGCCCATTTTGCAGATGAAGAAACCAAATCTCAGAGAGACAAAGGGGGTTGTCCAAGACTGCAGATGTAGGAAGAGATTGAGCCAGATTCAAGAGCTGGGAGCCTGTCTGACTCTAGAACCACCCAGCCTTTTTGCAATTTCATCTGACTCAACCCTGAGCTCCATTCCTGGAGGCAGCAACAGCCACAAGCACAAAGTGAATGGGAGCTTGTGGTTGCTCCTTAAGGAGGAATCTTTGGACATCCTGCCCCCTGCAGACTCCAGAAACCACTCAAGTCCTCTGGGTTGATTCCAGATGTCACTTTCTCCAGGCCTCCTTCCTGTCTTACTGTAGCCTGAAAGTGGCCCAAATGTTTTATAAAGAGAACCTCCCCACTTTCTCACTTGCAGAGAACAAGATTTAGAAATTCCAAAGGCAAGAGGGAAAACACAGGGCCAGTAAGACAGAGAAAAATGGTGACTCCCTGGGTTTCTTGGATCTTAATGGGCATATGGTAACACAGAACACCTAATACCGAAATAGAATTAAAGAATAGAAGAGGAGTCATTAACTGTAAGAGCAGGCATTTATGGATGCCAATAAAGGACATACGAATCCCTGAATGGGATTCATGGCAACACATCAGGGAGTGTATTTTTGCTCATTTCTATGGATGAGGAAGCCAAAGTTCAGAGAGGCTGTTGCTTGCCTGAAGCCCTAAGTGTCATAGTCAGGATTTGAGCCCAGGATTTATGTGCCTTATCAACATTAAGAGCATGTGCTCTGGAGTCAACCAATCCTGGTCCAAAACCTGGGACAGGTGACTTCATCTCTCTGACCTTGCATTTCTTCTGTGAAATGGGGTGGTAACAATGGTGCCAAATTAACAGGTTGTTGAAAGATTGGGCATATATAAAGCACTAGACACAGTGGCTCACACATAGTAAGTGCTCAATTAATGTTGACTGTATTCTCATTAGTACTAGGGCTAGAATTAGCACTACTATGACACTGGCTTGTTTGCTCTGACTCAGAATCACAGGATTTTTACAATTGGCCAGCACAACCTGATGAAGTAGGATGCTGTCTATCATGATATTTTACCGTACTTACTTCTAAAACTCATTCCTGTCCACTCCCAGTCACCCAGTGCTATTAAGTTGCACTCTATACAGGAATGATACTTCCACCAAAGTCAAAGCTCCTAAAGACTGCATGATCAGGCCAGGCATGGTGGCTCCCACCTGCCATCCCAGCACTTTGGGAGGCCAACGCAGGAGAATCACTTGAGGCCAGGAGCTCAAGCCCAGCCTGGGTAACATAGTAAGACCCTCATCTCTAAAAATAATTTATTTTGAAATAGCTGGGCATGGTGGCACAAACCTGTAGACCTAGCTACTTGGGAGGCTGAGGCAGGGAGCTCACTTGAGCCCAGGAGTGATAGTGTCATTATACTCCAGCCTGAGGGACAAAGCAAAACCCCACTCAAAAATAAATAAATAAATAAATAAATAAATAAATAAATAAATAAATAAATACTGATCAGACAATGCCACTATGATGTCAGGCATTCCACCATGTGATGGCTCATCCCCTAAAGTGCCTGCTGTCTATTTGGGTAGATGAGCTAAGAGCACTATTCCAAGGGTCAAGGGTCCTGGGTTCAAGGCCAGATCTAACATCAACTCCCAGTGTGGCTTTGGGAAATTCCCTTCCCTTCCCCAGGCCTCATTTCCTTCCAATGTAACATGAAGGAGAGAAACCAGGTAGACTCAAGGGACCATTGTGGGGTTCTGTACAGGGATTTACTCATTCACCCATTTACTATTAGTCATACAGTCATTCAAGAAACACTTATCAAGTGTTGATCATGTACCTAAGCACTTAAGCCAGACACAGTCCCTGCCTTCATGGAGCTGAACTTCTAGTGGGGGAGAGAGACAATCAATAAGTAAATAAATATGTGACTTGAGCAACTGAGATGTGTCCTGAAGAGAAATGGAGCCCAGTAGGAATATAGTGTAGGGAACAGAGGGGTCACTCTAAAATAGGCATCAGAGAATGGCCTCTCTGAGCAGGTGACAAGAAGAGGAGCCATCCACGAGTAAGTCTCAGGGAAGAGAGAGTTCCCAATTGAAAAAATAGCATATCCAAAAGGCTGCGGTGAGAACAAGCTTCAGATGTTCATGAAACATCGAAACTCCAAGACGGTGGAACTGAGCGAGTAGGAAAGTCTACATCTAATAACAGTTCAATGAATTAAACTTCCAAGATAGACTCTGCCTTGACTCCAAGGAGTTACTCATAGTAAGATTTGGGCACCGTGAAAGGCCTTTGGATAACTACAAGGCCACCAAATGGGCCCTTCCAATTCTACCCAAACATTTTCTCTGCCTATAACAAACTTCCCCATATTCTCTATATTTAAGATTTAGCTTCAGCATGAGTCTTGCACCAAGATCCTTCCCTGAGCCCCCAGTCCCAGCTAAGTTGAATGTCTCCCTCTGTGCCCCATAAGAGCCTACATTTATCACATGGTAAATGATTATTGCTTTAACCACGTGGCTTCCCCACTCATCTACAAGCTTCTTGAGGGCAGAGATGATAAGGTGTCTGTCTCTGCATTCTGTGTCACAAGGTAGATGAGGTATAGATGAGGGCTTGCCAAAGTACATGCTGAGTACACAATCCAGCTACCTTCTATGTATTGAGTATCTACTATAAACAAGGCCTAAACCGAAAATTTTAAGTCAATTTCTCATTTAATCCTCTTAATCATCCTATGACATAGGTATTATTATCTCCACTTCATAGACATAGAAATAGAGGCTTAAAGGAATTAAGTGTCTTGCTCATTGTCAACCAGCTAATACCTAGTGAAGCAGGGATTCAGACTCAAGTATTCTTGACTCCAGTGCTTTCACTCATGGCCACCAAAGTGGTGGTTCTCAAAATATGGCCCTTGGACCAGCAGCAACAGCATCACCTGGGAACTTACTGCACATGGAAATCCTCAGGCCCTGCCCCAGACATAAGGACTTGGAAATTCTAGGCAAACTGGCCAACAACCTGTGTTTTAACAAGCTCTCCAAGTGATCCTGATGTGTGTTCACTCAGGTTTGAGAGCCATTGCACTGGAGTTGATTGCCTTACTCTGTAAACCCATTCACTGTTTATCAAGTATTCACTAGGTACCTGATAGTATGTGAAATGCTGAGAGTACACTGGCGAGAAAAGATTGTCAACAGCCCCTGCCTTTATGGAACTCATTGTGCGGTGTTTGTTGAATGAAGGTGCTACCTTCCCACACTTGGAAACTCATGGCTAGAGTTCAGTTAAATGAAGATGGTCTGGACTGTAGTCCTTTTCCTTGATATGTGGCAAACACTATGCTAAGAGTCACAGGAGCTGGAACAGTTCTGAGGAGGACACTGGAAGCCACTCCCCACCACCACTATTTCCCTTTTCGTTTTCCCTTCCCTGGCCCAGTGAGGTGGCCACACATGGGTATGGTCTCTCTAATCTGTCTTTTTCACTCATTGCTTCTTCCCCATTTAATTAAGATATGCAACCTCTGCGGCATGCAGGGGATCTGCCAACACAGAAACAAAACAGCAAAGCTGACCACTCCCCAACATTCTCAGCTGAGCTTCAAAGCACAAAGGCAGATTGCCTGTTGTAGGCTGGTGGCCCTGGGTGTCCCCAAAGCAGAGATAGGAATGAAAAGCATTTCAAGTAGACTAGACACCTGCCAATCTCCTTCTGAGAAACAAGCTCCAAATACAAGTTGCCCATAAGTATGGCCAGGAACAATGACTGCTCAGAAAATTCTCTTCCTTCTCACAGTTATCCCTGGGACCTAGAAAGCATTTGACAAACCATTGAACCTATCAAGTTTTCTCTGTCAAGGAGGAAGAAAATGCCTGATCACATCTAAAGAGGGAAGGAGAGGAGGAAAGGGAAGAAATGTGTATTTACTGAGGACCTACTGTTTGCCAGGGACTATAGTAGCTGCCTTACATATGTTCTTGTTAATTTTTATAACACTCTTACACAGTTAAATTACTGTCTGTATTTGAAAACAGTAAACCAGGGCTCAGAGAGGTTAAGTGACTTGCCCAAGGATACACAGCTACTAAGAAGCAAAGCTTGAATTCAACCCCAGGTATGCTTAACCATAAAGGCCATGCTCTTGTGGACTATGTAACACTTTCTTCCTCATTTTACCCAAAACAAAGTCTACAAGCCAATCAGGAGACAGGTCTAGAAGAGTCCTTCACTGGGGAGAATAAATTTTATCCCTGACTTCAAAAGTATAAATTTCATTTAATAAAAGAAACAGTATGTGTGGTATTGACACTGAGACAAAATGGAATTGAAGTTGGTTTTCCCTCCGACTTTGAGAAAATATTCACAGTAAGTTTTTCTATTTCAGGCACAGTTACAACCAGAGCAGTCAAAGTGAATTAGTTTGGGGGATTTTTTTTTTTTTATTTTTGCCTAGTCATCTGTAAACAAGATCTATTAAAATAATTAAATGCAAATTCGGTAATTTCTGCAACATTTAACTCAAAAATAGCAGATTTTATAAGAATGGGTATATTTAGCAATACATTGGCTCTTAGCTTACTTTTGTCTAATGGCCTATTTTAAAGTCATCTTCCAAGGATGGGAAGTTGCCCTGTTTTGTCAACTGTTTTAATGCAGTTTCGAGGTGGGGAGAAAAACTGCCTCCTCTACCCACAACTCGAATCAGAGGAGCACAGTTAGGAAATTTGTCATACTTTACCTTATCTCCTTTCTTGTGACAATAACAATCTTTTCTTTCCCAGCATCTCTTCTGCTGGCATGGTGGCAAAGGACAAAGACAGAATGGAAAAGTACCAAGACACCAGGACCCCAGTATGGGAGACCTATGAAAGGGCCAGCTTCTGCTGGGACCTTCCTTCAGTGGGGGTGGCTGGGACGCAGGCAGAATGGTGGGAAAGGCAGACAAGGAGTAAGGAGCCCATACAAGGGGAGGAGAGAGCCACACCTATTTAAATCCTGTGGTGCCTCCCTTCTGCCAGAGGAGCGAATGTCTGAGTCAGCAACAATTGCATCTGAACTAGTTTGCCCTGTCACTGTTTATAGGCCCCACAGGGCTGTGTGGTGTACTCAGAGAGGCCCTGCTGGGTGAAGACACAAAGGGATGCAAAGGCAGAGGTAGGGGAGGTCAACGAAGCGAAATACCAGACTCCTGAGGAAATCCTCAAAGCACACCTGAGCACCTGGACAAAAATCCAGGGCCGAACTGCAGCAACAGCCACTACACGGAAAGAAGACTCTCCACAGAGACCTGGCTTTCTCTGGGATTTTGCTGATGTAAAATCAGCCCTACTCCCCCCACCTCTCACATGCACATGACACCTTGAATTTCAATAGTTAAGTCACTCCTTGCAGGTCCTTATCTGGAAATCCATGACAGCCAGTGTTCATGAAACCTCCTTTTGTATGGACCCTTTGTGCGTTATGCAGTTAATCCCATCTAAATCCCTGCAAGATAAGTCTTATCATCAACCCCACTTTGTAGATGAACAAACTGAGGCTCAAAGACAGACAAAAACTGGACCAAGATCACCAGCTCGTAAGTGGCAGAGTTGGGCTTTTCTTAACCCAACAGTTACAGGATCTACAATAGAAGTTTCTCTCATCTAAGTTATCTTGTCACCCTAGATTGAAGTGAAGTCCTGGGCCAAGACGCAGAACAAGAGGGGTGCAGCCAACTGAACTGGCTGCCCCATGTTCCTCACCCTTTCCAACTCCTCTGCTGCCAACAGAACCCAGGACTTTATGGCCCCAGGAAACTTCAAAGCTACATTCCTTTCCATACCAGATCAGTATTTCCACAAATGGGTTTTGGTGTCAAAAACTATTAGGTTCATATCACATCTCTAATGGTCATATAATCTTTAAAAGTCTGGTTCTGAATTACAGTGTTCCAAGATGGCCAAATAGAAACAGCTCCGGTCTGCAGCTCCCAGCGTGATAGACGCAGAAGACAGATGATTTCTGCATTTCCAACTGAGGTACCTAGTTCATCTCACTGGGACTGGTCGGACAGTGGATGCAGCCCATGGAGGGTGAGCTGAAGCAGGGCAGGGCATCGCCTCACCCGGGAAGCACAAGGGGTCAGGGATTTCCCTTTCCTAGCCAAGGGAAGCTGTGACACACTACCTGAAAAAACAGGACACTCCCTGCCCAAATACTGCACATTTCCCAAGGTCTTAGCAACTGGCAGACAAGGTGATTCTCTCCTGTGCCTGGCTTGGCAGGTCCCACACCCATGGAGCCTTGCTCACTGCTAGCACAGCAGTCTGAGATTGAACTGTGAGGTGGCAGCCTGGCTGGGGGAGGGGCGTCCGCCATGGCTGAGGCTTGAGTAGGTAAACAAAGTGGCCCAGAAGCTCGAACTGGGCAGAGCCCACTACAGCTCAACAAGGCCTACTGCCTCTTGAGTCCACCTCTGTGGGAAGGACACAGCTGAACAAAAGTCAGCAGACAACTTCTGCAGACTTAAATGTCCCTGTCTGGCAGCTCTGAAGAAAGCAGTGGTTCTCCTAGCATGACGTTTGAGCTCTGAGAACAGACAGACTGCCTCCTCAAGTTAGGCTGCCTCCCATGTAGCCTAACTGGGAGACACCTCCCAGTAGTGGCCGACAGACACGTCATATAGGTGGCTGCCCCTCTGAGATGAAGCTTCCAGAGGAAGGATCAGGCAGCAATATTTGCTGTTCCGCAATATTTGCTCTTCTGCAGCCTCTGCTGGTGATACCCAGGCAAACAGGGTCTGGAGTGGAACTCCAGCAAACTCCAACAGACCTGCAGCTAAGGGACCTGACTGTTAGAAGAAAAACTAACAAACCAAAAGTAATAGCATCAACATCAGCAAAAAGGTCATCTACACCAAAACCCCATCTGTAGGTCACCAACCTTAAAGACCAAAGGTAGATAAAACCACAAAGATGGTGAGAAACCAGAGCAGAAAAGCTGAAAATTCTGAAAATCAGAGCGTGGCCCTTCAAAGGATCGCAGCTCCTCATCAGCAATGGAACAAAGCTGGACAGAGAATGACTTTGACTAGTTGACAGAAGTAGGCTTCAGAAGGTCAGTAATAACAAACTTCTCTAAGCTAAAGGAGAATGTTTGAACCCATCACAAGGAAGCTAAAAGCCTTGAAAAAAGATTAGATGAATGGCTAACTAGAATAAATAGTGTAGAAAAGTCCTTAAATGACCTGACGGAGCTGAAAACTGGCACGAGAACTTTGTGATAAATGCACAACCTTCAATAGCTGATTTGATCAAGTGGAAGAAAGGGTATCAGTGATTGAAGATCAAGTTAATGAAATAAAGTAAGAAGAGAAGTTTAGAGAAAAAATTGTAAAAAGAAATGAACAAAGCCTCGAAGAAATATGGGACTACGTGAAAAGACCAAATCTACATTTTATTGGTGTAACTGAAAGTGATGGGGAGAATGGAAAACACTCTTCAGGATATTATCCAGGAGAACTTCCCCAACCTAGCAAGGCAGGCCAACATTCAAATTTAGGAAATACAAAGAACACCACAAAGATACTCCTTGAGAAGGACAACCCCAAGACATATAATTGTCAGATTCAACAAAGTTGAAATGAAGGAAAAAGTTTTAAGGGCAGCCAGAGAGAAAGGCTGGGTTACCCACAAAGGGAAGCCCATCAGACTATCAGCGGATCTCTCGTGAGAAACCTTGCAAGCCAGAAAAGAGTGGGGGCCAATATTCAACATTCTTAAAGAAAAGGATTTTCAACCCAGAATTTCACATCCAGCCAAACTAAGCTTCATAAGTGAAGGAGAAATAAAATCCTTCACAGACAAGCAAATGCTGAGAGATTTTGTCACCACTAAGACTGCCTTACAAGAGCTCCTGAAGGAAGCACTAAACATAGAAAGAAACAAGCTGTACCAGCCACTGCAAAAACATGCCAAATTGTAAAGACCATCGATGCTATGAAGAAACTGCATCCATTAATGGGCAAAACAACCAGCGAACATCATAATGACAGGATCAAAATCACACATAACAATATTAACCTTAAATGTAAATGGGCTAAATGCCCCAATTAAAAGACACAGACTGGCAAATTGGATAAAGAGCCAAGACCCATCAGTGTGCTGTATTCAGGAGACCTATCTCACGTGTAAAGACACACATAAGCTCAAAACAAAGGGATGGAGGAAGATCTACCAAGCAAATGGAAAGCAAAAAAACAACAGGGGTTGCAATCCTTGTCTCTGATAAAACAGGCTTTAAACCATCAAAGACCAAACCAGACAAAGAAGGCCATTACATAATGGTAAATGGATCAATTCAACAAGAAGAGCTAACTATCCTAAATAGATATGTACCCAATACAGGAGCACCCAGACTCACAAAGCAAGTCCTTAGAGACCTACAAAGAGACTTAGACTCACACATAATAATAATGGGAGACTTTAACACCCCACTGTCAGTATTAGACAGATCAATGAGACAGAAGGTTAACAAGGATATCCAGGACCTGACCTCAGCTCTGCAACAAGCAGACCTAATAGACATCTACAGAACTCTCCACCCCAAATCAACAGAATATGCATTCTTCTCAGCACCACATCGCACTTATTCTAAAATTGACCACATAATTGGAAGTAAAGCACTCCTCAGTAAATGTAAAAGAACATAAATCACGAAAAAACTGTCTCTCAGACCACAGTGCAATCAAATTAGAACTCAAGATTAAGAAACTCACTCAAAACTGCACAACTACATAGAAACTGAACAACTTGCTCCTGAATGACTACTGAGTAAATAACCAAACGAAGGCAGAAATAAAGATGTTCTTTGAAACCAATGAGAACAAAGATACAACATACCAGAATCTCTAGGATACATTTAAAGCAGTGTGTAGAGGGAAATTTA
>NW_012112697.1:422522-435803 GCF_000951035.1 Colobus angolensis palliatus
TGACTTCAAACTATACTACAAGGCTACAGTAACCAAAACAGCATGGTACTGGTACCAAAACAGAGATATAGACCAATGGAACAGAACAGAGGCCTCAGAAATAATGCCACACATCTACAACCATCTGATCTTTGACAAACCTGACAAAAACAAGAAATGAGGACAGGATTCCCTATTTAATACATGATGCTGGGAAAACTGGCTAGCCATATGTAGAAAGCTGAAACTGGATCCCTTCCTTAAACCTTACACAAAAATTAATTCAAGATGGATTAAAGACTTAATGTTAGACCTAAAACCATAAAAACCCTAGAAGAAAATCTAGGCAATACCATTCAGGACATAGGCATGGGCAAGGGCTTCATGACTAAAACACCAAAAGCAATGGCAACAAAACCCAAAATAGACAAATGGGATCTAATTAAACTAAAGAGCTTATGCACTGCAAAAGAAACTACCATCAGAGTGAACAGGCAACCTACAGAATGGGAGAAAATTTTTGTAATCTACTCATCTGACAAAGGGATAACATCCAGAATCTACAAAGAACTCAAACAAATTTACAAGAAATAAACAACCCCATCAAAATGTGGGCAAAGGATATGAACAGACATTTCTCAAAAGAAGATCTATGCAGCCAAGAGACATGAAAAAATGCTCATCATCACTGGTCATCAGAGAAATGCAAATCAAAACCACAATGAGATACCATCTCACACGAGGTACAATGGTGATCATTAAAAAGTCAGGAAACAACAGATGCTGAAGAGGATGTGGAGAAATAGGAACGCTTTTACACTGTTGGTGAGAGTGTAAATTGGTTCAACCAAGAATGCTTTTACACTGTTGGTGGGAGTGTAAATTGGTTCAACCATTGTGGAAGACAGTGTGGTGATTCCTCAAGGATCTAGAACTAGAATTACCATTTGACCCAGCAATCCCATTACTGGGTATATACCCAAAGGATTATAAATCATGCTACTATAAAGACACATGCACGTGTATGTTTATTGCAGCACTATTCACAATAGCAAAGACTTGGAACCAACCCAAATATCCATCAATGATAGACTGGATTAAGAAAATGTGGCAAATATACACCAAGGAATACTATGCAGCCAAAAAAAAAGGATGAGTTCATGTCCTTTGCAGGGACATGGATGAAGCTGGAAACCATCCTTCTCAGCAAACTATCACAACGACAGAAAACCAAACACCGCATATTCTCACTCATAAGTGGGAACTGAACAATGAGATCACTTAGACACAGGGCAGTGAACATCACACACAAGGGCATGTCGGGGGGTGGCAGGCTGGGGGAGGGATAGCATTAGGAGAAATACCTAATGTAAATGATAAGGTGATGGGTGCAGCAAACCAACATGACACATGTATACCTATGTATCAAACCTGCACATTGTGCACACATGCCCTAGAAATTAAAGTATAATAATAAAAAATAAATAAAATACATTTTTTAAAAAAATAAAAAATAAAAGTCTGGTTCTTAAAAAAACAAAATCTTCCTTATAATGCATTAGAATATTTCTCTCTCCCACTTACATCCATTGGTGGTTGTTTTCCTCAGAAGGTAAGGCATGCCTTGATATGTTCTTTTTCTCAATTTTGAAATATAAAGTATCCTAAATTTTCTTCTAATCCATTTCCCTGTCTCCATTTTCACTAGTACCATTTTGGTCCAAGACACCACAATCATCTCTCACCTATACAACTGAAGCATCTTTCTTATCTACTCTGGACTTCTTCCAATCCATTTTCAAGTCTTCATTTTTTGCATCCTGGTCTATCTTTCCTAATTTCCTCAGGTCTGTCTTTCAATTTACTACCTCTTTCTGAAGCTACATCTAATTTGTTGTTTAACGCTGAAATTGACTATTTAATTTCAATGACAATATTCTTTTTTTTTTGAGATGGAGTCTTGCTCTGTCGCCAGGCTGGAGTGCAGTGGCACAATCTCGGCTCACTGCAACCTCTGCCTCCTGGGTTCAAGCGATTCTTGAACTGCCTCAGCCTCCCAAGCCATGGGGACTACAGGCACATGTCACCTTGCCCAGCTAATTGTTGAGGTTTTAGTAGAGATAGGGTTTCTTCATGTTGGCCAGGATGGTCTCAGTCTCTTGACCTCATGATCTGCCCGCCTTGGCCTCCCAAAGTGCTGGGATTACAGGCATGAGCCACCGTTACCAGCCAATGATAATATTCTTGATTTCTATAAATTTTAGTTAGCTTTAAAAACAATCTTCCTGTTTTTTTCAAACAATACTCTGTGTTTTCATTATGGCCTCTCATTCTTTTTCAAAAAATTCTCTTGGATCATTTTAAACAAACTTATTTTATTGTTTCTTCCATTTGGTGTTCCTTTGTTTCAAGTTCTTGAGACACTACTACTTACTGTGTGTGCTAACTTTCCTTCATACGAGATGCCTAATTACCTGGCTTATAATTTTTTATTATTATTAGAACCTTCAACAGAGGTTCCTTTATTTTGTAAAAGTCCTCTGAGTCAAGGGATATAGAAATAAGACTACAAAGGTAGCTTGTTCACCAGCTGTTTTTTAGCCCTAGATTAGTTCACACCTTAATTTCTCACATTAGAATTTCTACACTCAGGCGGTGCACCTACACATAACGTAGACTTGACCTTTTACTTTTTCACCAGAGATTTTCTTCTCTCAGCCTTGAACCCTGGGCAGGCAACAACCTTCCCTACAGCTTCTTTGGACATGTCAACAGAGTTTTTCTAGCCCTTCATAAAACAGGCAAAGTCCTAGCCTTATTGTAGGAATGTCAGTTGCAGCTCTACACTTCACACTGGCTCTAGGCCATGTTACCTGTCTCTTGATGAGACATCAGCTTTTATCAACACAAACCTTTATGTTTTAGAACCTCTATCTATGTTGGAGCTCTTCCTTTTTTGTCTAATCCTTTAAACAAAATCCTATTAGCTCTTCCTTAATAATTCTTTCTTTCTTTCTTTTGGAGTATAGATACCGACAAAGACATAGATATATAGATATAGAGAAATAATGTCAACTAGGTCTAAGTGTTTTGAAGAAAAAGAGGGCCATGCCAGTTGAGTCTGCAATGTTGCCAGTTGAGTCCGCCATATTGGTAAGGATATTTCTTCCCAATCCACCACAATAAGAATGATACTTCTACAACCACAAGTCTTGTCCTATTACCTGCCCCATAAACACACACATTTAGGACACCTTCCTGCTTACCTTCACTTTACGTCTTCCCTTTTATTAAAGAACTAAATCTCCATCCTCATCTCCAATCAAACCCATTCTCACCGTGCCCTCCAGCCACCCTGGCCTTTCTCAAATAAAGTGGCCTCAAACAAAACCTTCCCACCTTGGAAATCATGCATAAGCTGTTTCGTCTGCCTGGAATGTTCTTCCAGCCACCCCCCCAACCCCTTTTTCTCATTAAGTTCTCTTCATTCTTTATATCTCCATTTGTTGTTTAAGCTACACTGTCTATGGTCTATGGTCTAAGCGTAAGAGAAAAGCTTTCTGGCCCCAAATGAGGTCAGGTCCCTCAGTCATATGTTCACACAACATCCCGAACCTCTTCATAGCACGTACCATTATTGTCATTTAAATCCCATAAAGGGTAGTTTAGTTAATTATTGCCTTTCCCACTGGACTATAACTCCAGAAGGAGGAACCTGTCTGGAGTGCGCAGTGCTATACCCCCACCGCATAGTACAATAAATATTTGTCAAGTAAATGCAAGATTTCTCACTCCAGTCCTTTCCGTCATTCTCACTCTGAGGCACCTGAGCTCACTGCATTTTCCCACAAGCCTCTCCTGAAGCAAGAATACTGTTGTCTGGAAGGTTTATTCACTGCCTGATCAAGATTTGCTTCTAAGCAGCACGGGGATCATTGAGTTCATGGGAACATATTTCCACAAAGCAACAGCCGCTCCCTTCATTGCCTGTTTTCAAAAAGAAGCAGCAGAATGAGATTCAGGGAGTTCAAAGGTGGATATGATCGTGCAGGTTTGGTCTTGGGATCTGCCCGACTCTCTCTGTGAACTTGGATTGCTTGGTCTTTTCTGGCCCTCAAGTTCCTTGTTTTTAAAATAAAGGGGCTGGGCAGATAATTTATAAGAAACTAACCTTTTTTTTTTTTTTTTTGAGAAAACTATGATAATATGAATAACCTCACTGCAAGAGGCAAGAAACTTGCATCCTCATTTCTTCTCTAATGCGTGCTAGCAGTTTGACCTTGGGTAGGTTGCCTGATTTCTCGACTTCAGTTCTCCTGTCTATAAGCTAGAGTTAATCCCAAATCCTGCCTCCTTCCCACTTTGAAACCAGATTGTATCCATCATGATGTGGTGGATACCATTGGTGCCCTGCCCAGATTCTTTTCACAGCAGGTGTCCCCATCCCCCAGAGGCTGTGAATGATGATTGCTAATGGCTCACAGCCACCTTCTTCTATGGAAAATTGGCTGTAGCTGAATGAGAGCTACCTTGCCAATAAGGTTTCTTTCCCCACCCCCTGAAACAGCCCATAGACAAGGCAGCCCATAGTCAATGACAAACACAAGCAGCCCACAGTCAATGGCTAACACAAGCAGCCCATAGTCAACGACTAACATGAAAACACGGAAGGCCAGACCCTCGCCTCAAAGCAGAACTAGCTCTGAGATGCAACTGATGCTCAGGGCTTCGCATGGAATCAGGCTGAAGAACAGCTGACCTAGCTGGTCTCCTTCCCCTGCTATATCCTTGCTGAGTTCCTTGCCCTGCACAATCTTGCTTTCCCCACTACCCTTCTCTGGAAAGTGTCCCTCTATAAATCACTTGCACAAGAATCCCCATCTCAGACTCTGCTTCTAAGGAATCAATCCAACCTAAGATGCAAAGTGAAGCCCTCTTGCTTTGCATACATCATCTCATGGAATGCCTACAACTATTCGCAGAATGATGCACTTCTATGATCATTGTATAGAGATTAGGCATGAGACCATGAGAAGTTGAGCACCTTGTTCAAGCCTGAATCTTAAAAGTCTGCATCCTATTGGAGTAGCCATCCAGCCCCATGGAGTGGCCACAAACTGCCAGGAGAGACAGAGAAGGAGAAATAGTGTCTGTTTCTCCTCAAGTTCCCCTTTCACTAGTCCTCTGGTGACCCCACTGTTGGCTTCCCCTCCCCTCTATCCACCAGCACTGGGGAAGCACAGGCTTACTTGGCATATCAGTTCCCAGCCGAGCTGGGTGCACAAACACACATGGCAGAGGTTGCTAATGGAGCAGAACTCCAGGCAAAGCTGGTGGACAGAGCCAGTGGAAAAGTTGGCCCAAACCCCAATTTCTACATCAAGAAGCAATGAAGGAGGTGATGGACTCTCTTAAGAAGGAAATGGTTTTCTCTACAATTTGCACGTTGGTCACCCCTGGACATGATCAACTTTCCATCTTTTCCTTATTCCTATTTTATTTAAGGAGTGGCTCTTGGGCAACAGACTTCAGCCCCCCACCCACACATGCACATATTACCATTGCAAAGAGTACTTTCATTGACTTTCCAGTATCCACTCTCCCCATTCCTTTCAATCATAACCTGCTTCTCATTTGGGGAACTTACCTGTACACCAATCTTAGCCATATGGTTTAGATGGGACTGATCTTCCCCTTGGTTCTAAGGATTGACCTTCCTGCCATCTCCCAGACACTGATCCCATTCGAGCCAATGAGAGCGAGAGAAAGAGAGAGAATCCCAGGACATGAGAAAGAGGTACCTGCAGAGACACTCTCTCTTCTGTGAATGGGATGTGCTGAAGATGGAAATTCTGCAGCTGCTGCAGCTGTTTTCAGACCAGAAGAAAAGAGCATAGAGCTACGATGACCCACCAAGAGGTGCCCGATGAAGGAATGAAAAGGCAAAGGGAAAAGAACTCAGGTCTTTAAACTGCTAGATCAAGCCCCACCTGAACTGGGAATCATGTCTTGATTTTCCTGTTGCTTTAGTCAGTAAGTTGCATAAATTATTTAAGCCAGAGTGGTTTGTATTTCCTTTCTGTATACAATGCAAAAAGTCTTGCATGATATGTCTCTATTTTGCGTTCTCAAGGGAATTAAACACTTCTGGTTAATACCTCACACTGTTTCAAAGAATTCACACCCTGTAAGCTTCACTGTCCTTCTATTTCCCCTTTGGGGGGTTCTGTTGTTGTTGTAGTCATTGCTGTTGCCTTAGCAGTTACTCAGTGAGTTGGCGGTATCTCCCAAGTAAGGTGAAATATTGAAAAGATATTTAGTGCAGCTCATGTCTCCACTTACATTCCCGATTCTGAATCTAGATGATGGGCAGTAAATTGTGCCACACCACCACCATCACCACCACCACACACACACACCTACACACACACGCACACACACACACACACCTACACACACACACACACACACACACACTAAATCTAGTTGATCAGTAGAAACATCAGTAGAAATCTTTTCTGCTTTTTTGAAACAGAGTCTCACTCTGTCACCAGGTTGGAGTGCAGTGGCGTAATCTTGGCAACCTCCGCCTCCCGGGTTCAAGCAATTCTCTGCCTCAGCCCCTGAGTAGCTGGGATTACAGGTGCCCACCACCACGCTCAGCTAACAGAAACCCTCTAAAGTGCTGTATTGAGAAATATCCTGAGATCCTTTCCTGCCGAGGAGGAGACAAGCACTCTGATTATCTGGTGATATATACCATAGATGTGGAATCACGGGTGGAGGAGGAGGGAATGCACACATTGGTCTCCTCGGATCAAAAAAAAAAACATACCTTGAAGATTTGCCATAATGTCAACTTCCCTTGCAGCCAGTAACTCTTTCCTCATGTTCTACCTAAATAATTTATAGTGCAATTTCAGCCCAGCTTTCCTTGGCCTATTCACAGCAACCATGAGGACTGGCTTGTCAGCCTCACCTGACCCTTTTACATCCATGGTAAAGAGCGCTATAAAGTTGTCTTTGCCATCTCATCATCTTCACGGGCTAAATGATCCCTTCCCCAGCTTTGGGTCTCAATCTAGAGTAGGCACTCCCTCTCCATGCAAAATGACTGCAAATCCCACATCACAAAGAATGCCTGCCTTTTGGAAAGCACATTTTCTGTCCATCCCTAGGTACAGCAAAAACTCTCTAAATTAAATAAAATGAGACTAAGAATGGTTTTGAAAACCCTGATTCTCCATAATTTAGTGTTATCATCTGAATGTTCGTGTATCTCTCCCAATTCATATGTTGAAGCTAATTCCCAATGTGATGGCATTTGGAGGTGGTGCTTTGAGGAGGTAATTAGGTAATGAGGGTGAAGCCCTCATGAGTGAGATTATAAGGAGAGACATGAGAGAGATTACCTCCCTCTTGGCCACGTGAGGATACAGTGACAAAGCCACCATCTACAAACCAGGAAGCCAGTTCCTACCAGATACCGTATCTGCAGGCACCTTGGCCTTGGATGTCCCAGTCTCCAGAACTGTGAGAAATAAATATTTGTTGTTTAAGCCACTCCATCTATGGTCTGTGGTGACTAACACACATAGTGACAACTTTCTTCCACAGCATGGCTATTTTATATCTCCAGTGACAGTCAGTACCCAGCAAAAGTTGGACATTAATAAATCACTGCAAAGCATTATTAACTGGGAATTCTGGTAAATGATAACCAAAGAAAAGGAGTTCCCACACCTACAAACACACCATCTCCTCAATCCTCTCATTCCTGCTCTTCTTTTAGGAAATTTGCTCTCCTCCAATGTCTGTGGTCCTGGTAAAGCTAGAAATCATCAAGTCTCATTCTGCCTTACCCATGAAGGGGCAAACATAGGAACCACACTAGACCAATGGGACACTTCTTAGGACTTTACAATTTAAATGAAACTAAGCTAAGATAAAAATTGGAGCTTACCAAGTGGTGGTGTTTTTATAAGATGGTCCAATAATCCTGCTTTCTAGGTGCCTAAAATTTCCCTGGTTTCTGGATCCCCAGCCTTCCCTTCTCAAAAGCATTCAATATATTCTCATTTCATTTATGCTAGGAAAGGTTGGTTTCTGCTGCTTGCATCAACAAACACTAATGTGTAGTGTTAACACCCCAAGAAGGTGTTTCCTGGATTTTTTAAACCATAATTATATGGTTTAAAAAAACAACCATTTCACACTTTTGCTGGCATTACATAAGAGTTTTGTCCCAGAAATCAATGGCAAAAATTCTCCATGTATAAACTGAACAATGTCATGACAAAAGAATTTTTGTCAAGGAACCCGAGTAATCTGAAATTGCTTTTGTGATGTTGATCTAATGTCTCATTAAAATTAGGCAAATCAAGGGGAATGCAAATGCCATCAAACTGAGAGCATTGTCAGGAGAAAATGGATCTTCCAGGAGAAATGCGTTGTTTATAGGGTGTTATGATTGGCAGAAGCAGCCTCCTCTTGTTAAAGCACTTTTTTGGGGCGAGGGGAAATGAGTGTAATTTGCTAATTACACAGCACAAATCACTTAACAGTATAATGGGTTTCATGTTGTCATTTTTAATGGCCTACCTTTTTCTCTGTGCTTATTTCATCATTCTAGAATGCTAACAACAAAAACAATCATATATAGTAAAAGCTTACAATATGTGAGACACTGTACTAAGAACTTTACCTGCATTACCCGAATCCTTCCTCATAAGAACACAGGAGGTAGAGTCTATCATCATGCATGTTTTCCCAGATGAGAAAATGGAAGCTTGGTGAGAAGTAACTCCCAAGTGTGCAAAGCTTGTGGTACACAGGTGGACTAGATCCTGTAACTCTAACTACATATCATGGTATTGATTGTGTTTTCTATGTGCCAAGGGCTGTGCTCGGCATTCCACATAGGTTCCATGCCATGTTTCACCCTCACCACAATTATCTGAGGAAAGTTCTATTAGCCACGTTTTACAGAGGAGGGAATCAAAGCTCAGAGGGATTAAGTAACTCACACAGAGTCACTTAGCAAGATTCAAACCCAGGCTGTCTGGCTGCTGCATAGTCCCAGCTCTCATCCACTCTGTTATACTTCTTCTAGAGAAGATCAGACATGCCCTCCCCTTTCACTCTCCTGGTTAATTTTTAAAGTACTTTTGAAGACTGTGAGCACCCCCACTGCCCTGCAGTGTCTCCACCATCATGTTGTTGCAGAATTAAATGAGTAGACATGGACTCCATTAAACACTTAGACTAGAGCCTGGCACACAGTAAATGTGTATCAGCCCTCCTTATCCAAGGGTTCAACCAACTTAGAATCAAAAATAGTTGAGAAGGGGCCAGGCGTGATAGCTCACGCCTATAATCCCAGTACTTTGGGAGACCAAGGTGGGTGGGTCACGTGAGCCCAGGAGTTGGAGACCAGCTTGGCCAACATGGCAAAACCCCATCTCTACTGAAAATACAAAAATTAGCCAGGCACGGTGGTGCATGCCTGTAATCCCAGCTACTTGAGTGGCTGAAGCAGGAGAATCTCCTGAACTCCAGAGGCGGAGGTTGCAGTGAGCCAAGATCACCCCACTGCACTCCAGTCTCGGTAACAGAATGAGATCCTGTCTTAAAAAATAATAATAAAAAATAAAAAATAAAAAAATAAAGTTGAGAAAAATAAAAAAACAATAAAAATAATACAAATAAACAATACAGTGCAGCAACTATTTACACAGCATTTACATTGTATTAGTCATTATAAGTAACCTAGAGATGATTTTAAGTATTCAGGAGAAAGTCTGTAGGCTATATGCAAATTGTATGCCATTTTGTATGAGGTACTTGAGCATCTGGAGATTTTGATATCCTTGGAGGGTCCTGGAACCAAGCCCCTGCAGATAGTAAGAGGCAACTGTATACACATTTGCTATTTTTCTTTCTTATCATTATTGCTACTCAAGAGAATCAAACACCTTCCAAACATCTTATAAGTACCTGTTTTAATTCCAACTGTGTGTGCGTTTATTATCATCACTATGGTTTTAGTCAATAAAGTCTGTCCCCTGGGATTTCGATTGCTTGAGCTTCTGTTTGTCCTCCTTGCCTTCTTTTTACTTGTGTTTGCCACATTTTTTAATCATCGTAGTATAATTTGCTGTATGTCCTTATAGGCAATCAAAACAAAGAAAAGTGTATATGCTTGTTCTTTTGTGTAAATCGGACTTTCTGCCCCCAATTAATCCAAATTGACTAAGGCTGGCTGTAATTAGAGGTGGCAGCTGTTGCACTCCAATTTCCTTTCAGGGCCTCCTTCTGAGCCTTTTTGTTAGAAAAGGAGAAGAATTGGATGAGGGTCTGAGCCAGTTATGCTCACCCGAGAGTCACATACCAACTCCTGATTTTTCTCCAACACTTGACTTTGATGCAGGCAAGGTCGGGCAGGCTACTACTTCTCACCTGGGCAGGGAAAATGTACTAGAGGCTTTTAGGTGCTTCCCCATCCCCCAGTTTCCTAAGAACTGCTCCCCAAACATAGAAAGGGACCTCAGGGGTCATTTTTATATGAAAAAGCCCCACTTCATGGCCATTCCTGATTGGGCCAGAGAGGATCACCTGATACAAGGAGCACCAATCAGATCCCTTCTCCTGGAAATTTGAAATTGAATGTGCAAAATCTTCCTTGGTCTGGATTTGTGCTTGAATATGAGGACACGTCAATGTGGGGGTATTGAGCTTGCCATGCTGACGGGGTCATCTTTTACCATATAGATAAAGTAGAGAACACTGGTCTGGACATAGAGAGGAATTCAGAAGGTTAAAAAAAGAAGTGAAAAATAGAAACAGAGGAGACAGAGATCAAGCCAACTGCTATGCAAATCTGAGATCAGACGCCGTTCAGTCCAGGGTGAAAGGTGGAATAATGACCTTAGTCCTGGGCCTGCTGCTGCATTAGCTGGACTGTACTTTTGCCCTTGGCATCTGTGAGGTATCCCTGGCTCTTTCCAATCAGTAAGCTCTTTTGCTGTCTCCAGCCTCCGTGGATTTTTGCTTCTTGCCTCAAAAGCAGTTGTAAGCCAGGCAAAGTGTCACTGACACTACGAGCTAAGGTCATGTTATTTTAATCTGTGGAAATGACACTCAGAGTGATTTAGTCATTAATTCAACAAATATTTACTGAGGGCCTACTATGTACAGGGACCGTGACAAGTAGGGATACGGTCTCAAACACTACAAACAGCTATTCAGCTGTGGAGTTGACAACCAAGTAGGTTCCCGGAAAGGAATGGAGAGAAAATAAGGAAAGCGATTACTGCAAGAGGCTATTGCCGATGGATGCCACACAATGAAGCTTCAAGGAGCTCACCCAGCTTCCTGCATGCCTTGGAGCTGTTGGAGGAGAGAAAATGGGGAAATAGGAAAAGGGCTAGAAAAAGGTTTGCAAAACTTAGCTTTACTTTGATTTCACTGCTTACTAGCTATATGAACTTCCAACAAGTCAACCAAATTCTATGTTGTTCCATACCTCTAAAATGGCAGAAGGTTGTGTGTGTGCAAGACAGAGAGTGGGGGAAATGAGGGAGCATGGGGAAGTGGGCTAACTAGAAAGTACACAGGTAAAGAAGAATGTCATATATAACCTCATACCCTGGTGCCTCAAAGCTGCTCAGATTTAGAATGTTTGCGGAGGGAGAGTAGCATCTTAGAAAAAACAATCTGTTTCTCAGCTGGCTGCAGTGGCTCACGCCTGTAATCCCAGCATTTTGGGAGGCTGAGTTGGGCAGATCGCCTGAGGTCAGGAGTTCGAGACCAGCTTGGCCAACATGATGAAACCCCGTCTCTACTAAAAAATACAAAAATTAGCCAGGTGTGATGGCACATGCATGTAATCCCAGCTACTTGGGAGGCTGAGTCAGGAGACTCGCTTGAACCCGGGAGGTGGAGGTTGCAGCAAGCCGAGATCGCACTACTGTACTCCAGCTTAGGTGACAGAGCAAGACTGTATCTCGGAAAAAAATATATATATATATATATTTCTCAATGGCAGTTGATTTTGCTCCTTAGGGGACATCGACAATGTCTGGAGACACTTTTGGTAGTCACAGCCAAGCTGGGGTGTGCTACTAGCATCTGATGAATAGAAGCCAAGGATGCTGCCAAACACCCTAGAATGCAGAGGGTAATCCTCCGCAACAAAGAATCATCTGGCCCTGAATGGGACGTCAACAGTACAGAGGTAAGAAACACTGAGTTAGACACATCCTGCTTCTGTCTTACCAGCTGTGTGATCTTTATCAGGTTACTTTTTCTGCTGGCCTGTTTCATCTTCTCTAAAATGTGAATCAATAGTACCTTCAGAACAGACATTTTACGAAGCTTAACTAAGATAATATGTGAAGCGCCTTGCGTAGAGGAGATGAACAATGCCATCAGTAGATATTATGAATGGAATGGGCCGCTCCTGCTCAGCAAGTCCAGAAAGCCTTAGGTTGAGCTTTCAGCATGAGAAGGATCCTGTGGGGAGCCCACGACCTTAGCTGACCGTTCCCCCCAGCCTGCTGCATCTTCCCGTCTTCCTGTAGGAAGTGCACCAGGACAACTTGGATTCAAAAGACTCTCCCACGGGTTCAAGGCATGATGATGTGCTCAGGATCCCTTGGCTTCAGGGCCCAGGGAGCCACGCAAGCTCCTCCTGCCAGCCAGCCTCTCTGTCTCTGGAGGGGCTGCCACCAGGTGCTAGAGATCAGAACATGGTGAATAATGGAAACTTCCCAAGTGTGTAATTATGCAGCATGTTGACTTCATTATGCTGTCCAAGCAGATGATTAGGAAATTCCCATGTCCCTGCTCTGCTCCCACGGTGGTCCTGCCTCCCACATGGGAGTTGGGTAGCTGAGCCTCATGCCTGTGGGCTCTACTAGTCTCACATCTAGGCCCCAACACTTTATACAGTGTGCTGGGAGAACTTTCGGTAGGGGGCAGATATAGGGTCCTAACTGGGTACAATCATCTCTACCATAAACTGGCTCACTTTGTTCTCCTGCCAGCTGCAAAGAAGCAGAGAAAATGAGCAATAAAAATAATAGTAATGGCCAGGCATGGTAACTTATGCCTGTAATCCCAGAACTTTGGGAGGCCCAGATGGGCGGCTCACCTGAGGTCAGGAGTTTGAGACCAGCCTGGCCAATTTGGTAAAACCCCATCTCTACTGAAATTACAAAAATTAGCCAGGCATGGTGGCATGTGCCTGTAACCCCAGCTGCTCGGGAGGCTGAGGCAGGAGAATCTATTGAACCGGGGAGG
>NW_012112697.1:439268-497009 GCF_000951035.1 Colobus angolensis palliatus
GCCATGGTTAAAATTGAGGCTGGAACACTAGTTCACCGTATAACCTCTAGAAATTTATCAATGTTCTGAGCCTCAGCTATTTCATCTGTAAAATGGAAATAGCAGGAGGAATTGTTGGAAGGATTCCATCAAATAATCCATGTTCAAGACCTCATCAGAGAGCCTGCCAACCATACAGAAAGTGCTCAAAACCACCCTGCTAGCTGATTCTTATCCCTAGTATGGGAAAACCAGAGGGATAAAATCACAGGTTGATAAGACCAGGCTGGTTATACATATGACCCTGCCAGTCCTTTTTAAAAAATTGCAAAATAAACATAACATAAAATTTGCCATCTTGACCATTTTTAAGGGTACGGTTCTGTGCCATTAAATTCATTCACATTGTTGTGCAACCATCACACTATCCATCTCTAGAACGCCTTGTCATTCTGGAAAAATGAGTAAGCAGGTGGAATGCGTTAGTTTCTGAGGACTTCAGAGCTTCATGAACTGAAAGGTTACTCAAGAGAGAGAAGCAGCAGGCAGGTCAAGGATAAGGGTGGAGGCAAGCAAGAGAACATTAAGGAGTTATATCTAATCTATCCTCGTGGTCCCACATCTTCCCTCTCTCCACCGGGCTCCTCAGGGAAGGCAGCTGTGAGGACTTCTTAATGATACAACATACCTGGGTTCGAATCCCAACTCTGCACTTAGCCACTGTGTGACCTCAGCCATGCTATTTATTATCTCTCAGTCTCCCTCTCCTAATCTGTAAAATCGAGAGAAAAATAACATCAACTGCATAAGTTTGCTAATGAGTGAATGCATATAAAGAGCTTAGCAAACAGTGACTGACATATAGGTGTTAGCTATGATTGCCCTGGTGCCCCGCCCCTACTTCCCAGCCTCCTGCCTTTTTGGAAATTTGTTCCGGGGTGGCCTAGTTCTGCAACTCTGAATCCTCATTAGGACAGGAATTCCTCTCCAGGCTGCGAAGCCCTAACAGCCACGGCACAGCCAGGTTTCTTTGTAGTCCGGAGAATGTCCCTCCCCCAAAGGGGAATGAGGACAAGAATCGCCCAAAAAATCTGCCCGCCAACCCAGAGTCAGGTCCCAGCCTGGCCAATCGCATGAGCTCGCCCTGCGGTAGTTTCCTAGGCAACCAGTACTCCTGTGCCAACACAGAGACTGGGTGCTGGGCATACAGAAGGAGGAGTGAGAGAGAGAGGGAGAGAGAGACAGAGCTGGAGGCAGAGTCCAGGGGACAGAGCAACACGAGGGGCACGGGGAGAAAAAACGGAGAAGGATGGGAGGAGGGAGAAGAGGAGGAATTCCATGTCTTCTTTGGCAGTTTCCACAGACACATGCATGCACACACACGTACTTTAAAGGGTTGATGTTTTTAAACGAAAAACAGCTAAAACCACAATACACAAAATGGAAGCCCCCGAATTTCTGAGTGACACCCTTTCTCTTAGTCCACGTGAGCTGCTATGACAAAACACCAGAGACTGGGTGGCTTATAACAGAAATTGATTTTCCACCGTTCTGCAGGCTGGGAAGACCAAGATTAAGGTGCTGACAGATCAGGTGTCTGATGAGGACTCATTCCTCATAGACAGCTCTCTTCTCACTGTGTTCTCACAGGGCAGAAGGGCTGAGGGATCTCTCTGGGGCCTCTTTCATAAGGGCACAGATCCCATCCATGAGAGCAGAGCCCTAGTAACCTAATCACTTCCCAAAGGTTCCACATCCTCATCTGTACACGCTGAGGATTAGGTTCCAAGATATAAATGTGAGGGGACACAAATAGTCAGACCATAGCACACTCACGGGTATGGGTACACACACACACACACACACATACACCACACACATTTACATTTATGTACACAGACACACATTGCATGTACACACACACATACACACATCACATGTACACACACGTACACTTGCACACATATATACATATACACATACACATGCACACATTGTGTGCATGCACATGTACACACATATACACATACACACATTGTGTGAACATGTATACACATACACATGCATACATTGTGTACAGGCACACATATATACATATGCACATACACATGCATACATTGCAGGTACACATACATACACATACACACACATGCACATATTGCATGTACATACATACACATATATACATACACACACATTGCATGTACACACATGTATACACATACATATACACATTGCATGTACACACATGAATACACATTCATATGTACACACACACATATATACATTGCATGTACACACATCTATACACATACATGCATATGCATACATGCACACATATACATATTGCATGTATACACATACACATTGCATGCACACACATGAATACACATATGCACATACATTGCATGTACACACATACACATATATACACACAGGCATGTTGCATGTACAGACATGTGTACACATACACACATATACACACTGCATGTACACACATGTATACACATACACGTTGCACATACACACATGAATACACATACACACATTGCATGTACACACATATATACACATACATGCATATGTACACATACACATATTGCATGTACATACATATATGCACACACATATTGCAGGTGTGCACACATACATACATGAATGCACACACCTGCAACTCACATTTATACACACACACATCTCAGACTGCGATGGTAAAACATCGCAGGTTGCAGGCAATGCTAGGCTTCTTAATGGCCCAGCCACAGTACTTGTTGAGATTCAGAAAGCCTGTGGAAAGCCATGGCTCAGAATCACATTTGTTTATGGAGCTGCTAGGATGGAATACAAGAAAAGTCTAGACCGACAATCTATCCTGTCTCCATCTAAACTCCAGGCCACTCCTAACCTAGATTAACTGCTGTGCAGAATTCAGTGATGTAAGAGGAGTATTCCCAATGTCCCCTAGTGAAATGACAGTGAGAAAAAGTGTACAACAGGTGTCTGTGTGGGTGTTCACACACCCTTTTATGAACTTTTTTGTTTTCCGGTCCACAAATCCATAGAAAAGTAATTAAAAAAAAAAAACTGTTTGCATTGTCTGATTGCAGCCACACAAGAATGACTGCTGTTGTCTCATTTTATGGGTGGAGAAACTGAGGCCTGGGCAGGTAAAGAGCCCTGTTCAATGGCTCACATCACAATGGAGAAACTGAGGCACGGGAAGGTAAGAGTGTTGTCTAAGGAAGCCCACAACATGGATGGGGAAACCAAGGCACAGGAAGGTTGTCCTAGGGCCCAGAACCCTCATTTATGAACCCACAATTCCAGCCCAGGGAACCTGATCTCAGAGCATATGTGGTCAACCACTCAGCTATTTGGCCCTCCCACAATTACGGCCCCATCCCAGCCAGCCTGAAACTGACTGTGCGTTGGAGAAGGCAGACAATTAAAAAGGTGACATCAATGTAGCATGGTGAGCATTAATGCTGGTGTCAGAGGGTTTGAGGAAGTGACATCTCAAGTGAGATCTGAAGGTTGAGGAAGAATCAGTGGGAGGACAGGATAGGGGTGAAGGCAACAGCGCGGGGGCTGCCAAGCAGAATCTAAATGGTGCGCAGGCCTACTGCAAAGCCGGGCTGGAGTGAGGCTGCGGCAGGCGCAGCAGGTGCAGGCGGACTGGGGACGTGAGCAAAGGCCAGCTAAGACAGGGCCTGAGCTGGAACACTGAGTTATGCTCTCCCCTGAAGACAATGCCAAGGCACTGAAATTTTCCTTTTTTAAACAGGGTCTCATGCTGTCACCCAGGCTGGTTTGCAGTGGTGCAATCATGGCTTACTGCAGCCTCGACCTGCTGGGCTTGGGTGGAATTTCTAGGAGAGAAATTACATGATCAGATTTGCCACATAGAACACATTGGCCTTGGCCAAGAGGACAGATAGAAGGAAGCAAGTCCATCAGGGGAGACACAGAATCCTACCTGATTCTAACCAAAATGGCAGATGAGGAAACCAAGGCACAGAGAGGAGAGATGGTTTGCCCAACATCACTCTAGAAAGTGAAGGAGTCACATGTGAACTTGAGTTCATCCAATGCCAGAGCCCAGCCCCTGGGCACCTATGCAAGCCCCTTCCCATCTAGGTTCCATCTAGGTTCCTTCTAGGCTCATCAATCTCTTGGCCAACAAGGATCTGTAAGAGATTCCACTGTGTCCATTTCTCCTGCATCAGGACCAGATCCCACACCCAGTACTGAGCAAAGAAAATAAGTGTAAGCTAAGTCAAGCATGCACTCTGTCTCTTTAAGGTGTTATTGACTTCAAAGTTTAATTATCAATATAGTGTTTCTACCCATGTCCCTGAAAGCTTCCCCAGACACTAGCTCCCACAGTTCCTTCCTATTTGAACATCCGCCCTAAGACCTAAAGCATTTAAAGCTCTGGGGGATCCTGATGATACTCCAGTCCAATACAGTAGAAATACTTTCCCCAAAACCAGTGTTCAGACCTAAAAGCAGACATTTAGAACAAACCTTCTAGAGTCTCAATGCGGGAGGATCCTGGATTCCAGAGCAACCATGCCACCTATTTGCTAAGGGACCTTTGACAAGACTGGAGAACGTAAAATATATCTGCAAAATGTAACTGACATTACATTTAGACATTACTGCAAAATATAACTGACATTACATATCGAGGGCCCTGTTCTTGGTTCACAGGACTGACAATTGTTATAGCACATATTTACTACATGCCTACTGTGTGCCAGGCATGGTACCAGGTACTTTACATTCATTACATATTTAATTCTCAAAACATCCCTATGAGGCAGGCATGGTTAATATTCCCATTTTACAGATAAAGAATGTGAGACTTATAGAGGTTAGATGACCTTCCCGCATTAACCCCATTATTAATCGATTCATTCAATACATATATTCATTGAATGCCTATCACGTACTGGGCACTCCAGATACTGGAGTTACTCCTTTGAACATCAGCAACAACAAAAACAAAAAGATGGGTTTTATGAAATTTATATTCTATAGAGAAGAGACAGAAAATGAATAAACATATCAAATATAAATAAACATGGTAATGGTGATAAGTGCCACAGAGGTAAAAGAAAAAATAGAAGATGCTATTGTATCAGTCAGAATCCATTAGGTTATGCTGCAGTAACAAATAGCCCCTAAGTCCCTAGAGCTGGTCCATTTCTGATTCACACTACATGTCAAGTGCAGATAAGGAAAGAGATATTTCCACTGTAGTCACCCAGGGACCCAGGCCGAGAGAGGTGCCATCTCCATGCACCTTCCACCTCAGTGTTATCACCATAGCAAGAGGAAAAGGGTGTGGAGAATCAGGCACTGGCTCTGAAAGTTCGTATCTCCCTCAGTGAGGGATGGAGAAAAAGTGTAGGGGGCTTCTTTGAGTACAGCGGTCTGGAAAGACCCTTTGAGGGGTAAATTGAAGGTCTTGGGTTTGACCCCTAGTCTTTCACAAGCTCGCACTTTCTACTGGGCCAGGTGACTAGGATAAATTATTAATGACCCTGGCACAAAAGACAGTTCATACACCAAGCGTACACAAGACTAAGACTTGCAAATTGAGCTGTGGAAGTCAGCCCTTTGTCAAGGTCTAGCACAGAGTGATGAAAGACCTGCAGAGTCATCCTGACAAGCGGAGATTCTAGGATCACCAGACAACAGTCTTCGCTTCTGCCTTTCTTGGAAAATTCAAAGGACTTACGCCTTGGTTTGGAAACTTTTATTTTCCTTTCTCTGTTCTTTTCTACAGAAGAGCCGCCGTGTGGGAAACGTGGCAAGCCTTCGAACCCTTCCTTAGCAACAGAATTTTTTTAATTAGGAAAAGAACATTAAAAGCAGAAAAGAAATCTCACCCAAAAGCTAGAAACACGGGCAAAAGCCCACCTGATGGTGCCTGAAGTTACCATTTTTTATATCAAGTGCTAAATATAAGTGTGTTCTTTTCATGTGAACAGAGGTAGTTTCAGTTTGTCATGCCCTGAACATGGCTTTGACCTTGAATTCGGTTTTCTTCTCTCTAAAACTTTAACTGGTTCATGGTTTATAAATACACCTAATCTCAACCCCAACTTTGAGCTGGTATCCAGGCTGGGATGCACCTCACATAGGGGTGAGGAGATGGATTTGAAAGAAAAAGAGAAAGAGACAGAAATGAGAGACAGCGGGGGAGAGAGAAAGAGTTAGTGATAAGGAAGAAGAAGGTCAGTGGCAAAACAAGGGGAGAAGAAGTTGAACGTGAAGGAGTGACACACCAGGCAGACAACCGAAACCCTTGTTAGGTGAGGACCACGGTCTGGGAGACCAAAGGGAGATAAAGGCAAGTTACCTTAAGCTAAGGCCAGACTGACCACATTGTCAAACGGTTACTTCCCACCATCCTCCCAAGAGGTGGGGTCTCTGATCCCATGTCACAGATAAAGACACAAAGCTTGAAGGAGGAATGTAGTTTGTGGTCCATCAGGTCTCAGCTCCAATGTCACACCTCAGTGAGGCTGCCGCTCCCTGAAGCACCCTCTTCCAGTGTCTCACGCTCTCCGTTGGTTCTGTTTGGTTTACATCCCACTCTAGCAAGGGTTATCTTTCTCATCTATTTGTTCTCTTTTTTCTTTTTTTTTGCCTTTCAACCTTTTATTTGTTTAAAAATGATAAAGGTAATACATGTTCATTGTAGAAAAAAATCTGAAAACAGAAAAAGTTTTCTTTTAATATTTTTAGGAGAGTCTTTTTTGTTTTCTGGGTAGATTTGTAATACAAACTTCTGTTATTGCCTACTAGTGGTATTGAACTGGAATGTGTGTGCACATTTGTGCATACACATATAATGATCCTTATACCATTCAAAATTCTTATGCACATTTTGCTTGACTTTGATATGCTCAAGGAATGGTGTGTTTAAAATTCTTGTATTATTATTATTTTTTTCTTTTCATCTTTTATATTAGGCTCAAGGAGAACATGTGCAGGTTTGTCAATGGCATACCACCCTGAACGTGCCTGATCTCATTTGTTCCATTCTTTCTTGTCTACCTCTACCATAGGAAGATAAGCTCCCTAAGCAAGGTTGCCTGTCTCTGTGAATTTGCTGCTGGTATCTCCAGCATCTATAGAAGTACCTAGCACATGGTAGGTGCTCAATAAGTATTTGTTGACTGAATAAATGAATGACTGTGGCCTGGCATTAAACCTGTTCAAATCTTGGCTCTCAGTGCAAAAGTTGAGTCAAAATATACTCTGGAGGCTGAGACAAGACGATCACTTGAGCCCAGGAGTTCAAGTCCAGCCTGGGCAACACAGTGAGATCCCACCTCAAAAAAAAACCCTCAAAATACAGGGAATTAAACATGGAAGCAATGATGTGGGTCCAAACACAGAGAGACAACAGAAGA
Organism: Colobus angolensis palliatus; assembly: GCF_000951035.1. Lineage (NCBI taxonomy): Eukaryota > Metazoa > Chordata > Mammalia > Primates > Cercopithecidae > Colobus > Colobus angolensis. Next base: position 446,678 of record NW_012112697.1, read on the forward strand.
GCCATGAGCCTCTGGTGCCAACACAAAGCCTGCCTAGGCCAGGAAGCTTTAAAATTATCTCCTGGGTAGGGCAGAGCCAAGGGCTGGCGTGGGAGTCGGAAGTCAGAGACAAGAGCCCAGTCTGGCTGTTAGAATGGGTGAGGGCTATGCAAAGAGTGGGCTCTGGACAAACCCTTGCTTTTTCCTGGTCCAAAAAGGCTGAGGGCCACATAGGGTCATACTCCCCATATCGTCTCCTGGTTGACACATTTCCAGCTGGTTCTGCTTCATGGTACCAACATCTGTGTCTCTGTTATAGTCTTTGCAGCATACACAACCTTACTTGGAAACCGTCACTGACTCTTGCTGGAAAGTGGTGAGCTGTCAATGCAATTGTGCAATAAATAAAAATATCCTGCTTTCCTGGTGTAAAGAAAGAAGAGGATGCTGAAGGACCCAATACTTAGATGAACATTCTGCATCATTATTTCATTGATACCCCACAAGAACACATGGAGGTAGAAGTTAGTGTCATTTCCACTTTACAAGATGAGGAAACTGAGATTCAAAGATAATAATGGGATGGCAAACATGCTTTGAGCACTTTGTGAATGCCAGGCACTAGCCTAACTATAGGACATGGATTTTGTTTTTTTTCCATTTAAGGTCTCGACCAACTTTAAGACTGTGCTTTCATTAAACCCTCTTTACAGATAAAGAAACTGAGGGCCAGGTGCACTGGTTCATGCCTGTAATCCCAGCACTTTGGGAGGCCAAGGTGGGCAGATCATGAGGTCAGGAGATTAAGACCATCCTGGCTAACACAGTGAAACTCTGTCTCTACTAAAACTGCAAAAATTTAGCAGGGTGTGGTGGCACACTCCTGTAGTCCCAGCTACTCGGGAGGCTGAGGCAGGAGAATCGCTTGATCCCGGGAGGCTGAGGTTGCAGTGAGCCAAGATCGCATCACTGCACTCCAGCGTGGGTGACAGAGCGAGACTCCACCTCAAAAAAAAAAAGAAAGAAACTGAGATAGGGTCACTCAGCTATTGAGGGATGGGTCCAAAAGTACGCCCAGGCAAGTGCATCTAGCATCTAGCCTCAACACTGTGGTCTCTCCATTGGAAGCCAGGATCAGGGTACTAGGGTGAGGCTGGTGAGCCACTTTCCTTGGGTGCACAACTTATAGGGGCACCAAGAAACTCCATCATTGGAATAGACAGTATTCAAATGCAATAGCTTTAAAAATCAAAAGTAGTTCTAAAAATCCATGTTGAACAAGGTATCAAAATTTTAAATAAAGTTAAAATCAGTAACTCTACTATGTCAAGCCAAATTAGAGTCAGGAGCAAAAGGAAAAAATCAGTAATACTCCCCTCACCCTACTCCAGGAAATTCCTCTGAGTAATCTAATCTCAGGGGCTCAAAAGGGCCGTGATAACTTACACCCTCAAATAATCAAAACCCCACTACTCTCTGCAGCACGTTAGGAAACATTCTGCAATGGAAGCCTCAGTAAAATCTACTGAGCTACTCAAGACCCAGAAGGATCCCTGTTTCTCAGTTGTGGCAGGAGAGACACAGAGAGGTTAAGCAATCTGCTATAGGTCACACAGCAACATCCACTCTACCTAGATGCAGTCCTTGATCTACTCTGCAGAAAATGCAGGTACAAAACAAACCACCATCTTTGTCCATAGGATTTATCTGAACACCTCTGCTGTCTTCCCAGTGTGCACAGAGTCAGCTGATCACAATAACCAGGGTTACCAGATTTGGCAAACAGAGATACAGGACTCCCAGTTAAATGTACATTTCAGATAAACAATGGATTATTTTTTTTTTTTTTAGCATAAATACCCTGCAAGATTTCAGGCATACCTCCACTAAAATGCCACCCATTGTTTATCTGAGATTCAAATTTATCTGGGGGTCCTGTATTTTATTTGGCAGCCCAAGCTGCAACAGACTTGGGTTAATAAAAATAATCAGAGCTGGAACTTGACTGGGCACTTCCCCTTCCTTATTTGCTGCCTGCCTCACTCAAGTCCGGCCCCACTGGCCTGCTCTCCTTTCCTCTGGCACATTGAGCTCCCTCCAACTTAAGGAACTTGTGCAGTCTGCCTAGAAAGCTCCTTCCCCCACCAATCAATGGCTCTATCTTTTTTAGCCTTTGAGTCTTGGCTTACATGCTGCCTCCTTGGAGAGGCCCAAACCATCATTTCGTATCCCGTTTCTTTCATTCTGTCAGCCTTTTGTTTGTTTCTTTTACAGCAGAAATCACAATTTGCAATGACTTTATTATGTAGCTGGTTAATGGGTTGGGGTTGCTTTCCTGTAATGAACTGCAAAGCTCCAGGTAGGAGCTATACCTGTTTGGTCCATCTGTATCTCCAGCATCCAGCACAGTACCCTGCATATACTAGGTCCTCGATACATATGTTGAGTTAATATAAGTATTGGGCACTCCCAGTCCAGCTAATGCATTCTCCAAAGTGGCCTTAAAACCAAGTTCCCTTTAATCTGGACAGTGCATAAACCTGCCAAGTTCAAACGTTTTGCTGGTATGTAACAATCTTAGATTGTCGGACGAAGCAACTTGCAGACTGCTTTCCTGAACAACAATAACAACCAAAAAAAGGATTATGTAACTCTAAATGCGGGAATAGGCATCAAAACTATTTCCTTGCCTAACATCATCCTGTTATTATTTTGACATCTGTGTAGGCTGCGGAGTGATTCTTTTAACGCCGTGTGTGAGGCGTATTTATATCGCTGGCTGTAGCACAGAGCATATGCAAAGGCTTCAGAAGACTATTCTAGTAGGTCTTGCTTGTAGCCGTATCAGGCCCCGTGTGGAGGGCCTGAAAAAGCATCCCTGTGTTTACTATGTTTAACGAGGATTGGCTTCCAAGCGGCAGGGCGATAAGCAAGCCCTGCTTTTGCTGTATACCAGTTCCATCAGTACCAGTGGAGACAGGAGCATTGGGACCACAAGATCCCTGATCCCTGTACCATGCACCATGCCTTGGAGGGGACGTGGAAATGTGTCAACCAGGAGATGATATGGGGAGTATGACCCTATGCAGCCCTCAGCCTTTTTGCACCAGGAAGAAGCAAGGGTTTGTCCAGAGCCCACTCTTTGGGTAGCCCTAACCCATTCTGACAGCCAGGCTGGGCTCTTGTCTCTGACTTCCGACTCCCATGCCAGCCCTTGGCTCTACCCTACCCAGGAGATCATTTTAAAGCTTCCTGGCCTAGGCAGACTTGGTGTTGGCACCAGAAGCTCGTGGCTCTTCTGTTGTCTCTCTGTGTTTGGACCCACATCATTGCTTTCACCTTTAATTTCCTGTATTTTGAAGGTCTTGTTTTTGTTTTTGTTTTTTTTGTTGTTGTTTTTTGAGATGGAGTCTCACTGTGTTGCCCAGGCTGGACTCAAACTCCTGGGCTCGAGTGATCCTCTTGCCTCAGCCTCCAGAGTGTATTTCAAGAAATAACAGCAGCGCCTACCATCGCCCAAGGCTTGCTATACCCAAGCACTGTGCTAGGCTGTTTTCAGTCTTCACCATCACCCTCTGCAATCTATTCCAATCTCCCCATTTCTCAGAGAAGGAAACAGAATCATAGAGAGGGGTTAAGAAACCTGCCTCATGTCCTCTGGTTGATAAGATGCAGAGTAGAGAATTTCATCCCAGTCTGCTCCTTCCAAAGGCAGGCATGCATTCGGGGGACAGTTTGATCAAGATCATTACCTTCCTCACCAGCATCTTCTGTCAGAGAAAGAAAGGGGAATGAAATCTAAATGGTTTTCCCAGGAATGCTGTCCGTCCAGCCGCAATAATGTGGCACAGCGGGGCCCAGTGAGAGAGTAGAGGAAACTGGAACCATGGAGCCAGGCCCCATCTAGGATTTAGTGGGGCCACCTGCACTTAACTGTCATGTGACTCCGGGTGGATGTCATGATCTCTCTGAGTCCTGGTTACCTCACCTGTCAAATGGGGCTAATAATCAGAATTACTGCCTGTATTTGTTTGCTAGGGCTGCTATGATGAAGAACCACAGACTAGGTGGCTTAAATGAGAGAAATGTATTGTCTCGCAGTTCTGGAGCCAGGAATTCTAAGATCGAGGTGTGGGCAGGGCGGGTTCCTTCGGAGGCCTCTCTCCTGGGCTTGTCAATGGCTGCCTTCTCCCTGTGTCTCTTCACATCACCTTTTCTTTGCGGAAACCTCCCCTTTTGTAAGAGCATCAGTCGTACTGGATTGGGGCTCGCCGTCATGACCTCATTCTAACTTGAGGTCAGAATGTGCTTATATAATAATATCAGAATGTGATATTATTTGCAGATAGACTCTTCTTTTTATTTTAAGTTCAGATTTACATGTGCAGGATGTGCAGGTTTGTTACATAGTAAACGTGTGCCACAGTGGTTTGCTGCACCTGTCAACCCATCACCTAGGTATGAAGACTCCCCCGCATGTATGAGCTATTCATCCTGATGCTCTGCCCCCCCACCCCTCCCCAAATCTTCCAACAGGCCCCAGTGTGTGTTGTTCCCCACCCACATCCATGTGTTTGCAGACAGACTCTGTACCTCTGTAAATAGTCTATCTGATAGGCCAGGCGCGGTGGCTCATGCCTGTAATCCCAGCACTTTGGGAGGCAGAGGCAGGCAGATCATGAGGTCAGGGGATCGAGACCATCCTGGCTAACAGGGTGAAACCCCATCTCTACAAAAAATACAAAAAATTAGCTGGGCGTGGTGGCAGGCGCCTTAGTCCCACCTACTTGGGAGGCTGAGGCAGGAGAATGGCGTGAACCCGGGAGGCAGAGCTTGCAGTGAGCCAAGATCGTGCCACTGCACTCCAGCCTGGGCGACAGAGCGAGACTCAGTATCAAAAAAAAAAAAAAGAGTTTTTACAGAGGTAAAGAATAATATCAAATAATATCACATTCAGAGGTACTGGGGACCAAGGTTTTAACATAGGAGTTGGGGGGACATTGCATTCAATTCATAATCATTCTAAGAATGTCTTATTGATTAATACTGAAAAATGTGTATGGAAACACCTTCCCAAATGTCCACCCCTCAAACCCACACTCATCACGTATCTTGGCCAAATGGTCTAGAATTACACACTTCCCCTTGCTGAGCTGTTGGCTAGTGAGCAATGGTATTATGTGTACTGGTCCTGCCTGGATCCCTAGTTGTGGGAGACACCTCCCACCATACACACACACACACACACACACACACACACCAAACACCACTGGCCAATGACACAGAGTCATCATGGGGTATAGCAGTCCTGACCCTGTGCAAAAGCTTTCAACTACCTCTTCTCGAAAGATGACACTTTTCCCTACATTGGGCTTGGAGTGGAAGCCTAGAACAGAAATTTTGTGGCTCTAGGATTTTATTCTGAGCTCCACCCCTTCTCAGCATCACAGCTTTCCTCCTTTCCTCCGTAGGCCTCACTTTACTCATCTGGAAAATGGGAACAATGGTTAAGTCATGGTAGTTGTGGGAATAAATGAAGGAAGAAGTGTAAAGTGCCTCATGGTTCAGGGATAGCCATAGCAGGTACTTGTCAATATGAGTCCCCCTTGCTATAATCACCAGGGAGGCCCTGAGTAATAAAAGGCACAGAGCAGTAGGTACCCTGGGTCCCAATTTTAGCCAATGCTAAGAATCACCCCTTCCCCATAGAGGCAAATTCTGCAACTCTAGAACTAAGCCTGGGAACCTGCATTTTCAACAAGCTCTCAGGTGTTGTATGACCAGGCAATAAGCAGGCCAAATTGTTATTCATCTAATCACTGGAAAAGCATCTTTTTAAAAAAATTTCATATGCCTGGGCCCTGTCCCACCCCAGCCCTATTGCATCAGAATCTCTAGCGGGCAAGATTGGCATGCTTGTACATGGAAACTGCTCTCCATCCATTTCTGAGGTGCACTGTTGATTAAGAATCACTGATTTAACATATTCACCATGGAATGTTATACAGCTATAAAAAGGAACGAGATCATGTCCTTTGCAGGAGCATGGATGGGGCTTGAAGCCATTATCCTCAGCAAACTAACACAGGAACAGACAACTAAACACTGGATGTTCTCATTCATAAGTGGGGGCTGAACAATGACAACACATGGACACGGGGGCCTGTGGTGGCGGGGAGGAGAGAGCATCAGGATAAATAGTTAAGGCATGCGGGGCTTCATACCTAGGTGATGGGTTGACAGGTGCAGCAAACCACCATGGCACACATTTACCTATGCAACAAACCTGCACATTCTGCACATGTATCCCTGAACTTAAATTAAAATAAACTAAAAATTTTAAAAGTATCACTGATTTAGAGCAAGTAGTTCTCAAACGATGGTATGCATCAGATCCTTTCGGGAGTGTACTTAAGATGCCGAGTCCTGGGCTCTTACTCCCCAGAATCTGATTCAATGGGTCTATGGTGAAGCCCAAGAATCTACATTTTAATAAACCTCCCTGGAGGTTGCAGTGAGCCGAGATCGCCCCATTGCACTCCAGCCTGGGCTACAAGAGCAAAACTCTGTCAATAAAAAAATAAATAAACTCCCCAGGCAATTAGGATACAGTGAATCTGAGACTCCCTACCTTGAAAACATTCCCTTCTAAGCTTGTTGGATCCTAAGGAGGAACAGAGCACCTGCCTTCCATAAATGAGAGTCCCATCCCATCCATCCAGGGCTGTCTTCTGCAAGGCAAGGCTAGTTCAAGTCCATGAACACTCCATTGGCTGCCACAGCTGGAGGACTGGCCCTTTGAGCCTCACCTGGGTACAACCCTCCAGCCCCAAACGGGAAGGGCATTATATGCTCAGCAGCCCCCTCTGCTGGCAGGGCCATAGCACCAAGGTCCATTCCTTGAGCTTCTAGTTTGTATTTTCCTTTTGCAATATGCTTTGTGGACGGGGGGCACCCCATACTCCGCTTTGCTAGCCTCACAGCAACATACTAGAGAGCCTGTGTTCAATCTAAACCTACAAACCTGCCAGATGCACCATCTCCCTAAGCCCCGCTGTGTCTACTTTCTCTCACTTCCTCCTGCTAACACCGAGGTGTTAACCAGTCCTGAGAATGAACGCTTCGTGGCATGAATTCGAGTACCCCTTTCCCACCCTAATAAGCTAATGCTTATGTAGCACTCACTGACTGCTGTGTCCGGCAGTCCTTTTAAGTACTCTGCATACGTTGGCTCATTGAACCCTGACCACAACACTGTCAGGCAGAAGGCATATTTTATGGTGAAGGAAACTGAGGTACAGACAGGTGAGGTGACTTGGCTAAGACCACACAGCTCCTAAGGAGCAGGTTCTGAATCTGCACTCAGGCAATCTGCCCAGAGCCACACTACTTATTACCCAATAAATCCTGCCAATCCATAACTGATATTATTCTAGTCTTCCCTTCCTCCATTGCATGTGTCCCTCCCCATACCTACCACTGGTCTACACATCTGACCTGATGTCTGTAGGTGAGTCCAGCATAGATAGATGGATCAACACAGATCTCATTGGCCCAGGGAAGTGGATTTGACGAGCAGGACTTTATCTCCTTGCCTTCTGGCCTCTATTGCATAATTTGACTTTTCCCTGGACAAAGCATAGTCTGCCTCCACCCTGTAAAATGCAGTTCTTCTTCTACCAATGCCTCTTTGATCCAAGTATACACCCCCAGCACACTTCTGTCATTTAGTGCTGTGTCATGCATGCATGCTTCCTCTGCTTTCCTGCTACCCTGGGATAAAGCATTCGGAATTGAGCCCATTTAAGTGCATGGCCCCTATATCCTATATATTAATTCAGCCAATATTTCCCAAGCACCTGCTATGTGTGAGGCCCTGAACTGTGCCCTGAGAAGTCCATGGTGGGCCTCTGCCCTCCTAGAGTTCACAGTCTGCATGACAGAGGAGGATATACCACCCACTATGCATACTTGTGTCCCAAGCTTCATGAAAACCACATGTGTGGCATCAGCAACAGTCTGTGCATCTGGCTGGCAATGTCCTTGTGGGCATCGCTCAGCAAGGGCTTGTCGGACTTGCTGGTTCTTAGCAAGGCAAGTTGGTAGTTCGTCCTGCCATCTCACCTAAGCACGAGATTTCTTATAAAACAATCCATCTCCGTTGAGTAATGCATAAGATAATATCAACTTTGCTGCATCCTCAGTAATTCTGGTGACTTCTCTGTTGCCCTAGAATGCATTTTAGTGTTTCCCTGGGTGGCACACAGCCTCCAGAGTGCTATGAGGGAAGAGGGTGAGTGGGCATGGAGGGAGAATTTAGAATTCTGCTCAGCTCTTGTAATTCAGAGTGGGATGCTGGCTCGTACTTCAATGGGTCTGACAAAGTTGCATTACAGTGCTCCTGGAACTGGAATTCAAACTGTGAGAGCCAAGACACTTTCTCATGATCACCACCAAGACTGTAAGGAAATAGAGTCTTTGGGGTACAGAAATAGAGAGAAGGAGCCATTCATTCATCCCCAAATATTTAGGTGGAGTTTACTACGCGTGAGTTCCTGCACTAGAACCACAGAGACAGTGAGAAGCAAAAATTAACATAGTCATTACTCCCAAGGAGCCTAAAAGAGACACAAAACAGCACACTGGTTATGAGCACAGACTCTGAAGCAAAGATGCCTGAGTTCTAATTCCTGTTCTACTTACCTGAAGCGTGGGCTTGGGTAAATCATTTACTTTCTCTGTGACTCAGTTTCCTCGCCTGTAAAATGGGCATAATCATAGTACCCTATCTTATGAGGTTTCTGTGGATTAGATAAAATACAACTGAAGTGCTTAGAACAGAACAAATTCTAAGAGTGTGAGCTATTATTATATGATGATAGCAAAATTAGGAGAAGGCCGATTAATTTAATAATGATATGCATACATAGAAACCTGGGACACCTTGAGATTGTAGAATGAAAGGGTTTGATTTGGAAACATCACTGAAGGTCTCCCTAAGAAAGAGCCATATAAGTGGAAATTTGAAGGACAAGTAAAAGCAAACTAGGGTTAGACTAGAAAGAAGAGTGAACCAGTGGGCACAGCATGTGCAAAAGCCCCGTGGCAGGAGACAGCATGGAAATTTCCATGCACTGAAATAAAGTCAGCGTGGCTGCAAGGCAGAGAGCAAGGTGAACATCACTCACGAGGGGGCTGGAGGTGCACAGAGAGGCCAGAGGCAGCCTGTATGAAAGATTTCTCTCTATTCTAAGCCTCTGCCTCTAGGCAAGTCTAAACCCTCTGCATACCAGGTGTTCATTATTTGCCTTTTTATCAACCATCTCAAGAGGAGTTTAACAAACTTCCTTAGCAAAATCCCATTCTTGCGCTGAAAATAAGTCAAATTTGTCCCTACTTTTAAAAGAAGATTATAATAGAAAGTTAAAGACATTCTCTTTGATTCGCCAGTAAGAATTTCCATGGACATGTGTGTGGTCAAATGACTTCAGGATTTCTTGGTTCCCAGAAATATCGGGGAGTTCAAAATAGAACAGTCATCATTTGCTGCTTAGGAAATGTCAACGCCACACCAAAAGATAGACAGGAAAGGAGGAGGTAACAGTCATCGAGGCCCAACAGTGCACCAGACGCCAAGCAGACCGTTGGAGCCACAGCTTTTCCTTAGTTCATCTTCGCATCCACCCTGTAAGGTAAAGATCATCATTATCCGCATTTTTATAGATGACAAAACTGAGACTCTTTAGGTGGAGGTTTGCTTAAGGCCAGTGTTTGAAATCAAATGCCAGGCATGGTTCTAGGTGCAGGAAACACGCAGCTATGGTTTCTGTCCTCATGGAAGTTACATTCTAACAGGGAAGACATACCAAAAAAACAAATTCATATGTAAACAAAATAATTTCAGGATTGATGTGGGCTTTAAAGAAAATAAAGCAGGTTATATGAAAGAGAGAGAAGAGATGAAGCTTCCAGCTGGAAGAGAAGAGGCGAGATTCCTCCAGCTGGAATCGTCATGGACACCCTCTCTAGGGAGGTGACACTGGACCTGAGACCTGGACCAGGAAGCCCAAGTCCCACATGAGAGGTGGAACATTCCAGGCAGAATGAAGAGCAACTGAAAATACAGTCACTGAGGTAGGAATGAGCTCAGGGGGCTTAAGATACACGAAGAAAGATCAGGGAGGTCTGAGCACTGAAGAAAGTGACAGGGAATCAGGCAAGGTGAAGTCAGAGAGAGGTAGTAGGTGATGGGGTCAGAGTCCAGATTTTAATCCTTGTGGATGGGAAAACTCTGGAAGGGCACTATAATGGAATGATATAATCTGATTTGCATTTTTTAAGTCAACAGTTGGACTGTTGCAGAAAGAATAGACTGTAAGGGGTTAACATGGTTGCAGGGAGACCTGTTAAAGGCTTTGGCTATAGCTCAGGTGAACGATGATGGAGCCTTGGACCATGCTGGAGATAATGGAAATGAAAGGAAGTAATCAGATTGTCAACTACATTGCAGAGGTGAGACGCCAACACTTGATGAAGGATTGAACGCAGACAGTAGAAAGGAAAGGGGGCCAGGCGCGGTGGCTCACACCTGTAATCCCAGCACTTTGGGAGGCCAAGGTGGGAGGATCACCTGAGGTCAGAAGTTCGAGACCAGCCTGGCCAACAAGGCGAAACCCCATCTCTAGTAAAAATACCAAAATTAGCCAGTGTGGTAGCTGACACCTGTAATCCCAGGTTCTTGGGAGACTGAGGCACGAGATTTGCTTGAACCCAGGAGGTGGAGGTTGCAATAAGCCAAGAGCATGCCACTGCACTCCAGCCTGAGCAACAGAGCAAGACTCCATCTCAAAAAAAGAAAAAAAGAAAAAAAAAAAGGAAAGAGAGAAAGGAAAGGGGATCCTAAAGGATTTCTTGGTTTCTAATAGCTGTGCCAACTTGAGTAATTAACTTAAATTCTCCGAGCCTCAGTTTCCCCAACCAAGAATGGGAATAACCATAACCACAATGAAAGTTTCTGGAAGAACCAAATACCCGTCTGAGCACAGGACTGAGCACAGGGCTCAGTCCAGGTGGCATTTTTTTAAAATCTGTTTTTCACTTAGTGTGTTTGAGGTTTGGCTACCACTGGAAAAGAACAACAGATGGTTAAAGACATTTAAGTTAATCCGGGAAAGTAGAAACAGCTCCCCAGCAACTTGGGGCCATATGGATTTCTTGGTTGGGTGAACTTATTTAAATAGGGTTGTGCACAGTGTCTGTCCGTCAGTTGGATTTTTGCCATAGATTGGGTTCAAGACTAAATGATTTCAGTGTAATTGGCAGCCTTGAGTATTTGAGATTCATGGTTGATTCATGACTCATCAGTTGGAGTGGAACAAGGGAGGAATCTCTCCTGATAATGACTGTTGGAAGAGCTCTTACAAGACAATGGGCTTCTCGGCCTCCTTGCTTTGCTCCCTCATACATAATCTTTAATCATCTTTAGAACCAAATAGTTCAGATGACTTGTTCACCAAGTTATTACAGAAAACTATTTTATTTCCACTGCTCAGAAGTATATTCAGAAAGGAGGGGGAAAAAAATGTCTCTAAATCACTAACAAAAGCAGAAAGCCCTTCAGAGACTGGATTCTAACTTGTCTGACACCACACTGCTTGCTTCTTTTTTTTTCTTTTCTTGGATTATTATTGCTTTTTAATACTGGGGGTTTCTACCATAAACTAGATTTACTCAGTTCTCCTTTAGGGATTTAAGACTTGCAATAAGAAATTATTAAAATTTTTAAATGCTAGGCCAGGGGCAGTGGCTCACGCCTATAATCTCAGTACTTTGGGAGGCTAAGATGGGTGGAGCATGAGGTCAGGATTTCGAGACCAGCCTGGCCAATATGGTGAAACCCCATCTCTACTAAAAATACAAAAATTAGCTGGGCATGGTGGCACACATCTGCAGTCCCAGGTACTCAGGAGACTGAGGCAGGAGAATTGCTTGAACCCGGGAGGCAGAGGTTGCAGTGAGCCCAGATTGTGCCTCTGCACTCCAGCCTGGTGACAGAGCGATACTCCATCTCAAAAAAACAAAATGTAAATCGTATAAAAACTCAAGAACTGTACAGGGGAGTAAATGCGGATCATTATCCGCATTATGCTTCCGCATTTTTGGAAGCAAATCGGGCTCTGATTCAAGGTAGTCTTTTGCTCTGGAAATAGGGGCCGGCTTTCAATATTCACTTTTGTTTTGGTCATTTGTTTGTTTAAACTATCTTGCCCTACCTAGCACAACGGTTGTTCAATGCCACTAAATTTCCAAGAAATAAAAAATAAAATAAAAAATGAAGATGGGTGGATGAGAAGGTGCGTATGGTGATCGTATTTTCTGCACCCCAAATTGAAGCATGCAGGCCGCCCAGAAGCACTCGATATGCGTTCAGTACTGAAACGGTTTGACTGTGTCCCCATCCAAATCTCACCTTGAATTTTAATAATCCTGTGTCAAGGGCAGGGCCAGGTGGAGATAATTGCATCATGAGGGTAGTTTCCCCCATATTGTTCTTGTGGTAGTGAATAAATCTCACAAGATCTGATGCTTTTAATGGGAGTTCCCCTGCACATGCTCTCTCTTGGCTGCTGCCGTGTTAGATGTGCCTTTGCTCCTCCTTTGCCTCCCGCCATGATTGTGAGGCCTCCCCAGCCATGTGGAACTGTGACTCCATTCAACCTCTTTCCTTTATAAAGGACCTAGTCTTGGGTGTGTCTTTATTAGCAGTGTGAGAACAGACTAATACAAGTACGTACTCAGTAGGATGCATTACGCGAAAGCATCACCTCAAGGAATATTCACCCCTGCCCTCTGAGATAGGGATTATTATTAACCTTACTGTTCAGATGACAATGGAAGCCCAAAGTCACACAGCTAAGAAGTGGTAAAAACAGAACTCCAGAACACACTGTTATACTGCTTCTATGCATAGGGGTTTACCCATGACAGCAACATGGCAGAGTATTTAAAATTGGGATTTTCCTGGTGAACTCATTTAAATAGGGTTTTAAAAGATTCTTGATGAATCTTTAGGAGATCAGGATGTCCCATGAAAACAGGTTGAGCATGGAAGCAGAATGACTGAGTTCCCATCTGTTACTGGCTTATTGAGGGGCTGAGGAGAGACAGATAACTCTTGCATGCCCTGGCTTCCCCAGTTAGATTCTAAGATAATGGTTACTGCATTTTTTTAATTGCAGTTGTAACATATGTGTACTATAAACCATTATAAAATGGCTGGGCGTGGTGGCTCATGCCTGTAATCCCAGCACTTTGGGAGGCTGAAGAGAACAGACTGCTTGAGTTCAGGAGTTCAAGACTGGCCTGGGCAACATGATGAAACCGTCTCTACTAAAAATACAAAAATTAGCTAGACATGGTGGTGTCCACCTGTAGTCCTAGCTACTTGACAGGCTGAGGTAGGGGGATGGCTTGAGCCTGGGAGGTAGAGGTGGCAGTAAGCCAAGATCACACCACTGCACTCCAGCCTGGGTGATTGAGCCAGACCCATTTAATTTAATCTCAAATTTAAAATATATATATATATATAAAACTGTGAACAAGTAAAAAAAGGAAAAAATAAATTTATCCATAACATCTCCATCCAGAGATTAATTTATATTAGTTATTAATAATAATCTGTTCTACATCAATAGATGTATATCTACATCCATATCTCAATCAATATCACAAGTAAGACCATATTATTGATATGATTTTGTAACCATGCATTTTAAAAACTTACCAATGTATCCTAGACATCTCTCCATGTCAATAGTTATTCTCTATCATCATAGTACTTCCACTATGTAGCATCCCCTTTTGGGGGCATTTAGTTTGACACCTCCAAGATGAGTTCTTTAGAAAATTGCTAGAAGTTGTTTCTCTTCTTGAGAAGACATATATCCTCTATCCTTGAAGACTTACAAGGACAAATATGGGGCAAATGACAAAACCAAAGGAAAAGTACCAGGAGTGGGGTTCCAGATGCTGTACTGACGCATGAAGAGGCAGGATCAGAGCCCCCATGTCAGCCCCTCCCCAGTTTGAGCACTTCAGGAGGTGAGAATCATCTGGAAGCATAAGTTGAGGTGGAGGCAGGAGGGTGATGTCAGGACATTTTGACAGCACTGCCCAAGGAGGAGAAGCAGCAGGAGGAAATGAGGACTCATTATCCTTTTGGAATTTTTCCTTTGTATAATTTTCCCCTTTTGACAGAGAAGATTTAAGTTATGGATAGAGAAAAAAAAATTCAGGCTGTCAAGAGCTGTTCTTGTTTTTGTGACAACACATGCAGCCAGGCCTAGTATCCCCTACTCCCTCACCACTATCAGCAGTTCAGTGGAGGAAACAACTATAGGAACACATTTTCCTCCCTTGAGTGTAAAGAGCAAAGCCAAGCTAGGTCATTTCCTGATGAACCCTCATTTCAAACCTGGAGTGAAAGTTGCAAGAGAGCAATTGCCTCTAAGAGCATAGGGCTAGGCACCTGATAGACAATCTTACGATGAATCCCACGTCATCTGGTCAACCTGATTATTTTACAGATGGGGAAAGGGAGACTTGGAGATGATCTTCAACTTGCCAGAAATGAATCCTAGATATCTATGTGGCAAAATACCAGGAGTAAGCCTGCAAATCCAACACACACACACGCACACACATACGCACGCACGCACGCACGCACACACACATGCCTAACCAAAGCTTAGAATGGCAGCTCAAGCCTTTGGATCTGTCAGTAATTTCCTGGCTAGTGCCTGCTGAACCTGGAACACAAAGCAAATATTTTTTTAAGTTACTTTTCCCTGTAGAGTCCAGAAGCTCACACACTGGACCAGAAATGTTTGTTGAATGACTAAAGGATTTGATGAGTGGAGTGGCAGACTCAGTCAATAGTAATAGGAGAATTAAAATAGTAAATGAATGTGTGGTATATGAATGTATTTAATTGAATAATTAATTCATATCTGAGTGATCTACTCAATAAAACCCACACATATTCAAGCAGCTATATCTCATAATCTCTACCTATTATGGAGTTCTCTTGAATTCCAAAGCTTGTCTTAGAACAGAGCTTGTTTTCTAGATTCCTGGACCCATAAAGTCCTTTATAAAAATTGCTGTAAGTTAGCCAGGTGCGGTGGCTCATGCCTGTAATCCCAACACTTTGGGAGGCCAAGGTAGGTGGATCACTTGACGTCAGGAGTTTGAGAGCAGCCTGGCCAAGCTCTCTATTAAAAATACAAAAATTAGCCAGGTGTGGTAGTACACATCTATAATCCCAGCTACTCGGGAGACTGAGCCAGGAGAATCACTTGCACCTGGGAGGTGGAGGTTGCAGTGAACAGAGATTGCACCCCAGCCTGGGCGACAAAGCTAGACTCCATCTCAAAAAAAAAGTTGCAAGTCCATAAACCATTTTTGGTGACTCAAAAAGCTTACTAAAAATTGCACAGTCAAGAGATGCCTGGATTTGCTTTAGGTTTCGCAGATGCCTGGCTCCATACCATGCTGATCAGAAGTTCTGATGATCCCATCTGATTCTGAGTTATGCATCCACCATGGAAAAATCAGACAAATTATTTGTTACTTCACCATCATGCTTTGAGCTATGCCATTTATCAAAACAGGAGTATATGGGAAAACAAATAAGAGATGAGTTATATGCTGTGCAAATGTTGAAGTCATGCTACCTGAAAGCTGAGTCCTCTAAATCCATCAAAGAAAATCCTGGTTTGGAGGGTAGTCTCCCAGAATAATATCCTTCAGAAAGCCTCAAAAGTCTCAATGGTGGGCACTAAGCAGGAATGCTGGATGCTGAAATTAACAATGACTCTTGCAGTCTTCTGCACAGGGCCTGAATCCTACTTCCACATGGTATAAACCTGTGCTTGTTTCAATGTCCCTCTACATGAAGGGACATTTGTAACCTGTACCTTAGAGGGCAAAGGTAATGATCCCATGAGACAATGCATTGTAAGTACTCAACATAAGGTCTGAAGCATGGCAAGTGCTCAGTAAACTTTAGCAATTTTACTATTAAATAGTATTCATAGCAATAAACCCATAGGGTTGTGTGAGCCTCGTATGAGATAAAAGATGCAAAGAATCCTGCACAGATCCTGGCACATGGGAGGTACTTGATAGATACTTACTTCCTGTCACTTTTTCCAGATGGCCTTTTGGGAATTTTCTGTATTTATTGCTCCTCTGTAGGGCAGAGCTGGTATGCAGTAAACATCCAGGCACCCTCCCGAAAGCAACCATCAAAAAGCTAATCCCCAGGTCCTGGATTAGATCCTCCCAGAGCTCTTTGGCTCAAAACCAGGCAAGCAGACGGATTGCAAACTTCTTTCCATTGCCTAAGAAACTTTGTTCAAAGTAAAAACTGCAAATCTGCCGCAATCTGGGGCTGGATATATTCTAGCAGAAGTCCAGCTGAAGGCCCTGCCCCTGCCCCTGCCTCTAAAGGCTCCCAGGAATTTTCCCAATCTTTTTTTTTTTTTTTTTTAAATGGTCTGATTGATGCAGGAACAGACAGCCTGCTGGCCAGTGGCAGGGAGTGAGCTGGCTGCCTTCTTCCCATGATGGGCAGAAGGGGCAGAGAAGAATTTATTAAAGCTCCAAGAAAACTGCCAGAGTGGGAATTTTCAAAACACTAATCCTGGAGGCATTAAATCAAGGCAAGTAAAACGAGTTGAGACTTGGGGAGATCCTCAAGGAATAAACTTGTAGCCTTCTTCGGTTTATCATTCTAGAAAATAGCAAACCAGGGCCACTGGAGAGAGAACCACATACTAAGCATCATCTCCAAAATGAATACGATTTGTCAGGCTCCTTCTCTATGTCCAGCACTGAGTGGAACAGCATGCAAAGTACGCAGCGGGTAAGAGCCACAGAGAGCAGGAGAGGTAAATCTAATCCGCAGGTTCCAGGAGGACATAACGGGGAATGGTGCTGCTACTGAAGCATAAGGTTGAGCAGAAACCAGCCAGGCCATGCAGAGGTAGAGTGGTTTAGGCAGAGGAAATAACGTTATCAAAGACCTGGAGGTGAGTGAGATGAAAGTGTCTAAGGAACTGAAAGATGTTCATGACGGCTGGATTGGAGAGGAGAGAAATGAGAAGTCAAAGCAGACCAGGGCCCAATCATACAGGGGACTATGGTTAGGAATTTAACTTTCTTTGTTAAAGCAATAGGGAGCCATGGATGGTTTTAGGCAGAGGGAGGTGCAATGCAATCAAATTCTCTTTTATGAAGCTTGCCCTGCCTGCTTTGTATAAAGTATTGGTTCACTCAGTCAGTTACTGTGTGCTATGGGCAATTCACACCTTTTTGAAGCCCCATTTTCTGGAAGATGAGAAAAGAGGACTAATGCTACAAAGCTATAGTAAGAATCCTCCCTGGCTTTCCCCAGGGCAGGCCCAAGAAGGCCTCTGTGTTACACACTCCGCAAATCATCTAAAAATTCAGCTTTCCGAGTGCCTGAAACCCATATCCAGACTGCCTCTCATACTTAGAAGCAGCTTAAATATCCCTTGTCAGCTCATATAGGACCTAAATTTAGGTTCAGAAAATACAGCCTCCCTCAATAAGGTCCCTTCTGGCTCAAACACAACTATGATTCTACATTCATTATTCATCTTGGCCACAAGGCTGTGTAATAAATACACAGTCATAGGGGAAAACCTGCTTCTCCCTAGGAGAGGCAGGGAGTGGGGTAGATATCTTTCTTGCATCAGCATCACCTCCGGACCACAGACCCTCAGTGATGTCTGATTAATATGCTATTGCATTTGGAGAAAATTAATGGGCTGTGATGGTTATGTGAAGCCTGCCTCCTCAATTCCACTGAGAGTTACAAATTTAAACAAACATTGACATATAATAAATCCATGCTCTGCACACTCGTCAAAAGGTCTGACTTAATAGGCCTGACCATCTTGAAATTTGGATGGAATTCATAGCAGTGGCGTGGCCTGGCTTATCAGGAGAGCCAAGCTGCAGCTTGGGGAAGGACAAAAGCCTTCCTTCCCAGGCACAGTGCAGACTCCCCATGGAGGACATGGAGGGGCAGGGGACAGCACAAAACCTCCCCAGTCAATTTCTTTTCCATGATCCAGCTTTATTTTCTTCGCAGGACTTATCTGGGTCTGAAATTATCTGGTTTATGTCTTTGTTTACTGGTTTATCATTTGTAAGCCAAAGCTCTGTGGGAGATTTACCATGTACCATTGTAACTCCAGCATTTTCAACAGAGCCGAGCACATAGTAGATGCTCAATAAATATTTCTTGCGTGAATAATTTTGCATTACTCATGAACCTATCTGTAGTACTTAGCCAAGACAGTATAAGATATCTATCTTGTGGAATATTTATCAGAGGGGTGTGAGCTCTGGAGACAGAATTCCTGCATTGGAATCCTTGCTCTGCCATAAACTGTGTGACCCTGATCAAACTAGTCATCTGTCTGTATCTGTAAAATGGGTTAATACCATCTACCTCATAGTAGGCATTCAATGAAATAATATGTGTAAGCTACTTGGAACAGCACTTAGTAAGTATCCAGACCAAGTTTGGCCATTATTAGCTTAACATTTCTATATTGACTCATACTTTTAACCTAAATACATTTTTAAAAACTTTAAATTATTCTCATCCATAATAACAAACATGCTGAATCTCTATAACTACCCTGTGAGGTAAGTACTGTTATTGTCCCCATCTTACAGATCAGGAAACTGAGGCACACATCATGGGCATGAAGCCACAGAGCTGGGAAGTGGCAGACCAACAGGCTCCAGAATCTATGTGGTTAACATCTGCACCAGGCTGCGCCCTGGAATGTGCACATCACTTTTCAAACAGCAAATATAAGCATCCACATAAATTGTAGTTTTTATTTGACTTTTTATGATGGAAGATTTTAAACATGCAAAACAGTGGAGAGAAGACTATATAAAAGGGTTTTAAGTGATCACTTAGCTATCATCCAAGGTTCATCTTCAGAACTACCAGTGTGGCATTCGTCACATGCTGGAAAACTGCAGCTGTGCATTTAATCCCCTGAGCAACGCAGCCAGATGCCCTCTCGCCTCTGAGCCTTCATACATTCTATAGCCTCTGCCCTGGATCCTTCTGCAACCTCCTCATGTGCCCTTACTAACCTTCAGGTCTGAGCCCCACAGTGCTTCCTCAGACAAACCTTCCCTTGAAGTTTCTTTTTGCATGGTAACTACAGACCTAATTTATAAAGCCATTGGATCTGTGCCCACTAATCTATAAGATCTATGTCCATTTCATTCACTCCCCTATGGCCAACACTTATTAGGCACTCAATAAAACATCTGTCTTGTAAAAATAATCATTTTATGGATGAGAAACCGAGGTTCAGAAAGGTTCAATAACTTGCTCAAGGTCAGAGAGTCAGGAAGTGGCAGGGCTGGAACCCAAATTGATGTCTTTCTAAATCCAAGTCCTTCCTACCAGAGAGGAATTTGTGCAAAAGTAATTGCAGTTTTTGCCATTCATGTACTGGCAAAATTATTTTTGCACCAACCTGATGTTGTAAGTGCCACGTGGATTCTACATTTGCATGTCTGAAATGGGGGAACTCAACTAGGCCTCCTTTAGGACCCCTTCCCTAGAGGATTTTCAGATTCGACCTCATGAAACAGACCACAGGTTGAGTCTTCAAAATCCCATAAGCCAGTTTCAAACTCTAGCCAGAGTCCTCTTTTCTAACTGGGAGACTACAAACAGGCTAAGTGTCTTTGGCCAGGCTAAGTTCTGGAAAGTGATACAAACAGAAAGAAAATATTATTCCAGCCTAGGATGAAGCAATATAGATAATCAAGTAAGGACAAGGAGAAGCATAATAAAGTGAAGCAGAGACGTGAGCCATGGTTACAGGATCCCAGAGGGACAACGATGAGTTCCACTGGGAGGGATGGCAGGGGACATCCAGGAGAGAGGAATTTCAGGCTGAGCTCTGAAGGATCAGTCAGTAAAATTGCAATAAATCTAAGCTAATAAGGCATTCTAGGCAAAGAGAACAGCAAAAGCCCTGAAGTGTAAGGTGCATGGCTCTGGACTACTGAGCATCAGATCAAGGAGGGATGCAGCTCTGAGGATATCAGGACAGTGAGCTCAAGCTGTGAGAGGTTAAGGAGTTCCCACTGCAGGAGTAGAGATGACAACTTTGGGTCTTCGTATTAGGTTGGTGCAAAAATAATTGCGGTTTTTGCAATTAATATAATGTGTTTTGCATTAAATGTAATGGCAAAAACTGCAACTACTTTTGTATCAACCTGATAGAAACAGGAGAATTTTAAAATCCAATTCAGGAATCATAGAGAAACCACAAATACCCTCCCATGGCAAGAAGTAATTAGCTATTTACTAAGCCCATTTATCTTTCCTCTCGGGTGTTCAGCTAGACAATATTTCCCAGACTCCCTTGCAGTTAGGTGTGGCCCTATGACTGAGTTCTGTCCAGCAAAATATGGATGGAACTGATGTATCCACTTCCGGGACAGGCCTGTTGAGACCTCCCATGGGATAGGCCACTCCTCTGACCTCACCACTCCCCATCACTTACTGGCTAGATATTGACACTCAGGTCAATGTTGAAAGCCACATGATAACGTTGGAAGTTCCGCCGTCATCCTGGGTCCTTCAGTGACTGCATGGAGCAGAGCATCCCATGCCTACCTCTACCCTCCAACTGCTGTCCAGGAACCCAGAATTGAACTTTATGTGAATGCAAAATTCATTTCTTTAGTATTAAACCCCTGAAATTCCAGGGTTTATCTGTTCTAGAAGCCAGCATTACCCTAACTAATATATCCCTTGTATTAGTTTATTCTATAAATATTCTTTGAGCCTCTACCATGTGCCAGGGATGCTTCTAGGCATTAGTGATACAGTGGCAGCCAAGAAAGAGGTTTCTGCTCTTATGTAACTTTAGTGAGAGGAGACCGACTATAAACGAGTAAACAAATAAGATCGTTTTTGCCAGTGAGAGAGCTATAAAGGAAACTTAAAAAGATAGTGTGACTAGAGAATAGCGGGAAGGGTACGTATCTTAATTAGGGCGATCATTTCCCTCAGACTCTTATCTGAAATACAAAACTTCATTTTAGTACCTACAAACATTCTACACACCAAAGGACCAGAAAATCATCACAAAGGGGGCATTCTTGAGATTGCTTCTATTAAAAAATTAGACACTCAACTCAGAGGAAACCAAATGTTCTTGGCTTGAGAAGACTTTGATGAGAACAACTGAGGCATTCATTTGTTGAGAGCCTGGTAAAATACTTACAAAGAGTGTCTGTGTCTGGGAAGCCTGGGTCAGCTATGTTTTGTCCCATCCAATGCTACTGTATTTCCCATTCATTGTGGCCAAGCAAATTTGCCAATACTCCTACACACCAGCTCCCGAAGGTACAAATTCTGTCAATGAGCAGAAATAAGCCACAAGCATGGTTTCAGCATTTTTCTGAGGGGCAGGTAAAGAGTGCCTTCCGGAAGCTGGTCAACATAAACACACAGTTCCAGGCTGACGTAAAGGTGGCAGCTGGTGCAAGATTCCCAATGTCCTTGTGGCCACTATGTTTTGCAGACTGTCTACCCAACAGATCAGGGAACAGCGTGGCAATAATCCCAGTTATTACGATACAAAACTACCTCCATACATGTTGGTAATTGCCACCACCCTGAGAACACTAAATATCCCCCTGATTACCCAGCTGCTACAATCCCTCCTCAAAATCCCCTAGGCCTCTCACAATCCAGAAACCAAAAAGTCAAAGCCGGGTATTTGGCAACAGGGAGAGGGGGAGCCCCAAGACCTTGATGATTCGATGGTGCTCATAATATGTGCTAAATACTCTTCTTATTACCTCTGGAGCTACATCAGAATCCCCAGGGAGTCTGTTAGAATTGTAGATTCCTGAGTCCCACCAGAGACCTACTAAATTGGAATCCGTGGCAGTGAGGTCCTGGAATCGGTGTTTTATCAACCTTCCCCAGTGAGGCTCATGTGCCCTACAGTTTGAGAACTGCTAGCCCAGGCACGGCTCTGGCATTTTGCTAAATGGAGGGCAAGCTCATTTGTGCATGCAACTCATCAGATTAGTGGTTTTGAAACTTGATCAGAATGCTTTCTTAAAATCAACTCTGTCTCAGGATTTCAAAACACAAAATAAATCAGAGAGTAGCTACATATAGCCCCTTGTTTGCAAGTCCAACTTGAGTGGCTGGTAGGAGTAGAGAGCAGTCTACAGAAGCCATATCTGGAGCTACATGACTCCAACAGGGAACAGAACAGCCAAAGAGAGGACAAAGGTTTACGCTGGAGGAAGAAGCAGGCTGTTACAAAGCCCTGATGAATGGCAGAGCAGAGAGTCAGGGATAGGCCAAACCCAGGGTAGAGACAACAGCAGGAGTCCTAAGCCTGGGTCAGCCATAATAAAAACTAGAGCCCAAGGCCCAAAGAGAGACTGGGTTGGTCAAGCAAGCAGGCTTCATTTTGCCAGGGAAGAAATGGTAAGGAAACAAAATTTATTGGTGGAGGCCTGCACCCCTGCTGTGGACCATTAAGCTGCTCTGATAAAATACCACCTTGAACACAACACATCCAGCACTGAGATGTTGGGAGAAGGTTCATGCATTTTGTTCAGTGCTGCACCCCTGGTACCTAGCCCAGGATCTGCAAAGGCTCAGCCCCCAACAACACAATACTTGTTAAATAAATGAATGGATGAAGGGCTTTGTGTCTACTGCAGGAACCCTCTGAAGCAAAAGCACATGTTTCCAGGTTGGGGGTCACTTGGGTAAGACTCAGGACCCCACACTTGCTCTCCATTCTGAGTGCCACCAAAGTCAGGCTGGCCCTAGAAAAAGGCTTGCAAAGCTCAACAGGGCAACTTAAAACAACGTTTTCTTAGAACTCTCTACAAACCAGGTGTATTATTCACTTGCACCAAAAATCTGCACCTAAGGGTCCTCAGACCTTAACAGGATAGGAAGAAAGAAAAGAAGCTTTTCTTTACCAAATGACTCTTCAATATTTTTCAATTTCAAAATTCTACTGGGGCATTCTATGCATTAAGCACTGCATAAAACACTGGTGATAGAGCAAGGGGGAAAAGTAGATGAGATCCCTGTTCTCTTGAAGTTTATATTCTAATAAGCAACTCAGGCCATAAACATGAAAACATGTAAATGAGCAAGATCATTTGGAATGTAATCAATGCTATGAAGAAAAATTAAGCAGGGATATGCAAAAGAAAGAGACTGGCAGGGCAGGAAGCTTTTTAGAAAAGGAGGCCATTTGAAGAAGTGGCATTTGAGCTGAAATCTGAATTACAAGAAGAGGATCATGCAAACATCAGAGGGCACAGCACACCCAGCAAGTGGTAACAGCCAGTGCAAAGGCCCTGGGGTAGAGAGAAGCACCATGTGTTTAAGGAATAGAAAGTCAACCAGTGTGATTGAAACTAGGTAATAAAGGCAGAGGGAGGGATGGAAGAGCAGGAGCAGGAAGCAGAGACCAGATCAAGCACAATTCTCAGGGCACAGAGAGGAGTTTGCAGGTAGATGGTTCGAGTGGAGAGGTAACAGGACGTCATTTCCTTTTGAAGGACAATTCTAGCTCTTGTGTGGAGAATGGACTGGAGAAAGGAGCAAGAGAGAAATCAGGGAAATCCGGGAGGAGGCCTTGACTTGGACCAAGAGGAAATGACCTTGACTTGGACCAAGATGGTGCCAGGAAATGTAAGAAACGTGGATGTATTAAGTGGGTGCAGTTGGCAGGACTCAGGGGAGAGAGGAATCAAGCACATCAGCCACCACTGTGGACGATGAAGAATGGCTTATCATCCCCATTTTTCAGATTAGGAAACTGAGGTCCAGGTCACACAGCAGGAAACTGTCAGGGCCAGGGTCTGAGGCCAGGTCCAGGTGACTTCGGAGCCCTCATGTTCCTTCCTTTCAGTTTTCTTTGGATGGAGCTTTTGCTCTTGGCGGTCATTGACAGAGAACACGTGTGTGGGGTTTGGGCATTCCCTGTACACCAACTACTCCTCATTCGGAGAGGAAAAATGAACCTCGCACTAGTTAATGTCACACTGTTTTTTGATTTAGGCAAATGCTTGGCAGCTCCAATTCATCTTCCAGAGGGTAATGTAATAAAGGCTCACATTATACTCTATGTTTCTCTGGGCTCTCAATATGTCATCCTCCTTAGTCTCACAACCTTCTCTATAAGTTTCAGAAAAAACAAACCCATGACATTGACACATTGGGCAGGCATGTCTTTTTGCAGATAATGAAGCTGGGAAGTGGGGGTTCTTGAAGCTGTATGACCTTGCACAAGTCACTTAGCCTCTCTCAGCCTCAAATTCCTCATGTGAAAACTGGAACAATATCCCTATCCAGAGAATTTTGAGAGTTCAAGTCAAATCATGTAAGACATTGCATGTGAAAGTCATTTGTGAAGAGAAATATTTAACATTATGATTAACATTAGAAATTCTTGGCCAGGCACGGTAGCTCATGCCTGTAATCCCAGCACTTTGGGAGGCTGAGACGGGTGGATCACCTGAGGTCAGGAGTTTGAGACCACCGTGGCCAACATGGTGAAACCCTGTCTCTACTACAAATACAAAAATCAGCCAGGCATGGTGGTGCACCCCTCTACTTCCAGCTACTCAGAAGGCTGAGGCAGGAGAATAGCTTGAATCCAGGAGGCAGAAGCTACGATGAGCAGAGATTGCACCACTGCACTCCAGCCTGGGCAACAGAGCAAGACTCTGTCTCAAAAAGTAATAATAATATTGGGAATTCTTTAGTATTAAAAAAAGAAATAGAGAGAGGCATTGAGCCATTCAACAAATATTTACAGAGCCTCTACTATGTGCCAGACACTAGTAATTCAGTAGCGGGAAAAATTGACATGATACGTAGTTTTTGCCTCTGTAGAGCTTAAAGTCTAGAGAGGAAGAGAATTAATAAATGATCACATCAGTAGATATGTAATTTTGTATGGTTGGTATGTGTGTTTAAAGAAACATGAAGGGTGATGTTCAGCGTCGGAGAAGGCTTCCCTGGGAAATGACTGAGCTGAAATCTGGAGTCTATAGAAGAATGAACTGTGAAATGAGCAACTATGGAGAAGGATGCGCGCATTCTAGTCAGTAGGAGCAGTATATGCAAAAGTCCTGAGGCAGAAAAGAGTAAGGCTCACGTTGAAGGACATCAAAAAAGCAAGAGGTTGGAACAGAGCAAAGGAGAATGGGGTGCGAGGACTAGTACAAGATGAGGCTGGAGCCAGAGAAGGGGCTAGATTGTATAGGACCTTCTGGGTCACAGTAAGGTTAACCTAGTTGCTCTGAAGGAAAAGGAGGAAAGGGAGAGAGATGGAGAAAAGAAGGAAAACTGCAGAATAGTTAAACAGACGTTGGTCATGGTGCCCCATGCCTGTAATCCCAGCACTTTGGGAGGCCAAGGTAGGTGTATCACATGAGGCCAGGAGTTTGAGACCAGCCTGGCCAACATGGTGAAACCCTGTTTCTACTAAAAATACAAAAATTAGCCAGGCATGGTGGTGCATGCCTGTAATCCCAGCTACTCAGGTGGCTGGGGCACAAGAATCGCTTGAACTCGGGAGGCGGAGGTTGCAGTGGGCCGAGATCTTGCCACTGTACTCCAGCCTAGGTGACAGAGCAAGGCCCTGTCTCCAAACAAAGAAAAAAATTAAACAGAACATAGGCAAAGTTCAGCATAGCACGATGCTTTCAGGGATCCCCAAGTAATGCATTAGGGTTACGATCAAGGTTGGACAAAAGCAAGGAAAGAAACTGGTAGAGTCACCAGGGCTCTGATTTTTGAGTGACCCTTGATGCTTATAAAGAACTTTACATCAGGAAGTTCAATTTTGGGGAATGTTTAGCACATTTGAGAGAAGGTAGTGAATGAATCAGATTATACATGTCTATAACGTTCTAAGGCCAAAATACTGAAAAACAAAAGGCTGGAAGTGGGAGGACCAGTTAGGGGGCTGCTTATTGCAGGAAAGAAAGGAGGGTTGAAACCATGGTGATAACAGTGTGAGTGGAAAAAAGTACTCGCAGGCAAGGGCCCCAGGTTTGATTCTCAGGCTAGGATTTTGCCCAGTCTTGCAAAGAAGAGTTCATCTCTGCCCCATTCTCTCATCGAGCATCCTGTCCATAACCTCAGACATTGAGGGTCTTTGGCTAAAAAACCTGCACTCTCCCTCACTGCTGCTCCCCCCGCCCAACCTTGGTTAGATGCTGTGCAGAACCGTTGCTGCTGATATGCATGTTATGTAACACTTGTTTCTATACTATGAGAACCAAGAGAGGGGGAAAAAAGGCTGCCTGACAAGTAATTTTGTACGTAAAAATAATCTGCCAAAGGCTTGGGGAAATGTACCTGTAATTCTTCCACACTTTGGCACTTAACACCCGCTTGCCTGCCGACTACTTCTGCCTTCAAACGCCCTGGAAGCAAAACACGATTACAAAAGACAGGCAAGAATGTCCTTTCCGCTTTCAGAACCTGGGACCAACACTGTGTGTGTGTGTGTGTGTGTGTGTGTCTGTGTGTGTGTGTGTGTGAGAGAGAGATCATTCCCTGCTTTCTTTCTACTTACAAAATTACATTGAGAACAATGTCTGATTTCTCAACTGCAAAGTAAGGATAATAATAGTCCTTAATTTACAAGTGGTTGGTGAGACTAAAATGAAATAATTCATATAAATAGGGCTTTACGTGATATTTGGCACGTAGTAGGCATTTATTAAAGGGTTTTGTGAGCTGCATTTGAGCGAGCGCTTACTGTTGCCAGATTTGTGCTAACTGCTTTACCTCATTTAGTACTGGGGGGTGCTGTCCATGGTCCTGAATTGCCTTTTGCTGTGGGAGCTTTTTTCCCCCAGGAAGCTGATTCTGTCAACCCATACATCATTCCCCAGAAATTCATAACCATGTGATTTTCAGAAAACATAATCTTAGATCTCTTTGAAAATCAACGTTATGGAGTTACGGCTTATATGCAAGTGCATTCATTTTAATTGTACATTTTGATGACTTTTTACAAATTTATACACCAATGTTTAACTAGCCCCACCATCAAGATACAGAATATTTCCATTACTCTAGAAAGTCTCATTAGATCTCACCTTAATAAACTCCCAACCTCTGGCCTCAGACAAACACTATTTAGCCTTCTGACACTAGATTTCATTTGTCATTTCTAGATTTCAAATAAATGAAATTATATAGTATGTACTATTTTATATCTGCCTTCTTTCTCTCTGCATAATTTTAAAAATTCATTTATACTGCTACGTGTATCAATAGCTTATTTATTGTTGTTGTTAAAGGATATCCCACAAGTAATTTATCCACTCACCTATGAAGAGATCTGGGGGTTACTTTTAGCTTGGAGTTATTACGAATAAAGCTACTATGGACATTAGTGTACAAGACTTTATGTAGACATTTGCGTTCATTTGCCTTGAGCAGACATCTAGGAGTAGAACTGATGTGTCATATGGTAAGTGCAGGTTAAACTTTATTTAAAAACAACCAAACTCTTCTCTGTTGTACTATTTTACACCTTCAGTGTATGAGAATTCCAGTCACTCCATATTTTCAACATCACTTGATATCATCATCTTTTTCATTTTAGCCAGTCTAATGGGTGGTATCTTATTATGGTTTTAATGTGCATTTCCCTGATGACTAATGGCATTGGAATCTTTTCATGTACTTATTGACCATATGTTTATCTTCTTTAGTGGATTGTCTGTTAAAATCTTTGCCCATTTAAATCTGATATTAACGCTATCAAGAAATCCCAGATCTTTATGAAGGAAGTTATTGGCAGGCAGATCACCTGAGGTCAGGAGTTTGAGACCAGCCTGGCCAACATGGTAAAACCCCATCTCTACTAAAAATACGAAAATTATCCAGGCATGATGGTGCACACCTGTAGTCTTAGCTACTTGAGAGGCTGAGACAGGAGAATCACTTGAACCTGGGAGGTGGAAGTTGCAGTGAGCCAAGATCACTCCACTGCACTCCAGCTGGGGTGACAGAGCAAGACTCTATCTCAAAAATAAAAAAAGTTGAAAGTTACAGGAAGACATAATCATAATCAACCTCAGAATAATGCAATTATTGAATTATTGAATTCAATAATTCAATAAACTAATGAATTATTGAACTCTGTGGACAAACCTCTATCACCAACATGGGATTCTGGGTGCAGATACACTGTAGAGAGGTAGGAAGATTGATAGACTGAAAAAGACCTGTCATGTTATCTCAAACCAACTCTTTCCTAGCTGGTTGACCCCTTGTGAGTCATTTAATCTCCATCACTCTCACAGTTACCTACAAAAAATAGAGCTAGTGCAACCTACCTAAATATGTTATCAGGAAGACCACAGTCAGTGTACATAGTTGTATGCTGCATAGTGAATACTCAAAATATAGAGCTATTAATTATATTATATTCCAAATATATCAGTTATCTGTTACCATAATAACAAATATCTTGGATTTGTTGATAGTATTAATATCAGATTTAAGTGGGCAAAGATTTTAACAGACAATCCACCAAATAATGTTGATGTTAAAACCACCCTCCAAAACACCATACCTTTTTTTTCTTTTAAAAAAAGGATTTATTTAGCTACCAAATCTGTAATTGGTTATTTAGTCTGGGATCCACTGGGCAGATCTTTCAGTCTCAGCTCAGCTCATTCACATGTCCAGTACTGGCTGGCTGTTGACTAATGTAGGATGATCTTGGATGGGAGAAGGGAATGACCTGGGTCTGTTTCACATGTCTCTCCTCCTTCATCAGAGTAGTCTTGGCAATGGCAGAGGTACAAGAGAGCAAGAAGAAACACACAAGGGCTCTTCAGCTATAGGCTCAGAATTGGCACATAGTCACTCTTACCGTATTCTATTGGCCAAAACAAATCACAAGCCCAGACCAAATTCAGGAGGTAGGGAAAGAGACTCCACATCTCTTGTGATAGAAACTGCAAAGGCACATGAAAAAGAGTTTGCATGGAGGGAGGTCTGAAGAATTGGGTCTATCATTACAGGGTGCTACACAAAGCAATCTCCAAGTGGCCCCCCAAAAATAAACTTAACTTTCTTTCTGCCCTCTGTAAGATTTTGCTTATTCTGGACTAAGGCCAAATATCTATGTTCCAATTCTCCCTGATCCCAGAAGAAAGAACATCCCAATGACCTGAGTTTCATAAGACATGAGTTGGCATCACTGCTCCTTAACAAGTCTAGCTGGGCCAGGAGGAACAGAAGATGAGAAGGGGGGTCATTTCCAAGGAGATGCTAATGGTGCTCATCACCCCTACCCCCAGCAATGCCATTCCTGAATCTTTCCCTCTATCCTACTAAATGAGCTGGAGTCCAAGGAGCCAAGCAGACTACTTCTCTGCTTGGGACAGGTAAAGACTCTGGTCTCAGATGGAGGTTTTTTGTTTTTGGTTTTTTTTTTTTTTTTTTGAGATGGAGTTTTAGCTCTTGTCACCCAGGCTGGAGTGCAATGATATCATCTCAGCTCACTGCAACCTCTGCCTCCCAGGTTCAAGCGACTCTCCTGCCTCAGCCTCCCAAGTAGCTAGATGACAGGCATGCACCACCACACCTGGCTAATTTTTGTATTTTTAGTAGAGATGGGGTTTTGCCACATTGGTCAGGCTGATCTCGAACTCCTGGCCTCAGGTGATCCACCCACCTCAGTTTCCCAAAATGCTAGAATTACAGGTGTGAGGCAGGATGCTCAGCCAAATGGCGCTATCTTAGCAAGTTTCTTTAACTTTTCCAATCATGGGCTGAACCATCTTGGACTTGGATCCTGAAAATAATGGAGGTATATCGGAGCAAACTGGGAAGAACTTCCTTATTATGGACATCTACTGGGTAGTGTGGCCAGCTCAGAACAACCACTCCTATTGGTCTCCCAACCCAAGGATATAACAGTGAGCTCCTGGCAGTTTATTTATACAACAGGACACCACCATCCCCCATGCCTGAGTCTGTTGATTTGAATGCAAGTGGACTCCCAATCGAAGCTGGGTCAGAACCCTTTCTTTTGAATGTAAAATTGTAACATTTGATCTTTCTGGGAAGTTTGGGCTTGGCAGCTACTACTATGATTATGAAGATCATGTGGATTAGAGAAGTGGAAAAAGAAAGGCTTCTGAAAAAGAAAGACATGAAGCACAGAGTACGAAATAGAATCTAAATGGCTTCCAAATTCCTGGTTTGGGTTCTTACAGTGGAAGTGTGTTGGTTTTGACTGTCCAGTGCTCATTCTTCCTTGTTCAGGTATCAATACTTTGAGCTTCCTTTGGAGAACCACCTTCCCGCCTCCTGTCAGTCCAGGTCATCAAGTCCAGTTTCACCCTAATTGTAGGGGAGTGTATGTCACCTAAGCCTAGCCAAATATGGGCACTGAATGATGATTTCAGAAATAAGAACATAATCCAGTTAGAGCCAGCTAATCCCAGGATTTAGGCAGATGTGACTAGAAGAAAAAAGCACCCTATGTTTTCTACTAGACTTGAAGCTGTATGGTTGCAAACCAGGAACTTCTGGCCACCATCTGGTCACCATGTGAAGAAAGCCTGCCTGAAAATGAGACCAACACAGCAGAAGGCAGATCTGAGAAATGGAAACTAAGTCCTGATAACGTCTCATGGTTTAAGTTCCTTGATCCAGCTCTGACTGAAGCAATATCTCTAGGGAACTTTGCAGTTACAAGCTTTTTGTCTTAGCTATTATGAACTGGGTTTCCTGTTTCTCACAAAGGTCAAAACTATGACTTCCCTAAATTCAACTGCACTCCTGTCTATGAGAGATCCCTATCAACTTCCAGCTATGGAGCTTGAATAGCTTCTCTTACAACAATCAAGACTCATAATTCAGGACCTTTCTGCTTTGTATTACATAAGATATAATAGAAAGTGTAATAGAAAGAAGTGGATGAGAGTAGTCTAATATTTACTGTGTACCAGGCACTGTACAAAGGCACTTTACTTCATTACATAGTCAGTTCTGCTGCTATAGTGCAACATAAACATTTCTAAAAATTATTGCACTCTACAAAATCATGCAATAAAACCTACGGAGTTTATGGGGAAATGAGGTTAGGGGCACACCATTCAAAAACTTCATCAGTGACACATTTTTTAAAGACAGGAGCCTCCCATAAAAATGTTGAAAGTTGGGCATTGGGGTTGCTTCCTGGATAAAAAAATGTGGCACATATACACCATGGAATACTATGCAGCCATAAAAAAAGAGTTTGTGTCCTTGGCAGGGACATGGATGAAGCTGGTAACCATCATTCTCAGTAAACTGACACAGGAATGGAAAACCAAACACCTCATATTCTCACTCATAAGTAGGAGATGAACCATGAGAACACATGGACACAGGGAGGGAAACATCACACACCAGAGCCTCTCTTGGGGGTAACGGCAAGAGGAGGGAGAGCAGTAGGACAAGTACCTAATGCATGCGGGGCTTAAAAACCTAGATGACAGGTTGATAGGTACAGCAAACCACCATGGCACATGTATACCTGCGTAACAAACCGGCACGTTCTGCACATGTATCCCAGAATTTAAAGTAAAATTTTTAAAAATGTGGAAAGTTGGAAAGACAGTTGCAACACCAGACATGGGTGGGCATGGCTCACAACTCAGGTAGCTGGCAGATGTTTGAGGTGTGTGTATTTTGTGTATTCCTATGTGGCTCAGTTTCTTTGAGTGCAGTTTTCTGCATTCGCCTATTGTGTCTCACTGAGGAAATTTCACATGAACACATGCAAAATTCACATTATGCTCAAAATGTTACCTGATATATCAATCTCACTTGTGCAAATTCATGTTTTCAGAACAAGTGCTGTAACAGAACTGTCTCATATGAGCCTAACCTTAACCTCATGATATAGATATTATTTTTTTAGGCTATAAAGGGAAGACATTGAGGTTCAAAGAGCCAGTGAGTGGCAGACCTAAAATTCAAACCCACATCTGTCAGACTCTACTGCTCACATGCTTTTCATACTGGCATGCTCCATCTGCCCTCCAGTGTTTCCTATGATATGTGTATAAATTGCCTTACCCTTGGCTCTCTCAGGAATTACACAAGATCTTGCACTGAAATATAAGCCTTGGCACAGTTAGTGGTTGGTGACTGTATCATATTGACCACTCTACCTCAGGCATCGCATCTGTAAAATGAAACATTTGCTACTTACCCACCCCGTGGAGAGGGTGCAATGGCTGAATACACTATTATCAAGGCAACAGAGCTCATTCAGCTCCCAAAGCATGAATAACTGGGGTTTCTTCATCCAACCTGTTCCATTTGACAGAGGAGGAAACCAAGGGCCCAAGAAAACAAGGGATTCATCAAGGTCACACAGGAAGGCAGAGGCAGAAGAGGGATTAAAATCTGGGACTGTGGATCCCCAGTAAAGTTATTTCCCAATATACCCAGAGTAAGATCCATGGTAATCACAGTGCCCTGCGGGACCTGGTTTGGCCATTGTTTACTTATAATAGACCCCCTCACCATCAACACAACAGAGATACAGAAATGGCTGGAAGGTATGGGCTCAGCCTTCCAAGCTTTGCAGTTCTGCAGTCACTTGGCTACACATAAATCCACAGCTCATTATTCTGACACTGAGTAATAGCCCTGTGCTAGAAGCCAGGATAATCAATCACTCAACCAATACTTAGAACTCCCCTGTCAGTGACGCACTCATTTTGGCCACGAAGGGGTCTTTGGGATTCATTTTCCCCATTGCATTCCTCTCCTATAAATGTTTTTATAGAATTTGCCTGCCCAGAAAGCTGCATTTATTAAAGAATAATTAATTCTTTCCTACCATATTTTATTCATCAAAGCCTTAAAGAGCTGCCCGTTAGTGCCTGTGCTCTACAAGACATAACTGTACTACATAGGGACACTATACAAAGCCATTGTAATTCTAGCCAAGAGCAGAAAAACATGATGTTTCAACTCACTCATGTGGTCCGGATCTCAGGTTGAGTTCCCTAGAAGCAGGCTCTGAAATCAATTTTGAGTACAGACAGGTTCTCGGGAAGGTGATCTCAGAAAGGGGAATGGGAAAGTTAGACAGGGAAGGGAAGCAAGCCAATATAGCACTAATGGGCATGTTACTGCAGTGGGCAACTGGGCTCAATCCTATGAGATACCACTGGAAATGCTGCTGAATGTGCCTTAGCGTGGACTCACCCAAGGAATGAGAAAGCTGGGTGGCTACCATTGGCTGGGGGCTGCTCCCAGGAGCATCAACTCTCCAGCACTTCTAGAAGCACTTCACCTCACCTGCAGGAGAGCAGCATGTCAGAGAAAGTCCCCAGATAGTCTGAGTGCGGGGTTCTTGCAATAGGATTCCATCAGTGCCTATGAGAATGGAGGTACCAAGGAGATGTGGACAGGGCACCAATACACCTGCTACACCTGGCTATAGATAAATACTCCGTTTTTAAAAGTCACTCAAAATGCTAAAAACAGTAATTATAACTGACATTGATCAAGTGCTTACTGTGTACCAGGCATTATGCTAAACACTGGATATGAATGATCTCATTCAGTCCTCACAGCAGCATTATGAGGTAGGTGCTATAATTATCCTCAGTTCATAGACATGGAAACTGATTCTTAGAGAGCTTGAATAAATTGCCTAGGGTCAGGAGGTAAGGAAGAAGCAGAGCTCAGATTTGAACCTCTAGGCCTCTGGCTCCCAGCCTTTGTCTTTCTACTACTTTATGCTGTCATAAATCACAAAAGTGATGAGATGGATGTGGATCTATCTAATTCGGGAGGGTGAGAGGTCGACAAGAGAGATGGGTTCCATTGTTTTGATTTTTAGATCCCACAATTAAGTGAGAACATTCTCTGTCTGCCTTTCTGTGCCTGGCTTATTTCACTTAACGTAATGATCTCTAATTCCATCCATGTTTTTGCAAATGACAGAATCTCATTCTGTGTTTGTTTGTTTGTTCATTTGTTTGTTTGTTTAGACAGGGTCTCACTCTGTCACCCAGGCTGGAGTGCAGTGGCACAATCTCAGCTCACTGCAGCTTTGACCTCCTGACCCAAGTGATCCTGCCACCTGAGCCTCCCGAGTAGCTGGGACCACAAGCGTGTGCCACCACATCCAGCTAATTTTTTGTATCTTTTTGTAGAGATGAGGTTTTGCTGTGTTGCCCAGGCCAGTCTCAAATTCCTGAGTTCAAGTGATCCACCCCCCCTTGGCCTCCCAAAATGCTGGGATTACAGGCATAAGCCACCATGTTCGGCCAAGATCTCATTCTTTTTATGGTTGAATAGTACTCCATCGTGTATATGTACCACATTTTCTTTATCCATTCATCAGCTGATGCACACTTAGGTTGCTTCCAAATCTGGCTATTGTGAACAGTGCTGCAACAAACAGGAGTGCAGATCTCTCTTTGATATACTGATTTCCCTTCTTTGGGGGTCTATACCCAGCAATGGGATTTAGCTGGGTATATGGGAGCTCTATATACCTACTAGGTGCCCACAAAAATTAAAAATAAAAAAAAAATTTAAAGGAGAGAGATAGGTACCTAGTCTGGAAGGTTATATCTAGGGAAGGTCTATGTAGAAGACCTCTATTGCATTTGCATCCATTCCTCAGTCTTCTAGTAACAGCACCTTTACTTTCCTTTGGGGAAGAACTCCTCCCCCACTCACACTCCATGTAGTTTTGAAGTGTTGACACCCCCAGCCGGCTCCAGAACATGATCCAATCCTGACCCATCAGAGAATTTCACCACCATCTGCAGTCGCAGTGATTGATTCAAGCATGGCCATATGACCCCAGCTGTTCCAACGACGCTGTATGCCATAATTTGTCAATAGGCAGAAGCTCTTTTCCATGGGGATTGCTGAGCTGAGGGGCAAAACTGCTGAAGGCTTTTGATATGGTTTGGCTGTGTCCCTTCCCAAATCTCATCTTGAACTGCAGCTCCCATAATTCCCACGTGTTGTGGGAGGGACCGGGTAGGAGATAATTGAATCATGGAGGCAGTTTCCCCCATACTGTTCTCATGGTAGGAAATAAGTCTCACGAGATCTGATGGTTTTATACGGGGTTTCCCCTTTCACTTGGCTCTCCTTCTCTCTTGCCTGCCACCATGTAAGACGTGTCTTTCACCTTCCACCATGATTGTGAGGCCTCCCCAGCCATGTGGAACTGTGAGTCCCTTCAACCTCTTTCTCTTTATAAATTACCCAGTCTTGGGTATGTCTTTATCAGCAGCGTGAAAACAGACTCATGCAGCTCTCTTTACCATCTCCTGGGGAGAACCTGCCTAAGAATGAAGCCAAAAAGAGATAAATAGAACCCAATGATAGAGGCAGATTTCTTTTTAAAAACCTTTATTGAAGTGTAACTTATATTCGCTAAAATGTACCCATATTAAGTACACAGTTTGATCAATTTTGACACATACATACAGTCAAGACCACCATGACAATCAAGAAATAGAAGATTTTCATCACCTGAGAAGGTTCTTTCACACCTGTTTGCAGCCAATTACCCCCATCCCAGCCCCAAGCAGCCACCGTCTACCTTTTCAGAATCTCATATAAATAGAATCATACAATATACACTTTTTAGAGCTTGGCTTCTTTCAGTATACACTCTTTTTTTTTTTTTTTTTTAACCAAGCTTCACTCTTGTTGCAGAGGCTGGAGTCCAGCGGCGCGATCTCAGCTCACTGCAACCTCCGCCTCCTGGGTTCAAGTGATTCTCCTGTCTAAGCCTCCCAAGCAGCTAGGATTAAAGGAGTGCACCACCATACCCAGCTAATTTTTGTATTTTTAGTAGAGATAGGGTTTCACCATGTCAGCCAGGCTGGTCTCAAACTCCTGACCTGAGGTGATGCACCTGCCTCAGCCTCCCAACACCACATACTCTTCAGTGCCTGCTTTTGAGATTCAGCTATGTTTTGTGTGAATCAATATTCATTATTTTTTATTGCCAAGAATTATTCCATTGTGTGGATGTACCACAGTTTGTTTATTCATTCTCCCATTGACAGACATTTGGGTTATTTCCAGCTTTTAGCTATCCTGAATAGAGCTTCTATGAATATTAGTGCAGATTCTTTGTGTGGACATAATTTTCAATTCTCTTGGATAGATACATAGGAGTAAAATTGCCGGGTTGCATGCTAAGTGTATATTGGATTTTATGCTTCAGTTTATAAGAAACAAAAAGCAGCCTCTTTGGGGCACCTGTGACTAGCTAGATTCCTGGAAATTTTGCTGCATGACCCAATAAATAGTATTAATTGCTTAAGGAAGTTTGAGATGGTTTGTACTGCTGCCTATAACTGAAAGAATATTGATGGAGTCCATCCTCCAGATAAGAACATCCAAAAATGTTGGCCAGAATTTCCAAAGAAAGCTGAGGACTCTTCACCCAACATCTGTCAACCAACAGTACAATTCAAGGTTGAGAACAGAAATCTTGGGGATCACCAAAGTTTTCGTTGTTCAGTAAATGGGCTATACCCCGAAAGACCCAGATACAGCAGTGGGGGAGGGAGGTACAAACAAGCTCCAGGTCTGTTTCAGGCCATGAAACACCAGGTAGTTATGGCACCTTGAAGACACGGACAGTGACTTTCAATCTTAAAACCTAAATGTTGACTCTGATCAAGGAGGGGAGGGGCACTGGTTTCCCCTTCCTGCAGCCAAAGTCTCTGAGCTTCACATCCTTCTCCTATAAAATGGAAATAATACTAAGTATCATAGCTAACTCGTAGTCTTCCATCGTGTCAACTGCTCTATCTGCATTACATAGGTAGTCTTCAAAATGATGCTATGAGAAGATTCCCATCACTACTCACATTTACAAGTATGAAAAGTAGGACTTAAGGAGGTCTGAATTGACCCACAGTGAATGTAAAATGGTGCAGCTGCTGTGAAACACAATATAGAGGTTTCTCAAAAGATTCAACATAGAACTACCATACGATGTAGCAATCCCATTTCTGGATATATAAAGAGTTGAATTCTGGATCTCAAAGAGATATCTGCACTCCCATGTCCATTGCAGCATTATTCACAACAGCTAAGATACAGAAACGACGCAGACGTCCATCAGCATGTGAATAGAGAAAGAAACTGTAGTAGGGGTAGTCATACAATGGAAAATTATTCAGCCTTGAAAAAGAGGGGAATCCTGTTACGCACAACACATAGATGAGACTTGAGGACATTATGCTAATCAGTCACAAAGGGACAAATGCTGCATGATTCCACTTAAATGAGGACTCTAACGTTGTCAAACTCATAGAAACAGAAAGTAGTAGGGTAGTTGCCGGGTGATGGGGAGGGGAAAATTGGGAGTGGAATCAGTGGGCAAAAATGTCTCAATTGTACAAGATGGATGCATTCTAGAAATCTGCCATACAGCATTGTCCCTATAGTTAACAATACTGTATTATACACCTAAAATATTGTTAAGGCCAGGCACAGTAGCTCATGCCTGTAATCCTAGCACTTTGGGAGGCCAAGGCCGGTAGATCACTGAGGTCAGGAGTTCGAGACCAGCCTGACCAACATGGAGAAACCCCATTTCTACTAAAAATACAAAATTAGCTAGGCATGGTGGTGCATGCCTGTAATCCCAGCTACTCAGGAGGCTGAGGCAGGAGAATCGCTTGAACCCAGGAGGCGGAGGTTGTGGTGAGCCAGGATTGCGCCACTGCACTCCAGCCTGGGCAACAAGAGGGAAACTCAATCTCAAAAAAAAAAAAAAAAAAAAAAAGTGTTTTTAAGAGGGTTGATCTCATGTTAAGTGTTCTTACAATAAAAAAATAAAAACAGAACTGACCCGCAGCTAGGAAGATCAGCGTGTGACCTATGTCTATGAGATTGCTAAGGAGGCACTCAACTACTATGTTCTACTATTAAATGACTATTAGGAGTGGGGCTGTGTGTTGGTGATTCTCACCCCTAGCTCAATATTAAGATCCTCTGGAGATTTTAAAGAATTTCAATGCTGAGTTCACACCCCTCAACAATTAGGTCAGCACCTCTATAGATGGGACAGAGGCATGCTCTTGTCTAAAGCTCCTCAGGGGTTCCAGGATCCAGGAGCTCCTCCAAAGTTAAGGACTAGTCATCTAGAGAAGTGGCGTTTCAACCTAAGCATGCATCAGAATCACATGAAAGCTTTGTTAACACAGATTGCCAGGCCTCACACCCAGCGTCTCTAATTCAGCAGGTCTGCAGTGTGTCCTGAGAATCTGTAAGTCTAAGAAGTTTCCAGGTAATACCGTTGCCGGTCTAGGAATCAAATGTTGAAAATTACCAGTCTAGAAAGATACAGGAAAGTAGTAATTAGCCCTTGCCTACCAATGTATCCCTGTCTAATAAACAGACAATTATAATAATGTCATAAGTGTTATAATAAATGAAACACAGGGTATTCTAGAAACTCAGAAAAGGGGAAATCCAATATACCTAGAGATTCAGAAAAAATTCCAAGGGGAAATGATGTTATGCTGTTTTATAAGAATTCTCTTAACATGTTGGTATCAATGTCCAGGTAACAATGACCATGCATGAGATAAGACATCCTTCCCCAATATCTGCCCCTTTTACTAGCAGCCATGTTCACACTTGCGTTTGACAGATGTTATCGGTAATTGAGATCCTGGCCACACAGCTGCTATGTTCATGCAAGCAGAGACAGATGCTAACCAGGCATAGGGAAGTATCATAGGAACCTGCAGATTCAGCCAACCCAGGAATTTTGAGGGTCTACTGTGTAGCAGGCATTGTTCAAGGTGCCTTATGTGGAAGCTCTGTGGAAATGGGTATTGTCACCCCCTACTTTATAGTAGAAGAAGCTGAGGCTCAGAGAAGTGAAATAGCTCACTTGTCATACAGCCTCTAAGTGGCAAAAATAAGATTAGAACCCAGGTCTGTCTCATTTCAACTTTCTCTTTCTATCACAGTACACTGCCTCTCAGAAAATCCTGCGCAGCTTGCATGAATCCCAGCACTAGTGGGAGAAAGGAATCCAAATCCTTTCATACATATGTATGGGACTGGCTCCTCCACAGTGCCAAATGGCCACAGGTGCCAGAAAGGGTGTTGCATCTGAACCAGCCAAAATCTGTCTCCACATCCCCGCCTCAAGAGGCTCTGGGCCAACTGGGCTGTCCAGCACCTGGGCTCCAGCTGCCAAAGGCAGGCAGGTGAGCACCAGGCTGTTGGAAGCCCAGGAAGAGCAATGACAGCTTCTCCGTTGCAAATGAGATGTTCTGGGCTTGGTCTCTCCCTACGGCTGCCAGTAAAAGGCCATGCAAATGCTTCCTCTATCCTAGAAAGAGCATGGGCTCTGAAACCAGCAGACCTCAGCTCGATTTGTTCTGTAGGTGCTTGAGCTACCTGTACACCTGCTCTGAATTTCTCTCTCCATCTTTAAAATGGAGATAACCAATCCACTAAGTGTTAGTGAGGATTAATGGAGAGGAGACATGAAGAGCTTTAACCCAGCTCCTGGCACGTGGATTGAGCCACGTTTTACTAGTGGGTGTGATAATTGAGCCTTAAGTATCAGAAGCCAAGCCCCTCTCAAACTCACTTCCTGTCCCCACGCATGGAGGACACTTTGGCTGCCATCTCTATGTGGTAAACGCACTCTCAGGAGAATTTCTAGAGCAGGACTTCTCAAACTCAGCACTATTGTTTGGATAATTCCTCCCTGTTCATGAGTACTGGGGTTAGAGTAGGGTCCTGTGTATTGTAGGATATTTGAGCAGCATCCCTGACCTTTACTCACTCGATGCCAGGAGCCACCATCCTCTCCCAGTGGTAACAATCAAAAATGTCTGCAGACACCACCAAACACCCTGAAGGAGGTAGGAGGGAGGCAAAATTATCCCTGGTTGAGAGCCATCGCTTCGAGAGAGGTCTAGCATTCAAGGAGACAGCAGGACCATACAGCTATTGCTGTCCACAAAGTTGAATAGCCAAGTTCAGCATCTCCTTAATTCACCCAGCCCTTCTAGATTCAAGAGTCAAGAGTAGAAGTCACTATTTCAGCTTCTGCACCCGAGCATCTTGCCCCATCACCAATCACCAGAGAATCCCAGGACTGGGAAATACTATGTGGTCACAGCTAAGAATCCAGGAGGGCCTTTTGCCCTTGTGTATAATGCTTTTGAAGAAGGGTGATAGAAATCAGGTTATCCAATTCACACCTTGAATACCTGACAATTAGAACTACAAAGAGCTGGGAACGTATCCCTCCAAAATACCAGAGGTCTGGTATCATTTAATGTTTGGATCCTATTATGCAAAAGAGAAGGGATGGTGGAGATGCAAAGCATATGCAGAGATGAGGTCCTTCTCAATACATCTTGAGTGCCATATTATTACGGATGGAATCACTGGGTCCATTGTAAATTCATATGCTGAAGCCTTGACTCCACAAATATGTGTCCGTATTTGGAGCGGGAACCTTTAAGGAAGTCATTACGGTTAAATGAGGTACCAATCCAGTAAGAAGAGACACCATGGATGGAGCTGGAGGCCATTATCTTTAGCAAACCAACACAGGAACAGAAAACCAAATGTCACATGTTCTCACTTACAAGTGGGAGCTGAACGATGAGAACACATGGACACATAGAGGGGAGCAACACTCACTGGAGCCTTTTGGAGGGTAAGGATCAGAGGATGCAAGAGAATCAAGAAAAACAACTAACGGGCCGGGCGCGGTGGCTCACACCTGTAACCCCAGCACTGTAGGAGGCTGAGGTGGGCAGTTCACCTGAGGTCAGGAGTTCAAGACAAGCCTGGCCAACATGGTGAAACCCTGTCTCCGCTGAAAATACAAAATTAGCCAGGCGTGGTGGCACTTGCCTGTAATCCCAGCTACTCATGAGGCTGAGGCAGGAGAATTGCTCGAGCCTGGACGGCAGAAGTTGCAATGAGTCGAGATCAAGGCATCGCACTCTAGCCTGGGTGACACAGGAAGACTGTGCCTCAAAAAAAAAAAAAGAAAAGAAAAAAAAAAACAACTAATGGGTAATAGGCTTATGGGTACTAGGCTTAATACCTGGGTGATGAAGTAATCTATACAACAAACCCCAGTGACACAAGTTTACCTACGCAGCAAACCTGCACTTGTACCCCTGAATTTGAAATAAAACTTAAAAAAAAAAGATCAGGAAATGAAGAGTGGTGATAGTTGCACAACATTGCGAATATACCTAATGCCATTACATGTACGCTTAAAATAGCTAAAATCAGAGATTTTGTGATTATATATAGTTAACAACAATAACAATCTTTTTAAAACTCTGAAAAAACAAGAGATGCCAGAGAGCTCTCCCACCAAGGAAAGGCCACGTGAGGACATAGCAAGAAGCCACCTTCAGCAAGCCAGGAAGACAGCCCCCACCAGAAAAAGGATCTGCCAGAACCTTGATCTTGGACTTCTAGCCTCCAGAACTGTGAGAAAATAAACTTCTGGCTGGTTGCGGTGGCTCATGCCTATCTGAGCACTTTGGGAGACTGAGGCAGGTAGATCACTTGAGGCCAGGAGTTTGAGACCAGCCTGGCCAACATGGTGAAACCCCATCTCTACTAAAAATACAAATTTTAGCTGGGCATGGTGGTTAGCGTCCATAATCGCAGCTACTCGGGAGGCTAAGGGAGGAGAATCTCTTGGACTGGGGAGGCGGAGGTTGCAATCAACCAAGATCGTGCCACTGCACTGCGCCTGAGTGACACAGCAAGACTCT
This sequence comes from Colobus angolensis palliatus, assembly GCF_000951035.1. Classification (NCBI taxonomy): domain Eukaryota; kingdom Metazoa; phylum Chordata; class Mammalia; order Primates; family Cercopithecidae; genus Colobus; species Colobus angolensis. The sequence goes on from NW_012112697.1 coordinate 488,615, forward strand.
GTGCCAAAAAAAAAAAAAAAGAAAGAAAAGAAAATACATTTCTGTGACTTAAGGCACTCAGTCTATGATACTTTGCTATGGTACCTTGAGCAGACTAATGCACGGGCCGAGGCGTTTGGACTTTGCAGATCAAGGCTTTCCAATGTTCTTCAGTTCTGGGACCATCTGCATCATAATCACGCAGAGGCTCTGGCATACACAGATCACACCCCTTCACTGAATCAGGATCTCTGAGAGTGCTCACCTAGGAATCCGCATTTTCACACACTCACCAGCTGGTATTGATGTACATTCAAATTTGTGTCACCAAAGTTGATAGGCGACTGGGAATCAATACAGGATTTTGAGCAGATGTATGTTTTGGAAATATCACCAGCTGCAGTGCCTCTCCTGGACTGGAAATGACTGAGATGGAGGCAGGGCACTGAGAAGTCTCCACACCCCCTGCCTGGGACTCTTCCCTCCACCCCGCTGCAAATCGCCTTCATCCCGATGGAACCTTTGCCTCTTTCCACATCTTGCTCAAAGTTACAGCTTGTAAAAGATAAGCCATGAGGTGGAGGATTTGGGTGCTGGGCAAATGCTAGGAGGTTGGGGGTAGACAGACTGAGAGTAGGAGAAAAGAACAGAAAGGAAACAGGCAACACCAAAAAGCTGGTCTTCACTGGCCATTGCGATAGCTTCTTCAGGAAGCAGGGCCAACCTGCATGAGATTAGATTCAAATTGAAGGCCAGATCCCTCTTGCCAGATTTGGGATCAGGCCTTTGGAGGCAAAAGATGAATGACAAAGGGAAGCCAGGACAGCAGTAGCCCAATAAACCCTCCCCACAGTGAAGCTGTGCTGATGAAGAATGTATCCAAAACACAGCAAGGAACTTTGGATGAAGAACAGGTGACCCAAACAAGTCTCCAGAAGTAGCCATCCCTGTCAGGCCAAGGGTCAGGGCTCTGAGCTAGCTCCTCGGCAGAGGACAATACAGGATTTAGGGAAGAGTAAATGATCTCAGTTGTTATAAGGAAGAAAGCCAAGTCCAGAAGTTTCTCTTTTAAGTAGCCAAAAATTTCCTTTGAGAAGGGAATACAGGTAGGAGGGGGGTTCCTTAAAGCTCAGTTAATTTTTTCATTGAATAAGGGGATTGAATGTGATAGCCCTCAAGGCAAAGACATTCTGGATTGAATGCATGAACTAGTAAGACTTGAGTAGATCACCAGTTAGCAGTGTTCATGTCCTTGCACCACTGGTATCACACAAGGAAGTATTTGAGCTCTGCCCCTGGTGCTTTCAAGTTGAGTGGCCTTGAGTCTACTACGTAACTACTCTAAACCTCAGTTTCTCTTACCTATAAAATGGGGATAATGTATAACCTACATTGAATGAAAATTCAATGAGATAATCTGTGGCAAGCGTTCAGCACAGTGCCTGGCACATAATTAACACTCAATACCAGTCAACGAATTATTGTTGTTGATGATGATGATATCATCATTGTCAAAGAATACAGACTTTCAATAAGACAGATCTAAATGGGAATTCCAGTTTAGCCAGTAGCTATGAGACTTTCAGCAAATTGCTTAACAATTCTGAGTTTCAATTCCCTTGTTTGCAAAATGAGGTAATGATTCCAACATGGAAGGCTGAGATAATGTGATAATGAGATAAACTGGGGAAAATGCATTGCACAGAATCCCAAATGTCATACTTTCAGAAGAAGAGGCCGGGCACTGTGGCTCATACCTATAATCCCGGCACTTTGGGAGGCCAAGGCGGGCAGATCACCTGAGGTTAGGAGTTCAAGACCAGCCTGGCCATCATGGTGAAACCCCATCTCTACTAAAAATACAACAATTAGCCGGGCATGGTGGCGGGAGCCTGTAATCCCAGCTACTTGGGAGGCTGAAGCAGGAGAATGAACTGGAACCCGGGAGGCAGAGGTTGCAGTGAGCCAAGATCAATCCACTGCACTCCAGCCTGGGTGACAGAGCAAGACTCTGTCTCAAAAAAACAACAAAACAAAAACAAAAACAAAAACAAAAACAGAAGAAGAAAAAAGGCTACCAGAGCTCAGAGACCCCAGCACACATGTACACATTCACAGGCCCCTACTCTTCCCCTAAAAATGTATTTTGAAATTCCTAATATCGTGGAATGCTCACAAGGTCATAATTGCCCTTGTTGAGGACTGTATTTTTTAATGTCCCCAAAATATTGCTAAAAAGTACCACGACAACATGTCCCAGATTTTCCAAGATGGTCTTGATCTCATGTCACTTCATTCTTTTTCTGACAGTTATCTCCGTAAACATATGAATGAATGCTTTTGTAAAATTTTACATGTAAATGTAGTCATAGGTCAGAAAAATAAATCAATAAATGAAACAAAATGTGTTCTAAGTTTCAGTGTGGTTAATTTGCCTTGTAGGATTTGCCTAATATAAACAAAAATATCAAAAAAACAAAAAAACGCTCTACCAAAAACTTGAAAACTAGGTCACCTGAGTCTTCTTCCCAGAGGCATTAATATTCTCTGCCCTCACCACCGCCCATTACACAACCAACCATTTGGATGTACGCTTGTGAACTGATCTTTCTTACTCATTCTCTACTCCCCTGTGCAGATACGTCACCAAATATTTAGATGGCTCTAAAATCCATAGTGTGCAAAAAGACTAGGAATGAGGACTACTTTCCAGCTTAAAGCATTAGGGATGTTGAAGCCATCAGAGGCTGAGAAGCTAAAGAAATTAATTTGGCCAGGTACGGTGGCTCACGCCTGTAATCCCAACACTTTGGGAAGCCAAGACAGGCAGATCACTTAAGGTCAGGAGTTCAAGACCAGCCTGGCCAACATGGCAAAACTCTGTCTCTACTAAAAATACAAAAAATTAGCAGACACACGCCTGTGATTCCACCTACTTGGGAAACTAAGGCGGGAGAACTGCTTGAATCGAGGAAGTGGAGGTTGCAGTGAGCCAAGATCATGCCACTGCACTCCAGCCTGGGCAAAAGAGTGAGATTCTGTCTCAAGAAAGAAAAGGGAAGGAAAGGGGAGGGGAGGGGAGGGATGGGGAGGGAAGGGAAAACAGAGAAGGAAGGAAGGAAGGAAGCAAGGAAGGAAGGAAGGAAAGAAGGAAGGAAGGAGAGAAAGAAAGAAAGAAAAAAAGAAAGAAAAGAAAAGAAAAGAAACTAACTTAAAGAAAGAAAGAAATTTGTCTTTGTGAAATTGACACCAGACTTCAAGGGTGTTGATGAATCAGCTACTCCAGAAACCTTTGATCTCCAGTAGGGAACTGGTGTATCTATGCATAGGGTAACAGTCCCCTTCAGCTACCAACTACCCAGGCAGCCTGCATGCCTTTAGGGGCAATTTTTTTGCTAGTATTGACTTTGCAGCCCCAGTAGAATCAACCCCACATGCTCAAAAGAGTTGGTTCAAAAATAAGGCAAAAATTTAGTTTGTTCTCAGTTTGTTGTGGAGCATAGAGTGGAGTAAAGAACACTGGCTTTGGAGATGCAGACTGGAGTCCAAACATCAGATCTCCCACTCATCAATTGGGCAAATTGTTTAACATCTTTGAGCTTTGACCTTCTCATCTGGGAAATGGCAGCATTGCCTTTCAAGGTTGTCACAAGAATATTAAAAGATTATGTATTCATTATAGCTGAAGCAGAGATCAGTAAACTTTTTCTGAAAGGGGAAGACAGTTAATATTTTAGGCTTTGTGAGGCCATGTAATCTCCATCCCAACCACTCAACCATGTCATTGCAGCACAAGAGGTGGCACAGACAATACATAAATGAATAAGCATGGCTGCATTCCAGTAAAAATAAAACAGGCAACAAGCCAGACTTGGCCCATAGGCTGCAGTGTGGCTGACTCCTAACTACAGAGCATACAGTCCCATACCTACACATATGAGACAATCAATAAATGGTAGCTTTGATGATGTGGATAGCAATGCTGATGAATGGAGAGGATCCATTAACCAGCCACCTATACGACATCTTCGTGTCCAACCCTCTGCTGGACATTGAGTGGGGAAGAGGCATATAGGTGAGATCCCCACCTTTAAGGCCCTATCCAAACATGCCAAATAACTAAATAATGGGTGAAAAGGAATATGGCAATGGAAAATATCAGAGGAGTGTCTTTGAAGTCTTGTGAGTTCATAATACTTTAAACAAAAGAACAAAGTCCCACTGTGAGGCCTGATTCATCAAGGTATTTGTATGGGGGAAGAGGAGGGGTTAACAGCCTTCACCTGCAGGCTACCATCCCGAATTCCATCCCCGGTTCAGAATTCATCCCAGCTCTCTGCTGTAGCAGATAGCACCACATCTCAGGTGGGTGCAAAGCAGTAACCCGAGATGAGATTCTCCTTGAAATAGCCGCTTTGGGTGTTCGTGTTCATTCTGGAGTCAGAAAGAATAACCAGGGGTTTAATTTTTAAAGGCCTCCTGTTGGAGCTATCTCCAACATAAGGAAATAAGCACAACTGAAAGAGAGTGGATTGGATTAATTAAGGACATTATCACTTGCTCTGTTTAATTACCTCCTAACAGCCCTTCCCAAACTGCCGTCAGAAGATGTTAACAAGTGGGTCCAGAAAAAACAAAAAAGGAAGGGTCGAATGATTTTATGAAATACCCTTTCTTTGAGATTTATAACTCACATTAACCTGTTAAAGACTCCAGGGAGTCCTGAAGCTGAGAATCCCACATAAATGCATTACCTGGGAGGATGGCTCTGGACTCAGGCACACCTGGGTTTTAATCTCAACTCTGACACCAATTGTGTTGTCTTGGGCACGTTGCTTTAACCTCTCTCTGCCTCAGTTTCCTCATCTGTAAAATGGGGATAATAGCCTTGCAGGATTTGCCTGTCTCAGCGAGTTCTTATGATGCAGGTGCATCTCCTGACACAGTTCCTGAACATGGCAAGGGCTTTGAAGGTACTGATTATTTTCCAGCCTTGTTTGACCACATTAACCTCTAGATATAGCACACCTGGGCAAAGCAGTGGTCAGTGAAGGGATGTGACAGTTCTGCCTCATAGGTTAAGAGAGAAGACCCTTTAGGCGACACCCTTCTTACAGGCTTATAACAGGATATTTGATGAACAACTGTTTAGCATGTAGGAAGTCTAGACTCTTGGCCATGGGGTGAGCAAACTGAATGTGATCCCTAGCCACGCGGAACTTAGAGTCAAGTGTGGTTCCATTGATAACCCGTAAGTCCCTTCCAGGAGCCACTAGCCATGTGCTCCAGGCAGATGAAAGTTCAGTTTCTCCCCGCCAAGCTCTGAATATCACAGGCAAACACCTCTAAAGCCAGGACAGGCCCCAAGCTAAGAAACAAAAGGCTATCGGCATCCTTGACTCTGGGCCCATCATTTCAGAGGAAGCTGGTGGTAGCTAGCCCCAGCAGAGGACAAACAGCCCGCAGAGGACGTGATTCTGGTCAAAGCTGTAGGCTCCAGAGCTCATTAGCATTGAGCACTTGGAAGCCTTCCAGCCGCAGGGTCCCTGATGCTGTTCACAAGGCCCACCTTGTTGCCAGAAAGACTCCTCTGATCCTGACACAGATCATGGAAAGGTCCTGCTTTCTTGGCCTCTAACTGCTTAATCAATAATAGCTTCAGAAAGGGAGAGGGAGAGACAGGCAGCAGGAGAGGCCGGTCCCCTTCTCCCTGTCTCACGCCACCCCCCTCCCTCCGGGATGCTGAAAATAGCCTAATTAGATTGTCCCCCTGCCTGGGTACCATGGAGATGGCAAGCACAGAGGCTGTCACAGCACTCACACACCCTTTTGAAAGTTGTCTCTCCTCCCTGTCTGGCCGTGGCTGGCTGATGGAGACACAGGACCCAGCACTACAGGACCAGGGAGGAGGGGCTGTGGCAAGGCAGCAGTGATGGGCAAGCAATGTAAGTATCAAGCAGAATGCTTACAAAAGCATTGAGGAAGTTCCCCTGCAGGCCTCTTATGATGCTGTGGCTAAAGGCAGCCCTAACTAAGCCCCACCTCCTTCTCTGTGACCTCATTGTTTCATCTAAAACACTTAGCAAGCACTTTCCTGCAACGTGTAGAGGGTAGCTTGTTTCGTACCAGGGTACCAGAAGTTTCTCATTATTTATTTGAAATGAAAAGCGTGTGCATCCTTGTCCAGTTGTTTGGTCTCATCCCCCACACTCTCCCTCCCCAGTCTCTGTGCTAAGGCCACGCTGGGGGTCTTCCTACACCTCCATCATACAAGCTCAGCCTGACCTCAGAGCCCTTGCACTCGCTGTTCCCTCTGTCCGGAACTCTCTTCCCCCAAATCTTCCCATGGCTGATTCCTCCTCATCACTCCATTCTCCTCTCCCAGGTCACTTCTGCAGAGAGGGCCACCCAAACACCTAAGGTAGCCTCACCTTCTCACCCCAGGGTCATTCTCTGTAATATTATTCTGTGTCATTTCTCCTTAGAAATGTTCACTCTCTAAGTAAAATAAGCCAGACACAGAAAGACAAATATTGTGTGATCTCACTTATATGTGGAATCTTTAAAAAGAAGGAAAAAAAAAAAGGGCTGGGCATAGTAGTTCACACCTGTAATCCCAGCTCTTTAGGTGACCAAGGTAGGTGGATCACATGAGGTCAGGGGTTTGAGAGTAGCCTGGTCAATATGGCAAAACCATGCCTCTACTAAAAATACAAAAATTAACCAGGCATGGTTGGTGGCACACGCCTGTAGTTCCAGCTACTCGGGAGGCTGAGGCATGAGAATCGCTTGAACCTGGGAAATGGAGGTTGCAGTGAGTCGAGATCATGCCACTGCACTCCAGCCTGGGCAACAGAGCAAGACTCCTTCTCAAAAAAGAAAAAAAAAAAAAGTCAAAGGCCGGGCGTGGTGGCTCACGCCTGTAATCTCAACACTTTGGGAGGCCGAGGCGGGTGGATCACAAGGTCAGGAGATCGAGACCATCCTGGCTAACACGGTGAAACCCCATCTCTACTAAAAATGCAAAAAATTAGCCAGGCGTGGCTAATTTTTGGGTGCCTGTAGTCCCAGCTACTTGGGAGGCTGAGGCAGGAGAATGGCATGAACCCGGGAGGCGGAGCTTGCAGTGAGCCGAGTCACGCCACTGCACTCCAGCCTGAGTGACAGAGCAAGACTCCATCTCAAAAAAAAAAAAAAAAAAAAGTCAAATATACAGAGATAGAGGTTACCAGGGATGGGTAGGAGGAGGAAATGAGGAGATGTGGGTAAAGGATACAAAATAGCAGATATGTAGGATGAACAAGTCTAGAGATCTAAACATGAGGACTGTGGTTACTAATAGTGTAGTGTATTGGGGATTTGTGCTAAATGAGATTTATTATATATATCTATCTGCTCTTGCCAGAAAAAAAAAAAATGAGTGCTAATATGAGATGATGGCTACGTGAATTTGCTTCACTACAGTAACTATTTTACTATCTACATGCATCCCATAACATCATGTTTTATCCCTTAAATATACACAATAAAATTTATTTTTTAAGAAATCAAAAAAAAAAAGAAAGGTTCACTGTCTAAAATCATCTTTCATGTGTGTTTACCACTTGTCCACCTGCGCGAGAATGTAAACTCCATTACAACAGGCTCTTTGTCTCTCTGGTTCACTGCTGCCTGTACTAGCTGCTCAATAAAAATATTTTTGGAAGATATTAGCAAGAATATCGGAGAGGAAGGATCCCATTCAGCAACTTGACAAGAATATTTCTTTAACTAGCTTTTTTTTTTTTTTTTATTTGAGACAGAGTCTCACTTTGTCACCCAGGCTGGAGTGCTGTGGTGCAATCTTGGCTTACTACAACCTCTACTTCCTGGATTCAAGTGATTATTGTGCCTCAGCCTCCTGAGTAGCTGGGATTGTAGGCACCTGCCACCATGCCTGGCTAATTTTTGTATTTTTAGTAGAGACGGGGTTTCACCATGTTGGCCAGAGTGGTCTCGAACTCCTGACGTCAGGTGGTCTGCCTGCTTCAGCCTCCCAAAGTGCTGGGATTACAGTCATGAGCCACCACACCCAACCATTATTTAACCAGCATTTTCCAAAAGCCAGATACTCGATGTAAAGGAATTCTGATTCCAGCAGTACTTGATGCTAAGATTTTAAAGGTTAATGAGAAAAAGACCTATAACGCTGCTGATTCTGATTGTCTGCTTTAATGATTCTACGTACCTGAGATCTCAGCTAAAATTCTGTGTCTATTATTTTCATGATTCAACATGTCAAGTATCCTAAGAGACAGTTTTAAGTCTAAGAATCTATGACACTAGGCCGGGCACGGTGGCTCAAGCCTGTAATCCCAGCACTTTGGGAGGCCGAGATGGGCGGATCACGAGGTCAGGAGATCGAGACCATCCTGGC
>NW_012112697.1:497230-502724 GCF_000951035.1 Colobus angolensis palliatus
TAATGATTCTGAAGCTACAATTCTCTAAGTCCAAGATACTGTTGGTTTAAGTACAATATCCTATCGTCTAGGGGCGGGAGGTCTTAACATGCGGACTCAGGAACCAATTTGAACCATTAATGATTTTGTTTGATGTCCTTAATGCCAACCTGCAAAGAGGTTTTATTTTTTAATTAATTTATTGCCCGTATTTAAAATTTGGAAGGTTTCATCTTTTTAAAATTGGAGTTCTGGCTTCTCATTTTTTTCTTTTTTTGAGACAAGATTTTGCTCTGTCACCCAGGATGAATACAGAGGCACAATCATAGCTTGCTGCAGTCTCAACCTCCTGGGCTCAAGCGACCCTCCTGCCTCAGCCTCCTGAGTAGCTGGGACCACAGGTGTATACCACCACAACCAGCTAATTTTTTTTATTTTTATTTTTATTTGACTGTAGAGCTGGATCTCTCTATATTACCCAGGCTGGTGTCAAACTCCTGACCTCAAGTGATCCTCCTGCCTCAGCCCCCCAAAGTGCTGGGATTACAGGTGTGAGCCACTATGTCTGGCCTTCTTTTTTTTTTATAAAAAGGAAAAACAGGCCATGCCAAGCCCCCCACTCCCACCAGGCCATGATGGGCTGCAGCTGGGCACTGCCTCCTCCAGGCAGGGCATCTGCAGAGCTGTTGATCATCCCACATCTGGGTTTTTCACTGCTCTCCTTGGCTGCTTGACCCTTGCAGGCATTTGAGTTTGCAGCCTTGGATATGAGGCTTCTGGGATCCTGTGATTTCTGAATCTAAGTTTTAGTGTGTGTTTGAGACTCTTGCAAACCCTGACTACAAATCAGTAAAGCTACAGAAGAGAATCTGCCACTGTAATAGCTGCAGCCAGATTTCTTGGAGGCGTCTGGTTCTGGCCATTGGCCCTTTCACCTTCCCCACATCCCCAGAGTCTTGAAAATAAGTGAGGAAGGGCAGGGGAAGTGGAGGAGGAAATGAGATAATTCCAGAATGGAGACCTTCCTGAAAATCAAGATGCCTCCAAGCCTATGATCCTGAGCAAGGCATATACATTCTCATCTCTGTGCCTTTGCTCCGGCTGACCCACCTTCCTGAATGTCCTTCCCAATCCCTTCCAGTCATTCAAGACCTGGATCAAATCTCACCACCTCTACAAGCCACAGTGGTTCTGAACCCAGCTCAAAGCCAGACTGCCTGGAGTCGACGACTCCCAGCTCCTCCGTATACAGCTAAGAAAACCTGTGCTTAAATCTTCTGTGCCTCACTTTACTTCCTTGTTTGTAAATCAGGTTTAAAACAGGGCCCGCCATGAGCTGTTGAGATATTTAAATTAAAAAAAAGAAATACACACACACTCTCTCTCTCTTAGAACAGAGTCTAGAACATAACAAATGTTCATGAAGTGCTAGCTTTTGTCACTCTCCATCCCCTATGGAGTCCTTCTCCCCTGGTTGACAAAGGCTTTGGAACTGTGGATTCTTGTTTGTAAGCTATCTCATGTTGCCCACCTATTGTTTTATGGCTATTGTATATTCATTGTATTACACTCAGTTAGTCAGTCATCATACATTTCTTAAGGCACTGGATTAGTCTGTTCTCACATTGCTATAAAGACATACTTAAGACTGGGTAATTTATGAAGACAAAAGGTTTAATTGACTGACAGTTCTGTATGGCTGGAAAGGCCTCAGGAAACTTACAGTCATGGTGGAAGACAAAGGGGAAGCAAGGCACATCTTACGAGATGCCAGGAGACGGGGTGGGGAGAGAGAGAAAAAGAGAGAGAGAGAGAGAAGGGGGAAGCACCGGACACTTATCAAACAACCAGATCTCGTGAGAACTCACTCACTATCATGAGGACAGCATGGGGGAAACTGGCCCCATGATCCAGTCACCTCCTACCAGGTCCCTCCCTCAACACGTGAGGATTACAATTCAAGATTAGATTTGGCTGGGGACTCAGGGCCAAGCCATATCAGGCACTGTCTTAGTTGGGTTCCCACAGATGCAGACTCTGAGACAAAGATTTGAGTGCAATGGTTTATTTTGGAGATGATCCCAGGAAGCCCCAGGTTAGGAGTGGGGATGTGATGTGGGGGAAGAGTGTATTCATGAACATGTTACCACTGTCACAACGGGACACATTCACATTGTGGACCTCTGGAAGAGGGTGTAAAAAAAAATCTTGGAGTCATCCCACCCAAGGAGTAAGGGTGCCAGGCTATTAATCCACCAGTGTCTATTCTTATTTGACATATTTTTAACCTGTTATTTACTCACCAATGTTCCCTAGAGCATTAACTCCCTGGCGCTTCCATTATTCCCCATTCATATCCCAAACAAGCTCTTATGGCTCAAGAAAACTGTCAAGCAGAGAGTCACACAGGCTTGCAGTAGAAAGCCTGCAGCTGGTGTAGGAGAGTAGAAGAAATAAGGTAGAGCACCAATAGTGTCTGCTATAGTCACCTACAAGTGCAAGGCCCTGGGAATACTAAAACCCTGCCTCTTCCATTGGAGGATAAAAAAAAGGAAGGAATGTCAACAAGTGCAGGAGCAGAGAGAGATGACAGGGCACAAGAGGGGTGTGAGGGAGGAAGAGGCCAGTTCTACACAGGAGAATATAAGAAACAGCTGCATAGAAGAAAGACAGGCATAAGCAAAGGGTTTCAGGCTGACATAGGCAGGCATGCTGAAGGAACGGTGAGCAGATCTGCACGGGCCATGTGAGAATCGAGGCTGGGGAGTTAGAGAGGGATGGTTCATGATGGATCCTGTAGGTTGTATAAAAAGGCTTGAGTTCTCACCCTAGGATCACGGGAGGCCCTCAGGTTTTTCAGTAATGGAAAAATGTGACATGGTTGGGATCCTAGATTCCTCTGGTGGCAGGGGAGAGATAAGTTGCAGTAGAGAGATAAGTTGGAAGGGAGACCAATATGGCGGCCACAGGCAAGAAGTAAAGATCACTTGTGCAAAGAGGGTGCGGAAAAAGAGGCTGTAGGAGATGTGTGAGATATGGAAACTTCAGGACTAGGGGCCTATTGGGGGTGGGAGGTTGGGAAAGAGGGAGGAGCCTAGGGTGAGTTCCCCATCTCTGGTTTGGGAAACTGGATATTAGGAAGCGCCATCTCCTGAGCCTTATAACACAGGAGAAAGGGAGGTCCAGAGTGGGAGACAATGAATGTCCCTTTGGACATCTAACAGAATGTCAAGTCCAGAGGTCAAGTGAGAGAGTTTAGAGTGGGAAGTTGAAGTTCCTAGAGAACAACGAGTTAGTCTGTGTTATACATTGTATCATCTCTAGTATCTAGAATAGACTGGCACATGAACAGAATCCATGGATATCTATGGAATTATTCATTTAACAAGTGAATAATTTGGGGGCTCAACAGCATTGATAAGACCCTGAGGCAGCAGGTATGCAGAAGGTGTGGAGGGTGACCAAAAGAGAGCTGAAGATACCCACAGCTAGGGACAGGTTGGAGAGAAGCAGCCTGAGCTGAATAGTCAGAGAGGTTGAAGAGAAACAGCACAGAAAGTAGAGCATGAAAACCAAGGGTGGGGGATGGGGGGTGAACTTCAGTGATCAGAGAGTGGACAACGGTGTCAAACACAAGGTGTAGCCAGGCAGGCTGCAGGAGGGTACAAGAGAATCAGTGATGGATGTCCATTTCCCCCAATCAGCTGTGAACTTCTCAAGGCAGATTCACAGTCTTGTTATCATAACGTCTAATACAGTTCATTTTCTCATTTCTTTGCTCACTTGTCCATCCAGCAAATATTTGCTAAGCACCAATTGTGAGCCAGGCATTGTGCAAGATTCTGGCAATACAATAATGAACAAGATAGATAACATCTGATGAATAAGTGAATAAATGAAGTCCCCAGGTGACTTGCAATGTCCTTGGAGACAGAGTCTCTGTGCCTTGCTTCACTGGCATCCTCTTTGTCCTCAGTCACAAGTTGGAGAGACAGAGAACGTGCTTGATAAATACTGTCACAGGTTGGCTGGCATGTTGATAGGTGGCAGTGGATGGAGACCCTTCTCCTCCCCCTAGACTCTTTCCCTGCTGCCCATCACTCCTGATTTGACCTCTCCTGTTTCAGATTTAGAAGACAAGGATCAGGTGCTTAGAGAAACTGCAGCCACCCAGGTTGCTGAGGTCACTCTGGCCCCTTCTTTTGGGGCGGAAGAAAAGAATCTGGCAGGCATATTTTTCTCTCCTTCAAATCATGCAAATGCTCACATGTGAGTCTCTTCTTTGCACAGATGATATGTTAGCTAATAAAAGCTTGTCTGAAGTCAGCCTCTCAGAGTGTGCGCGTGTGTGTGTGCGTGCGCGCATGCTTCACTGCCCATCTGTAGCCCAAGCTGCAGGGACACACATGCCTTTGTGGGTGACTTTGCAATTGAAAAGGACTCCAACATTCTGTGCTCAACTCTCCGAAATAAGAGCCTCCCACTGCTTCAGACCTTCCCCTGCTCATACACTGAGGTCACCCAAGAACTGCCATGTGGCTGCAATGCCTTTCTAAGCAGGCAGTAGCCCCTAGAATGTCGATGTCCAAGGAGCCAAGTGTCTGTCTGTTGTGAACACCTCTCTTTACCCTCGCCAATATTCACTCCCACGTCTCCTCCCCTACTCACCAGCCATGTGGTTGGGCAAGGTTAACACCGATGCCCAGTTTCAGGGATTGGTGGGTTAGCACATGTCCCAGACCTGGCCAATCAGAAGGTCCCACTGGCCTGAGTGATAGAGGCAGGGATGAGAAAGTACCCGTATTTTCCTGGTAAGAGTCAATCCAAGGACCCTCATGGGAACCAGTAAGCAAGAGAAGCCTGCTTTCTAGAAGCAAAAGGAAGAAAACTCCGGATGTAAATCCCACCTCTGCCATCACTTACTGACTGTGTGACCTTGAGCAAATTATTTAACTTCTCTGAGCCTCATTTTCCTCATAGGTAAAATAAGCATCCATCCATATGGTGTTTGCAAGATGACCTGGAACATAGTAGGTGCCTCATAAATGTTCGTTGCCCTTCACTCATACCCTAGCATCTTCTATATTTCCATAGCAGCTGATCTCATCAGTCTTATCACCTTCCAAAAGTCTCAAATTTAAATCTCCAGGAGTAATCTCTCTTCAGAACTCCATACTTATATATCTAACACTGACTTGGCTTCTCTGTTTGGATGTCTCCCAAGCATCCCAAACTTCACAGTACCTCAAATTGAGCTTAGTGATACACTCTTCCCTCCACCAACTCCACACACCGGTCACCTCCATCTCAGGAATGGCATCTCCTCCCCAAGGGTCTTAATTGCCTAACCCAGAGATCCAGGAGACATTCTTGACCCCTCTATCTCCCACCCTCATAACTAAAGCATATAGCCAGGTTCCATGGGTTGCAGCTATACATTTCTTGCCCTGTTTCTCCTCTCCCCTCCCCTCCCCTCCCCCCTCCCCTTTCTCTCCCCCTCTCTCTCCCTTTCTCT
>NW_012112697.1:502833-505258 GCF_000951035.1 Colobus angolensis palliatus
CGTGATCTCGGCTCACTGCAACCTCCACCTCCCAGGTTCAAGCGATTCTCCTGCCTCAGCCTCCAAAGTATCTAGGACTACAGGTGCCCACCACCACATTCAGCTAAGTTTTTTGTATTTTTAGTAGAGACAGGGTTTCACCATGTTGGTCAGGCTGGTCTTGAACTCCTCACCTCAGGTGATCTGCCCGCCTCAGCCTCCCAAAATGCTGGGATTATAGGTGTGAGCCACCACACCTAGCGGACCCTGTTTCTTTTTCACCATCTTGTCTATCCCACCCTGGGCTCAATCATCATTATGTCCCACCCAGATGAATTCACCAGTCCACTCTAGACCAAGCATCAAGAGATCTCTTTGTAAAATGTAAATCTGATCAAATCATTCCCTCGCTTAAAGCTTTCCAATGGCTTCCTAGCGCTTTTAGAATAAAATCAAAACTCCTTACCTTCACTCAAAAAGAGAGCATGAACTGATCCTGCCCACTTCTGTGGCCTCACCATTGGCTATGCTTCTGGCTCTGACTTTGGAGATACTTAACACACTGATCTGGCCCTCAAGCAACCTGAATTCTAGTTCCTCTGCTGCCACAGGCTCACTATTGAGGCTTGACTACATCATGTCCCTTTTTTTGGATCCCAGTAAAATGGACAAGTTAGTCACTAGGGACATTTCCAGATCTGCTAAAAGTCAGACTTTTCCCTATACCCCCTTTGAGTTAGGCTTAAAGAAGAAACCCACCTCTTGCCCCCTGCAGTCCTCAAACACCTCCTAAACAGGTAGAAAGTGGAGTGCAAAGAATCTGCCAAATGCCTCCACCCTGACATCCTCTCCCTTTCTATTTCTTGCTGGACCCAACACATTGGTTCACCCAGGACATCTCTGTCATAGAAGTTGTAAAGAAAGCACTGCCAACACATAGCTTGTCCTAGGCTCATTAATTAGTCCTGTCACCTAGAATATTACGAATGTTGTAACTTATTATTACTATCATTATTATTATTATTTTCGGACAGAGTCTCACTCTGTCGCCCAGGTTGGAGTGCAAGTGGCGTGATCTCAGCTCACTGCAAGCTCCACCTCCTGGCTTCAAGCGATTCTCCTGGCTCAGCCTCCTGAGTAGCTGGGATTACAGGCACACGCCACCATGCCTGGCTAATTTTTGTATTTTTAGTAAAGATATGGTTTCACCATACTGGTCAGGCTAGTCTGGAACTCCTGACCTTAGGTGATCCACCCACTTCAGCCTCCCAAAATGCTGGGATTACAGGCGTGAGTCACCGGCCCAGCCTGTAACTTTATCATTATTTGTTGTTGTTAGTGGTGGTTGCAGGTAGCTTTTCTGTCCTCTGCCCTATAATGGGACTTTTCATGCCCACTGAGCAGGTTGAGTTTTTGCACATGGCCAAAACAACTAATTCTTGGAAATACACCAGCATTTGAAAACTTTGGAATCCCAGCAAGCTGAGGAAAACAGTGTAGGAGAGTAGAACAAAGTCTCTGAGGGCAGAGAGATCCAGGTCTAAATCTGGACTTGGCCATTTTCTAACTTATATAACCTGGAGAAAAATAGATCATGTTTTCCCCTTGCCTTGAAACATGTCCATGGTTCCCCAGTGACTTAGGGCTGAAGTCTCAAGTCACTCCCATGACGTACAAGACCTGCAGGGTCTGACCCTTGCCTACTGCTCTAGACCATTTTGCACCAAACCTCCTCTCTCTCACTCTGTGTCAGCCACACTGGCCTTCTTTTCCCTGAAATCTTTCCCACTTTGAAGTTTCTGCACATGTTGTTCCCTCCAAATGGAATGTGCTCCCCTTGCCAACGCCAATTATTCCTTCAGGTTTCAGCTCAGGATATCATCTTAAGGAAGCTTTTTTTGATGGCCTTCCCATCTCTAATGTTCAGCCTCACGTCCCTCTTAGATGCATTCACAGCAACCTCTATTTCTATTTCTGCAGCATAAAGCATTATTGTAATTAAATACTTGCTTGACAATGCAACTTTGAGCCTAACTTCCTACTCTAGCAAGCTCCATGAAGACAGGAACTGGCCGGGCACGGTGGCTCCAATCTGTAATCCTAACACTTTGGGAGGGTGAGGCGGGCAGATCACATGAGGTCAGGAGTCCCAGACCAGCCTGGCCAACACCAGGAAACCTCATCTCTATTAAAAATACAAAAATTAGCCCAGTGCGGTGGTTCCCATCTGTAATCCCAACTATTCAGGAGGCTGAGGCAGGAGAACTGCTTGAGCCCAGGGGGTGGAGGTTGCAGTGAGCCGAGATCACATCAGTGCACTGCAGCCTGAGCAACAGAGTGAGACTGTCTCAAAAAAAAAAGCCTGGCAGAGACACACAAAAAAAGAGAATTTTAGACCAATATCCCTGATGAACATCGATGCAAAAATCCTCAATAAAATACTGGC
>NW_012112697.1:507793-515473 GCF_000951035.1 Colobus angolensis palliatus
ATTGCAATGCCAGATCCTAGCACAGTGTCTGGCATATCAAGTTTTATGAATTAAATAAATAACTGATTATGCGACTTAACTTCCTGGAGCCATCGCTTATGGACAACGAGGACAATCATGACTAACTCCTAGGATGGTTGCAGGGACAAGCAGTGAAATTCTGCAGGCTTTTATTACCATGCCTGGCACATGTTAAGGGATCAATAAAAGGTCACTGTTTAGGGATTTAGAGTGTGGTGTTTACAAGCCTGTCTCTGCCAGTTAGTAGCCATGTGACATTAAACACGTGACACCTCTCTGATCATCCAGACTTTTGTGAGAACTAAATGAGATCTTTTTTGTAAAGGTCCGGGCATATCACAGGCATTTTATAAGGCACAAGTGTTATTGCTGTAAGTCAGGTGAGTGTTTTCAATCACCAGGGAGTTTTATCAAACACTGATGCCAGGCCCTATTCCAGGCCAATTAAATCCATTTTTCTGGGCATTGGTATTTATTTTTTCCAACATTTTTACATGACATTTTTAAGCTTATATAACAGTTGAAAGATTTTTACAGTGAACACTCAATACACATGACCTAACTTCTACATTTAGCATTTTATTATTTTTTATCACCTATTTATTCATCTACTCTCCCTTCTACCCACTCATCAACCCATATTGATTTTTTACGCATTTCAAAGTAAATTGCAGACATCAGTGTATTTTCCCCTAAGTATGTCAGCATGCTTATCGTTTTGTTAACTAGCGCTCAATACCTGTTTACATTCTTTTCTTCTGAGATAAAATTTATTGAGAATGTAAGACACAAATCTTAGGAATACTATTTTATGAGTTTAACATTGCATATACATGAGTATAACATTGCATATCAAGATATAGAACACTCGCATCAGTCCAGAAGGCTTTTATGTCATTCCTCATTCAATCTGCATCCCTGTTCCCTAGAATCAACCACTGTTTTGATTTTTTTTCTACCGTAGATTAGTTTGGGGCATTGCAATTTTAAATTCTCTAGAGGAGATTCTTTGTGAAGTCAACATTCAGGACCAAAGGTCTAGGTAAATGTATCCCAGGAGGTCTCAGGAGAGGGGGAGAAACATCAGGAGTAACAGAAAGGCTCCCCGCCATCCTTAGTCAAAGGAATCTCAGGATAGGCCCGCCAGGGGAGGAGAGGGAGGAACCGGTCTGTGGACCCTGCCAGCCCCTAATTATTGTGGCCATCTGGAGTCTGTGCCACAAGTCAACAAGAAAGTTGCATCTCAAAAAGAAGCCACCTGGCTAGGCACGGTGGCTCACGTCTGTAATTCCAGCACTTTGGGAGGCCAAGGCAGGCAGATCACCTGATGTCAGGAGTTCGAAACTAGCCTGGCCAACATGGTGAAACCCCAACTCTACTAAAAATAGAAAAATTAGTCAGGCACGGTGGTGAGTGCCTGTAGTCCCAGCTACTTTGAAGGGTGAGGCAGGAGAATTGCTTGAACCTGGGATGTGGAGGTTGCAGTGAGCCAAGATCACACCACTGCACTCCAACCTGGGTGAGAGTAAGATTCCATTTCAAACAAAGAAAGAAAGAACCAGCCCAAGATGAGGGCAGTTGCCTGACCCCTCTCTGGCTATTTTCATCTCCTAGCTGTCCAGGAACAAGCTTTATTTTTGAAATTGTAGCCTCTCAGTCTTATACAGCTTGTTCCAAGTGTCTGAGTTTAGATGCCAAGGGGGTAAATAAGAGTCCTAACAATCATTATGGCAGCTGCTCATTCTTGAAAGCTTACCATGCACCAGGCACTCTGGGAAGCCATCCCCATGCGTCATCCCCTGTAACCCTCTCATCAGACACTGTCCGTGCCCCATCAGGCTCCTGGAGACCCCTTCTGCCTGCGGATGTGGATGCTTCTGCTACAGGCTGACACCTGCCATCGTCCTTGGGGCCATTGGAGCCACCTTGTTCAGACATTCCAGGGAGTTTCTCCTTCCAATCTGCAGTAGCCCAGAGCCAGTGATGAACTGACATAAAGATAAGAGTTTGGTTCCTTTCCTCAAGGTGGAACAAACTCTGAGATGCAATTTACACTCCAGAACTGTGCACAGGATCAGTCTGAGGCTAGTCTCCACCTAAAACCACATCATCGTTTAGTCTCCCCTTCCCTACCCTTGCTTTCCTTATTTCCTCACAGTTTCTCCCAAAGGGCAGCTCCCTTAATAAATCACCTGCATAAGAATCTCCAATTCAGGCTTTGTTATCCCATTTTAGAGATGGGGAAATCAGGCCCAAAGAATTGAAGCAGTTTGTCCCCAGTCACCAAGCTAGAACTCAAGGGACCTGAATTTGGTTTCAGGGATGTCTGACTCTAAACCTTTGACTTGAATGCTAAGTGTTCCTAATTCATAGAATAGCCATGAAAATTAAGTGACACTTATGCATAAAAAAGACTTACAGTGATAGAGAAATAAATATAAGGGAGCCAAATTGTTATTCCCAATAGATGAGAAATTCAAGACAATGGCAGACTGTTTAGGCTGTTTACCAAAACCCATTTCTCTTTTTCCCATGCACATAGCTGAATAACTACATTTCCCAGCTTCCATTGCACTCTGTGTGGCCACGTGACTAGTTCTGGCCAATGTAATGTGAGAGAAAGTGATATTGGACACTTGGGGGAAGGGACATTGTGGGAAGCAGGAGTATATCCTCCATGTTCATCTTCCTGCTGGCTGTAGGAAGGTAACCTTCAGGCACTAATACCACAGTTCCCAAACTACATGTCAACATACCCTGTCGGAGCATCACCACAAACTCACCCTGGTGCCATAGGATATTTTAGGTTTTGGGGGGATACACAGCAACATCTATCAGGCCCCATGCAACTTGCTAGCTCAAGGTAATTCAGGGCTTCACATTAATCACTACGTTCTTTTCAATGATGTCCTATCTTTGCAAAGCTGAGTATTTGGCAGTTGTTAAGATAAAAACCAAGTATAGTAGATTCTCATTATCTACAGAGTCTATATTTGTGAATTCATCTACTCACCAAAATTTATTCATAACCCCCAAGTCAATACTCTTGTGTTTTCAAAGTCATCTATGAACATGTGCAGAGCAATCTGATAAAAGTCTGAACCACACAACGTGCCCATTGTCAGCCAAGGTCAAACAAGGTGTCCCTCTGCCTCCTTGTTTCAGCTCTCAAACTGTAAACAAGTGTCCTTTTCATGGACTCTTTAGTGCCAGGTTTTTTCCATTTTTGTTCTTTCTGTTGGTGATTTCACTGTTTAAAGCAGCCCCCATGTGTAGTGCTGCAGGACTGTCTAGTCGAGTGTTCCTAAGCATGAGAAGGCTGTGATGTGCCTTATAAAGAAAATACAGGTTAGGTAAGCTTTCTCCAGGCATGAGTTATAGTGCTACTGACTGTGAGTTCAGTGTTAATGAACTAATAATGTATACCAAATAAGGTGTCTTTAAACAGAAACACACACGAAATACATCAAAATACAGGTTATGTATTGACTGGTTGACAAAAATGTAGGGACTAAGGGCTCACAGGAACTCAACCCTGTATTTCCTCTAAGAGCAATGGTTAGGGATTTGCTAACTCAGTGTTTGTGGTGAGCTTAGAAAATATATCTACCGTGAATAATGAGGATCAACTGTACTTTATGAAGATCAATGTAGGCACTGAGTTGTTACGGACATAAATACTCATTAAGTTGTTTGAATCTAACTACTTAAAAATAAGTTATTTTAAGCCTTGGCAATACAGTGAGACCTCATCTCTACAAAAAAAAAAAAAAAAAGCAAAAATTAAAATTAGTCGAGCATGGGGGCCCATGCCTGTAATCCTAGCTACTCAGGAGGCCAAGGCAGGAGGATAACTTGAGCCAGGAAAGTAGAGATTTCCATGAGCCATGATCATACCACTGCACTCCAGCCTGGCCAACAGAATGAGACCTTGTCTAAATAAATAAAAATAAGTCATTTCTTTAGCAGAGGGTGCTATGAAAAACATCACAAAGACATTAGAGGTACCACGAACTCAAAGAAAATTTGTGAACCTTTACCCCAAGGGATGGTAGAGTTACATACCAAAAGGAGGCTGGGTAATGAATTATCACATCGGGAAAAGCTGTTTACCAACCAAGAACACATGCCTTGAAGTGCCACATGAGCAAGAAGTAAATGTCAACTGTCTTTGAGACATTACATAAGTTAGTCTTAACTAATGCACAGACCTTCCAGGCTCTCTGAAGTAAACCTGCTTCCCTATATGTTTCTCTTACTATCAGAGAGAACACGAAGCATAGTCCACCAACTAGGCGTGCTCAGCTCTAGAAAATACGATATTTGGGTGGCAGGATACATTATCCCAACACATACATACTTAGCATTACTCTTTCTTATGTATAGGAACTGGGGATACAAGAGTGAATAAAATACAGACTCAGTCCATAGTTTTCTCTTCTGGTGGAAAGGAAGAGATAATCAAACACAATGCATTCTAGCCTAAGGTCCATATAACGTGGTGTCTGGACAAGAAGGCACCATTTAAGTTGAGTCTTGAAAAATGCAAGCTTGTCAGGTGGGTGATTGTCTAGAGATACACCAGGCAGAACGAGTTGTGTACAAATGTGTGTACACAGATGTGAAGGGCCTCAGTGAGGGAGCACCATGAAGAGGTTTGGCAAAAGCCATGTGGTGAGGCCAGATGGGAAATCAGAGTCCAGATGATGAAGGGCCTTAAATTCCAGGTTAAGGCCGGGTATGGTGGCTCACACCTGAAATCCCAGCACTTTGGGAGGCTGAGGTGGACGGATCACCTGAGGTCAGGAGATCGAGACCAGCCTGGCCAACATGGTGAAACCCCATCTCTACAAAAATACAAAAATTAGCCAAGCGTGATGATGGGTCCCTGTAATTTCAGCTACTGAGGAGGCTAAGGTGGGAGAATTGCTTGAACCCGGGAGGTGAAGGTTGCAGTGAGCTGAGATCACACCATTGCACTCCAGCTCGGCCAACAAAGCGAGACTCTGTCTCAAAAAAAAAATCCAGGTTAATCCTAAACTGGAAACATGTCAAATGTCATTAACAGGAGACTCTATAGATAATTGCAGTATAGTACGGAATACTACTCAGCAATAAAAGGAATGAATTACCAAGACAAACAGCAACATGGAAGAATTCAAAGATGTCCTGCCAAGCAAAAGAAGCCAGGCACAAAGGGCTATATATGCTGTGACTCCGTATATGGGATATTCAGGACCATGCAAAACTACTCTGTGGTGAAAGAAATCAGAACAGTGGTTACCTCTGAGGGATGAGTGGGGCTGAATGAGAAGAAGCACGAGGGAATTTGCGGGGTGATAAAAATGCTCTTCCTCTTGATAGAGGAGTTGGTTGCAGGGCTATATGCATCTTTCAAAACTTATTGATTTATATGCTTAAGATATGTGCATCTCACTGTATGTAAATTATACTGATGAAAACAAGTTCTAGCCTAAGGATTTGGCAGTTGGGGGCTGCAGAAGTGAATTTCATGCAAGCTGAGTGGTTTTATTCCCCAGAGGACTTGGGTGCCTTATATAAAGCTAATTATGGCAGCCATCTTTTTCAAATTTTCTTAGCCACGAAGCTTTTTTTTTTTTTTTAATTAAAATATTATTCACCATTCCAAAATACCAGACCTAAAGGAAGCTGTTCTGTTTGAAGTACAGATAAGAAATTGAAGGCTCCTTGGAGGCTCTACCCTCAAGTTCTCCCCTTCAACTCTACAGGACCCCTGAGACACATCCAAAGACCCTAAGGACCCATAGATCCCAGGTTAAAAACCACTGATCCAACGGAGCCAGCAGGACTCCTGAGTTCAGTTGCACAGTTGCACACTGCACAAATCCAGACTACGATATGAATCATAGCAGTGGAGATGTGCAATGTGGTTGCCCTGGGGGTCATGCTGGTAAAGTGGGCAAGTCAGCAAGTCAAGCTGACCTGGGAAAGATGATAAGTGGTAACAAGCACTCAGCCAGAGCATCAGGCTCAGGAGGGTGTGCTGGGGGCCTGTGCCAAACTGAGGAACACAGCCCTGTTTAACGGGGACAGCTGCTACTCACCTCCAGCTGATGGTTGCTACGTGGGAAAATGGGCTTGGCGCTGCCAGATCTTCACATTTTTTTTCTTCAAGAGAAGCCAAAAATCTGGATCTTATGTAAAGCCTCTCGGTTTTTCAATGTTGGAAATTAATTTAATTTGAAAAAAACACATTGTGTAGCTCAAATCAAACATATCTGCCAGACAAATCCACCTTCTAGGCCACCAATTTGCAACTTTTGGTTGTAGACTGCCATCAAAAAGCATCTGAGCTTTTGGCAACAGATAAAAAGAGGCACGTGTACATCGCCCCTTTGTGTCCTGGATCCAGGAAGCTGAGCTGTCTGCTTTCTGAGAGCAAAGAGACTTCATTTACACCCTCCTTCAATTTCCAGGGAATTATGCAACCAGCATTACCAGGGATATGGGCACGAATCACAACTCAAGAAGAACCACCAGAGCAGTGGGTACGTCCATGCTTGGAGTGGAGTGACCACTATTACAAAAGTAGGAATTTCAAGACTTTCGTACACGCATCTCGACCTCAAGCGTCTCAAGAGAGGCACCACGTAAATGGATAAATGAGATAAAACTGCCTAATTAAAATCATCTGAAGGCACAATTGTCTTTATAAATAAATACCTAGAAATGAATGCAAACATGTTTTGATCTTATTGTCTTAAAACTTTTCTATTGCAGGATTACTTTGAGAAATCCTCTGAGGCTTAGGGACCTTAACAGTGGGAAAGTGGAAGGAAATTCAGAAGCCAAGCACATCCTTTCTGCTGGGATGAATGCCAGATGAACATTCAAAAGACACTCTCGTTTGGATTTGAGACATCCCTCCTCAGGCCCATGTCTCTCAGAGTGTGGTCTATAGAACCCCACCATTGAATCGCCAAGAAGAATCTTAAAACGTAAATTCTTGAGTTCTATCGGAAGCCTATTGAGTCAGCCTCTCCATGGGTGTGGCCAAGGCACCTGCTTTCTCAGCAAGCACTAATACAAATTAAAGTTCAAGAAGTACCAGTCCAAAGAGCTAAAAAGAATGAATAAGACCTGCTGTTTGACAGCTCAGTGGGGTGACTGTAGTCAATAATAACTTAATTGTACATTTTAAACTAATTAAAAGAGTGTAAATGAACTGTTTGTAATGCAAAGGATAAATACTTGAGGGGATGGATTCCCTATTTACCTTGATGTGATTTTTACACCTTGCACACGTTTCAAAACATCTCATGTACCCCATAAATATAGATACCTACTATGTACCCATAAAAAGTAAAAGTTTAAAAAAATTAAATTTTTATTTTCAAAAAATAAAAACTGGGCCAGGCACAGTGGCTCACGCCTGTAATCCCAGCACTTTAGGAAGCTGAGGCAGATGGATCACAAGGTGAGGACATCGAGACCGTCCTGGCTAACATGGTGAAACCCTGTCTCTACTAAAAATACAAAAAAAATTAGCCAGACACGGTGGCGGGCGTCTGTAGTACCAGCTACTCAGGAGGATGAGGCAGGAGAATGGCGTGAACCCGGGAGGCGGAGTTTGCAGTGAGCCGAGATTGCGCCACTGCACTCCAGCCTGGGTGATAG
>NW_012112697.1:515633-560559 GCF_000951035.1 Colobus angolensis palliatus
AAGGAAGAAGAAAGAAAGGAAGTAAGAAAGGAAGAAAGAAAAGAAGAAAGAAAGGCCCAAGTAAGCTTATCTACTCCTGTGGCTTTGAATATTTTTTACATGCGCTGAAAAGCATATCTTTATCCCAGAACTCTCTTGTAAGCCCAAAACACATACATTCATCTGTGGACTTGATACCTCCACTTGAACACCTCACAGGTATCTCAGATTGACAAGACTAAAACTGAACTCTAGATCTTCTTAATCATAGTAAGTGGAACCTCTATCCAACCAGCTGTCTATGCCAAAGATATGGACATCCTTGCCACCTCCATTTTCCTCACCCATCACATCATATACTTGACCATGACCAATGGATTACACCAGTCCTACCTTCATTAGGCTCAGTTTTTCCTGCAGTAACCAACAACCCTGAAATCTTAGTGGTTGAATACAACAGTGAGTCAACTACAGTTCTGCTGGGCTTATTCTCAGAATGTAGGTCATATTCAGGTCTATACCACCTGTCTCCTATTTCCAGAAGTCAGGCTGAAGGAGCACCCACCACCACCACCACCACCACCACCACCACAAATCTGGGGCTTGTCATTCTCATGGCAAGTAACAGGAACACAAGAAGCCAGTGGACACATACAAGGCCTCTGAAAGCCTCTGCTCAGTTCTGCTTCTATTACAATCACCAAAGCATGTCACAGGGCCAAGCCCAGCATCAGTGGAGTAAAGAAGTGTCTTTCAATGGAGAGGAGAAAGAATATGTGCTGAACAATGACAGCCTCAGTGACCTCCAAAACATATTCCAGGTCCATCCACTTCTCTCTCCTTCCATGGCTCACACTCTGGTCCAAGTCAGCATCATCTCGCAACTGGATGTCTACAACAGCCTTCCAACGACTATTCCTGTGTCCCTCAGCCCTTCCAATCTGTCTACACAGCAGCCAACATGACCTTTTCACAACTTCTGTTTCCAGTGGATTCCCATTTCACTCAGGAAAGACCCCAGTGTTGTATCCTGATCTCTAAAACCCTACACAAGCTTCCCCCTCTCTCTCTCGCTCCGGGGTTTTTAGCCAGGTGTCTGTAGACCTCCATAGGGTCTCTGACTTCATTTTCTCCATTTTCCCCTCTCCCTCCTGCTGCAGCCACACTGGCCTGCCTTCAGGTCCCCCTAACTCTCCTCCCTCTTTCCTGTCCCCCAGCCATTCCCTCTGCCTGGATGCCATTCCCTCCACCTGGAACCCCCTTCCCATTCTCTTTGCTACCTGGGCTTCCTCCTATTCACTTTCCAGATCTCAACCTAACATTCTCTTGCTCAGAACGACCTTTTGTGATTGTCTAGTCTCAATGAACTCTTCATAATAGTCTCTTAATCTATGTTTATTACAAATTGAAATTATAAGTGGGTACCTACAATATCAGCTTGATGTGTGCCACCTGCTACAGGGTAAACTCCATGCAGGCAGGGGCTGAATCTATTTTGCCCACCACCAAGTCACTAGCATTGAACACAGTGCACATGGTAGACCCTCAATAATTGGTTGTTGAACAAATGCCAAGCTATCTTTTACTGGGCACCTAGGGGTTCTTTGTTATTTTATTTGATCATCATGCCAGCTCTAGATGTGTTGATTCAAGGAAACTGAAGCTCAGAAAGGTAGAATGATGCACCTAAAGTCACACCACTAGGTAAAACCGAGCCCAGATACAAATCCAGTTGTATCTACTTCCAGAGTCCATGCAATTAACTACTGTGTTATGTTGCTGGCTCTAGAGGAAACTCAAAGGTAATTTCTCAGGACCTAAGACAAAACTTGTCATGGCCCTGTTCTTTACAACCAAACCCATGCTCAAAATAAGGAGAAAATCAAACCCTTATTTCAAGTCTGAACTTTTTATATCTGAGGGTAGGTGCCTGGGAGCCTCACGGAGGGGCTGATGCTACCCATTCTCCTCTCTACCCAACCTCTACCATGAAACGTGTCATCTCTTTTAGAGAAGGAGGTATAAACACACACCAAAAAATTAACTGTCTTTAAAATCCAAGATAGAAATGAAGAGTATGTCCCAAGGCAGTGTGTGCCAACAGACAATCCTACACTAGAAGTTTGATGTAATGTTTCTGTGCCTCAATTTTCCCAGTTATAAAATGGGGTGATAATACTAGTATCTACCTCATAGCGCTGTGGGACAGAATCCAAGAGATAAAGCATGTGAAGTGCTCAGTCATTGCCTAGTACATGGGGAGCATTCAGTACATGTTACCATCCCTGGAATGCATGCCCTTTGAAACATGCAAGACACCACTTGTCATTTTCTGAAAGCAAAAATGACAGAGTGACACACGTCAACCCGACAGTTACAGAAGCGAGGAAGAAAACTCTGTGATAAAATTGCAGAAAACCGCCTTTTGTTGTGGCTGAAAGAACACTGGCCTCTGAGACAGAAAAACTGGAATCTAGACCAGATTCTGGCTCTTATCTTGTGACCTGGGGCAATTTTGGTATTTTTGTTTTTTGGGGGGTTTTTTTGAGACAGAGTCTCACTCTGTCACCCAAGCTGGAGTGCAGTGGCATGATCTCATCTCACTGCTACCTCTGCCTCCTGGGTTCAAGCAATTCTCCTGCCTCAGCCTCCCTAGTAGCTGGGATTACAAGAGTGCGCCACCACGCCCAGCTATTTTTTTTTTTTTTTTTTTTTTTTTTAGTAGAGATGGGGTTTCACCGTGTTGGCCAGGGTGGTCTCAAACACCTGAACTCAAGTGATCCACCTGCCTTGGCCTTCCAAAGTGCTGGGGATTGCAGGCATGAGGCATCACACCCAACTCTGCGGCAAGTTTTTCCTTTCTGTGAGACTTGGTTTTCTTGTCTGAAGACAAGACTGTTAAGAACGCTATTTCTCAAACTTACCAGCATTAAACTTATCATCAAATTTATCATTATCCTACTACCTTGATGGTTGTTATTATGAAATATCTATGCATTTCCCATACTATTACTTATTTAACATTTTTAAATTATATTCATTTCTTCAACAAAATATTTGTTGAGCACCTGTGTGCTGGGTACTCTTCTAGACACTGAGGCAAGTTACAGATGACTTTTTTTAAAACTTAATATTTATTTTAATGTCATCCTAAGCAACAATGTCCATGAACCCATCGGATGGATAAGCTAAGGATTTATTTTTTTCTAAGGTACATAAAAATAAATGTATAACTGTTAAAAGGAAAAGGATCAATCAATATCCCCTTATCATCTTGGTGGTACCTGAGTGATACATGGTGGATGCTTTTGAACACATGAGCTTGGATCATATCTAAGATCCCTTGCCACTCTTAACATTGTGCCATTCTAAATTCCTCTGAAGAAAAGATTGACTCAGCTCATCTTCCTCTCTTCCCACCCACTGTGATAGAGCAACGAACAGAGTGACGTTAATTGAGTAATTATTCAGCAATTGCAATAACTTGTTTTCTGAGCCTGAGACTCAGGCCTTGTCAGTTCAAGAACATGCTTGAACTTCTTAGTTCTCTGTTTTCAATTCACACTCCAAACTTCAGGTACTTTCATAGCCTTCTCTTCAGTAAAATGGGATGTTTGTATACATCCAGGCGAAGGCATTTTCATCTTCAAAGAATGTTATCAACTTTAAATGACCTCTCTATATCTGACAGGGGAAAGTCTCCAAAATAATAATAATAACCATCATCATCATCCTACTAGACAGCTCTTACCAAACAATGTTTAGTAAGTTTTGCACAATGAGTCTAAAATGTATGTTCTGAGCTGCCTTTGAAATATAACAAAGATCTGAAAGGGAAAACTTTCCCATCAATCAATTAAAACCCCTTAAAATTTCAGTAGAAAAATGGGTGAGGGGCATGAACTAATAATTCACAGAAGAAATACAAACGATGAATAAGCATATAAAAAGGTATTCAACTCTTTAATAATCAAAGACAATACCAATGAAAACAACAAGAGAGTAGAGGGTTTTTCCCAAATTAACAAAGGCTTATAATAATTTTTCATGCTAGCAAGACTGGGGTGAACTGATGAAATAGGTTCTATTGTTGGAAGAATAATATTTCTATATTTCTGGAAAGCAATTGTGTTTCAAGATCTTTCAAAAAAGTTATACTCTTTGAGTTAGTAATTCCCCTTCTAGCAATCAATCCTAAGAAAACCATAGAAAATTGGGAGGCCAAGAAGGGCAGATCACGAGGTCAGGAGATCAAGACCATCCTGGCTAACACTGTGAAACCCCGTCTCTACTAAAAAATACAAAAAACTAGCTGGGCGAGGTGGCGGGCGCCTGTAGTCCCAGCTACTTGGGAGGCTGAGGCAGGAGAATGGCGTAAACCCGGGAGGCGGAGCCTGCAGTGAGCTGAGATCCGGCCACTGCACTCCAGGCTGGGCGACAGAGCAAGACTCCGTCTCAAAAAAAAAAAAAAAAAAAAGAAAACCATAGAAAAGCTATTGGTGAAACATGTTTGGCATAAAGTGCAGGGATGTTCATCATGATGGTATGTCTAAGAATGGGGTTTCTCAACCACCGTACTATTAACACTTTGGGCCAGACAATTAATTCTTTGTTGTAGGACCTGCCCAATACATTGTGGGATGTATCCAGCATCCCTGGCCTCCACTCACTAGATGCCAATAGCACTACCCCCATCCACCTCCAGTTATGATCATCAAAATGGTCTTCAGACATTGCCACATGTCCCCCAGGAGGCAAAACCTGCATTGAGAATCGCTGATCCAAGAGCAAAACGTTTAAACCTCCTAAATGTCCAAGTATAACAGAATGGTTAAATAATTCATGATGTGAATCAAAACCACAGTGAGATATCATCTCATGCCAGAATGCTGATTATTAAAAAGTCAAAACACAACAGATGCTGGTGAGGTTGCTGAGAAAAAGGATGCTTTTCCACTCTTGGTAGGAGTGTAAATTTGTTCAACCATTGTGGAAGACAGTGTTGTGATTCCTCAAAGACCTAGAGGCAGAAATACCATTTGGCCCAGCAATCCTATTACTGGGTATATACTCAAAGGAATATAAGTCATTCGATTATAAAGATAGATGCACATGTATGTTCACTGCTGCACTATTCATCCAATAGCAAAGACATGGAATCAACCCAAATGCCCATCAATGATAGACTGGATAAAGAAAACGTGGTATATGTACACCATGGGATACCGTACAGCCATAAAAAAAAAAAAATGAGATCACTTCCTTTGCAGTGACATGCATGGAGCTGGAAGCCATCATCCTCAGCAAACTACCACAGGAACAGAAAACCAAACACTGCATGTTCTCACTTATAAGTGGCAGTTGAATGGTGAGGACACATGGACACAGGGAGGGGAACAACACACACCAGGGTCCGTCAGGAGGGGTGCAAGGGGAGAGCATCAGGAAGCACAGCTAATGCATGTTTGGTTTCACACCTAGGTGACGGGATGATCTGTGCAGCAAATCACCATGGCACACGTTTACCCACGTAACAAACCTGCACATGCTGCGCATGTACCCCCGAACGTACAGCAAAAGTTGAAGAAAAATAATAATAATTCATGGTGTGTTCATATGATAGAATATTATGCATTTGTCTAAAACGTTACTTTTAATGAGTAATTAATGACATGGAAACCTAATCATAATAAAAATGCTCTGTGAAAAAAAGCAAAGAACAAAATTATTTAAGTAGACATATATTCTCAGAAAACACAGGCTGGGCCGGGAGTGGTGGCTTAGTCCCAAACCTTTCAAGCTAAAGATGATGCACCCATGTCAATGGCTGAAAAGAACAGAAGAAAATCTAAAGAACCACATTCATAAAAAATTAATCAGTTTGACCAGAAGCAGTGGCTCACAACTGTAATCCCAACACTCTGGGAGGCTGAGGCGGGCAAATCACTTAAGGTCGGGAGTTCTAGACCAGCCTGGCTAACATAGTGAAACCCCATCTCTACTAAAAATACAAAAATCATCCAGGCAGGGTGGTGGGCACCTGCAATCCCAGTGACTCGGGAGGCTGAGGCAGGAGAATCGCTTGAGCCCAGGAAGCGGAGGTCAGGCACTCCAGCCTGACATCGTCACACACACAAAAAGGGGAAAAAAAACAGCCTAAAAGGAAACAAAGCAAATCCCTATTGTAATTATCTTTAGGTGGCAGAAGAAGCAGTTTTCATTGCTGTTTCAAAGCATCTACTGGTTCTACAAGCTCAGAGAATGGATCTTTCGTCTGAAAACCCTCACTCTACGTTTCAGCAATGCCACTTTCCAGCTCTTACCTCATCTTCTGAGTTGCTGTGGCTCCATCTACAAAACACAGACAACGGTGTGCTTATTGCAAAGACTGGTAAACAGTAAGTGGAATTATGCACATAAAATGTTTAGCAAGGTTTTGGCAGGTTGTAAGTACTCAGGTGAATACTTACAACAGGTGAATTTCATTATCAAATACTCCTTTTTTGACTTTTTAAATTTTTTTTCTTAGAAAACAAATACGCACAGCGGCTCATGCCAATAACCCCAGCACTTTAGGAACCTAAGGCAGGTGGATCACTGGGGTCAGGGGTTCGAGACCAGCCTGGCCAACATGGTGAAACCCTGCCTCTACTAAAATCACAAAAATTAGTAGGTCATGGTGGCAGGGCGCCAATAATGTCAGCTACTTGGGTGACTGAGGCAGGAGAATCGCTTGAACTGGGGCGGCGGAACTTGCAGTGAGCTGAGATCACGCCACTGCACTCCAACCGTGGTGACAGAGCGAGAGCTGTCTCAAAAACAAAACAAAACAAAAAACAACAATAAAATATAAGAAAACAAATACAAAACACCAAGCCAGAAGGAGCTTGTCCACTTTCTCTGGGGAGAGACCCTGTCTGAGAATGAGTGATGGCAGATGTTTGGAGGCTTGGCACTGGGCAGAACTCTGTTAGTGGTAGAATGAAGACAGAGATGAAAAATCCACCTGGCAGAAGGAGACGACCTATGGGAAAATGTTATTTGAATTGGACAGGCTGGTGAGTAAGCTTCAAATCAAGCGTATTGACGTGTCAACAGCCATGAAGAATTTAACTGCCTAACAATTTAAACTACCAGCAAAGGGCCTTCTAAAGAGGCACTGGGAATTTGATCTGGAAATGTCACAGTGCCTGTTGTGGTCCATCTAGACTGTAGCCTAGAGAGACAGGCGTCTCAGCGCATTGCTGCCTTTGGGATACGGGGAAGAATATAGAGACCTGGCTTCAGGGTCTTGCTGTCTTGTCCTGCATATTCTTTTTCCTCTTTGGGTATCTGATTATTGATGTATTTAAAGAAGTAGCAGAGCTTAGTATCTAAGAATAGGAATACTGGAGACCACCCCCCAGGAGTGAATTATGGCTTCTTTACATACTAGCTATTGTAACCCTGAGCAAGTTACTTATTTCATGGATGGAAGCCTCCATTGCTGCCTCTATAAAGACAGCTGAATCTACACCACACAAAATGTTTAGCATCATGCCTGGTAGCACCTAGCAAGTACTCAAGAAAATGGCAGCTCTAATTACTTTTTCTTTTTCTTTTTTAAAAATTTATTTAAGTTCTGGGATACATGTGCAGAACGTGCAGGTTTGTTTTATAGGTAAACGTGTGCCATGGTGGTTTGCTGCACCTGTCAGCCCATCACCTAGGTATTAAGCCCCACATGCATTAGTTATTTATCCTGATACTCTGCCTCCCCCAACTTCCCTGGTAGGCCCTGGTGTGTGTTATTCCTCTCCCCATGTCCATGTGTTCTCATTGTTCAGCTTCCACTCATGAATGAGAACATGTGGTATTTGGTTTTCTGTTCCTGTGTTAGTTTGCTGAGGAGGATGGCTTCCAGCTTCATCCACATCCCTGCAAAGGACATGACCTCATTCATTTTCATGGCTGCATAGTATTTCATGGTGTATATGTACCACATTTTCTTTATCCAGTCTATCATTGATGGGCATTTGGGTTGATTCCATGTCTTTGAGATACCATCTCACACCTGTCAGAATGGCAATTACTAATTGCTTTTCTGAAGTTACTCCAAATATACAATTTGAACCTTCCTCAGAGTGGAATTCATCCTTTTGAAACTGCAAACTTGGTATAGATCTACGGACAGAGGCACAAAGGATGAAAGACAACAGCTCATTAGCCCCATCAAGATTTCTTGGTTGTTCCCGGTCTCAATACAATACTCTGACCGCAATTCTCTCCTCCCTTCAGCATTGATTTACCTGTGCCAGGTCCTCAGTAGATACCAGGAATATTGAGATGACCCGGAAACAGTCCCTGTCCTCCTCTGCAGTGGAGAAGATAGATATGGAAGAGACAGATACATTTCACTCAGGTGTGATATCATCTAATGAGAAGAGGAAGAAGTATCCTGTCATGGTGAAGGGCTCAGGCCCTTGAGCCAGACTGGCTGGTTTTAACTCCAGGTCTTGCAAACCACATGAACCTGGGCAGTTTCCTTTGCCTCTCTAAGCCTCAGTATTTTCATCTATAAATTGGGGATAATGGTTATACTTCTTCTCCCTCACAGAATTGTCAGGGCTAAAGAAAACCCTCAGAACCATGGCTGGTACACAGTAAGTGTTTCCTAAGTGTTAGCTATTACCACTATTAAACTCTGGGAAGCTAGGTGGATGGGTTCTGGAAAGACAGTCTGATTCCCTGACTCTGAAGAGGGTGGGATCTTCCCTGTGGGATTCAGCCATCCCCTCCAACATCCAGTCTGAGAAGACCTAAGAGCTCATGACCTCACTGCACCTGAATTCCCTTTAACACCACCATGCAGTCCAGAGGAAACTTTCTTGAGAATCAAGATGGACACTTCCATTATTTTAATTACCTCCCCATAAAACACAAAATACCTGTGGCTGTAAAGAGTAATTCATTCATTTTCTAAGTGGAAATGAAACTCCAAATTACTTCTAAAAACAATACTTCACCCTCATCTCCCCAACCACACACACG
Organism: Colobus angolensis palliatus; assembly: GCF_000951035.1. NCBI lineage: Eukaryota > Metazoa > Chordata > Mammalia > Primates > Cercopithecidae > Colobus > Colobus angolensis. The sequence continues at coordinate 524,643 of NW_012112697.1, forward strand.
CACACACAAATAGCAAGCAAGAAAGCAAGAAGGGAAGGAAGGAAAGAAGAGAAAGAGGAAGAACAAGGAAAAAGGAGGAGAAATAAGGGGGGAAGGAAGGAGAAAGAAAAGAAGGAAGGAAGGAAAGAAGGAGCAAAAGAGGGAGAAAGAAGGAAAGAGGAAGGTGAAGAAGGGAATGAGAAAGGAAAAAGAAAAGAAGGAAGAAGAGAAAGAGGGAGAAAGAAGGAAAGAAGAGGGGGAAGAAGGGTAGGAGAAAGTAAAAAGAAAAGGAGGAATAAAGGGAGCAAGGAAGAAGGAAGGAAGGAAGGAAGGAAGGAAAGTTGGTTTAAGAAGAGCAGGAAAAGATGAGGAAAAAGCCATGGGCAAGGTGAAATTCTCTGAGGATGAACAGGGACTGGAACACCTGAGCTCAGTCTCATCTGACCTCACCTGACAGAGCTGACAGGTGACAGGTGTCTTCTCTGTGACTCTTCCACCTGAACACCTGCTTGCAGAAGCTCCCTCAGGTCATTCTGGATGATTCTCAAGCTGAATGGACTCATGGTCTCATGGTGATGTCCAACAGAAGCCAATTATTTCTTTTCTCTGGCATGAATCTGGGCAGTGTTTGAGGGTTTTGTTGAACAAGGAAGCATTGTGAGGGCAGAGAGAAACACCACCACTACATGATAGATTTAGGCCAGCCTGCCATTCATGATTCCAGACACACACACACACACACACACACACACACACACACACACACACTTTCCCTGTAACCCTCTGTAGGGCTACTTAAAGGGGTGATGGAAATATTTAGCAATCTGATGAATCAGAATGTAGCCTTCGCCATAGCTTTGGAGAAGGTTCTCGAATTCCCCTGTTATTACCCCTTTAGTTTAAAATTCATGGGACGGTTTAATGGATCCAAGGTGAGGACTACGGTAGCAGGCAGGCTCCTGGGGCACTTGATTATTTTCTTATGGTAAGTATTTCAGGCCAAGTGCAGGGGCTCACTCCTGTAACTGCAGCATGTTGGGAGTTTGAGGTGGAAGCATTGCTTGAAGCCGGGAGTTTGAGACCAGCTTGGGCAACATAGCAAGACGCCATCTCAACAAGTAAAATATATATGTATTAGTAAGGTGGCATGCACCTTGTTATAATCCCAGCTACTCAGGAGACTGAGGTGGGAGGATTACTTAGCCCAGGAGTTTGAGGCTGCAATGAGCTATGATCATATCACTTCACTCCAGGCTAGGTGACAACAAAGACCCTAGGTCCAAAGGAAAAAAAGAAAGTATTTCAGTATTTTAATACCCACTATGGAAATACTTGTATATACCAGCTATCTTCAATGGGATTCTGTAGAAGTAGATCCTTAAAAGAGGGTTTGTATATGAGCGATCTATTTAAAAACTACTCCTAGTTATGAAAAAAAATACAGTAAAGGAGCAGGTGACACAGCACATAGAAAGGAAGGAAGCCCAGAAGGGTGGGGGCTTTAATAAAAGTCCCACAGATGGTAACATCAATCTTATCCTACAGGGGTTCTCTGGAGTGTAAGATGGCCCCACTGTTGGCCTGGTCTTAGGCCATATGTCAAAGCATATGACAGAGCAGGATGCTCATATTTGTGCACACAGTAGTCATGAGTTCAGAGTTGTCCTGGAAGCAGGATACAAACTCTTAGGCATTTCTGGCTCTTTATATAGAGAGAAAGCAGCTCCAGTGTCCAGAAAAGTCCTCTGAGAAAGAGCCACTGGCACTGGCTGTTGGAAGCAAAAGCACAGGAAAGTCAAAGATTGCAGACCACAAAAATGGTGATAAGGATTCCAGGAGACCTGGGTGGAAGGCCAACGTTGTCACAACACCAGCTGAATGTCATCCCAAACCCTTAGGGAAGAAATGCAGACAAATGATGACATCTTAGCATGGGGCCCCTCCTCTGGTTCTCAACATTACTTTTATTAGGTAATTCACTTCTAGATGAGCTCCTTGCCTCTAGTCTCAGCCCCTTCAGTGTCAAATAGTAACAGCAGTTAAAATGTAAGAGTACTCACAGTGTGCCAGGGACCAGGCAGATGATTTATCCAACCTCACAAGTTTTCAAGGTGGTCATAGTCTTCCCTTTTCACAGATGCACAAACTGAGACTCAGCAAGTTTCAGAAACTTGGAGAAGGGTTCACCAGAAATAAGCGGTAACGGAGAAATTCCAAGGAATCCCAGATCTGCAGAGCTAGTATTCTTCCCAACACTTCTTCCATTTATTTATTTATGTATTTATTTATTTATTTATTTTGTTGTTGTTGTTGTTGTTGTTGTTGTTGACAGATATAAAGTGTAGATATTTGTGGTGTACAACATAATGCTTTGATAGATATATACAAAACACCTCGTTTTGATGGAAACAGGGCCCAGAAGCAGATCCTGAGATGAGGATTAATGAACAATTCATGTAATATACAACACAGTATTCAGGAAGTGCTCAGAGGATAAACCAAAAAGGGAATGGGTTCAGGGGCAGGACAGGGAAGGGAACTAAACTGAACGAGGGACAATTTCAGGGCAAGTCTCAGCCTCAGCCTAATCCCATCTGGAGCTCTGGGCATACATTAGGCTTCAGAGTTTGTTCCAGCTGGAGGCAAGAGAACTGAGCTCTTCTATGCCTGCACCCTTTAGTCACCCCAGGCCGTACAGACTCACTCCCATATAGGGTGGCTCCAGCAGCCCACCAGAATCCTTCAAAGAGTCACGGAGAAGCAAAGCCCACAGAAGTGTGCCAAGGAAATGAGAGGATGTCAAAGGAATCAGAGGCTATCTGGAGAACACATAGGCAGGACCCATCAGGACACCCATGGTTCTTATCAAAGCCCAGTAGCCCTTTCCAAAACCCTAGGTTTTAAACCCCAAGAACCAATTTTCCTCCTGTCTGGGGAGAAAAAGCATCCTTTCTTGATATTCTGAAGATCGCCTCAAGAACCACTTACAAAAGCTGATTACTGACTTAAACACAGCTCTAATCTAAGGAAAGTGCCCCATTTCCCACCTCTAGAGAGAGAGACGTCATCGAGTAACTTGCCCCTGGATATTCAGCTTTATTCACACAATATCAGTAAATAAAAGAGAATTTGACTGTTCACAGAACTTCAGCAAATTGAGCTCATATTTGGGGGGTAAAGTAAAAGGCAGCTGAAATTTAATGTGAAATCCTCCACAATGAAGATGATTTTATACATTACAGGGGCTTCAATTTTTACACAGCAGATACTGAATGTACCTTTCATTTCTTCCTGGCACTCAGCACCTCCTCTGCTCATTTCCTTGATGCTAGAGGCTCCAAGATAAAGGAAGCTTAAAGAGGTGAGGATGAGTGTACTAGCAATGGAGTGACAAGGGAAAATTGGTAGGAAGGCCAGGGGGCCCTGGGCTGAAAAACCTGGGATTACATGTATGCCAGTTCCCATATGAAAAGCCCCAGATGGACTGGAACTCCAAAATCAATGTTAAGAAACAAGTATTTACATTTTTTAAAAAAACACCAACAGCCAAGTAGAATGGGTACCAATGTAGGAGTTACGAACAGAAGCCAACCCCAACAACCAAGAGCATTCATTATCTTCTTTTTTTTTTTTTTTTGACTTTTTTTTTATTCTACTTTATGTTCTAGGGTACATGTACACAATGTGCAGGTTTGTTACATATGTATACATGTGCCATGTTGGTGTGCTGCACTCATTAACTCATCATTTACATTAGGTATATCTCCTAATGCTATCCCTCCCCCCTCCCCCCACCCCACAATAGACCCCAGGGTGTGATGTTCCCCTTCCTGTGTCCAAGTGTTCTCATTGTTCTGTTCCCACCTATGAGTGAGAACATGCCGTGTTTGGTTTTCTGTTCTTGTGAAAGTTTGCTGAGAATGATGGTTTCCAGCTGCATCCATGTCCCTACAAAGGACATGAACTCATCCTTTTTATGGCTGCATAGTATTCCATGGTGTATATATGCCACATTTTCTTAATCCAGTCTGTCATTGATGGGCATTTGGGTTGATTCCAAGTCTTTGCTATTGTGAATAGGAGCACTCGTTATTTTAATCACATAGCATTTGGTGATAAGAAACAGAAACCCCTCAAAGTAGCTTGAGCTAAAGGGGACTCTAACTGAGAATCAGGGGTAAAGGACAAAGCTCAAAAGGGTGAATAACTGAGTAGTTAAAAACCAAAACCACTCTCTGCTCTCTGATTCCACATAAGAAAAAATAGTGTTTACTGAGGCCCTACCATGTGTTGGGTGCAGTGCTGAATGTTTTCCCTGCATTTTCTCACAGTTAACTCACGGAGAACATCTCTGAGGGATAAACATTCCTGTTTTCCAGATGGAGAAACTGAGGTTCCAAGAGGTTGAAGAAATTTTCCAAGCTCACACAGCTTGAAAGTGGCAGAATAAGGATTCAAAACTTATCCTCCAAGCCACTCCCTGCTGCCACAAGCCATATGAGCTGTGTCTCGGCTTTGCTCTCTGAGCCTATTATATTCTGAATGCTTCTCTCTGCAGCCTGGATTTTCCCCCCTCAGCAGGCTTGCAGAATGGAAAAATGGTCACCCCAAACCTGGTTCTAAATGGCACCCAGAGAAAAATACCAGATGGGAGATTTGAGCCTACCCTTGTCAATAGTTACATTCAATGGCACCCAATACCACCTCACAAGAGTAGCTGTGTCTTTTGGTTCAAATTCTCAAATAGCCTAACTGGCTTCTTATATCTTCATCTAAGATGATGGGGATGGGGCAGATTTCACCTTATAGAATCAGGACAGCTAGAAGTGAGTGTGTGAGTAAGGAAACTGACAGCTACCTATAATGCCCTTGTTTATTTATGCAACACTTTTTAAGTATCTTATTCTTTCCAGGTACCAGGGCTTTACAGATGAAGAAATCATCATATCTGCCCAATCACAATGCCTGGAATAGACACATAAGTAAACCGTCACCATGCTGTGGCTGAGAGAAACAAGGAGTGCTGCCATCTTGCAAAAAATGAAACCTGGTCTAGCCTAGCAAGTTAAGGGAGATGTTCTGGAGATGGTGTCTCATGAACCCAGTCTGAATGATGAATCGGCATGACCTACCGTACAAAAGTACAAAGCATGCCTTGCTGGGGGACTTCGGGGAATTGGGTAAAATGGGAGGATAGAGAATGTAAAGGAGAATGCCAGGAAATGAGATTAAAAAGGCAAGCAAGGGCCAGTTTGTGAATGCCTTTCTGCACTAAGAAAAGAAGTGTAATCATTTTCTTGAGAGGCAATATCCTCTACTGTAGTGCTGTCCAACAGAACCTTCTGAGATGATGGAAGTGTTCTAAATCCTTCCTGTCCACTATGGTAATCGCTAGCTGTGCACTTGGCATACAGCTAGTGTGACTGAAAAAGTGAATTTTTAATTTTATTTAATGTTAACCAATTTAAATGTAAATGGCCACATGTGGCTAGTGGCCACCATATTGGATGGCCAAATCCAGCAGTTAAGCTGTGAGCTTCCAAGGCAGAAATGATACTGGCTCCATCTCCAACTGGCTGTATGACTCAGAGGAAGTTCCTTAACCTCTCCGTACCTCAGTGTCCCCATTTGTAAAGTAGTGCCTGGCATATAGTAATCGCATTCAACGACCATAAGTCTAGTTTGAAAGTTGATGGGGAGCTCTTGTTTGGGCTGCCATAACAAAGTACCACAGACCGGGTGGCTTAAATAACAGAAATTTGGCCAGGCATGATGGCTCAAGCCTGTAATCCCAGCACTTTGGGAGGCTGAGGCGGGTGGATCACAAGGTCAGGAGATCGAGACCATCCTGGCTGACAACGTGAAACCCTGTCTCTACTAAAAAAATACAAAAAATTAGCCGGGCGTGGTGGCTGGTGCCTGTAGTCCCAGCTACTCAGGAGGCTGAGGCAGGAGAATGGCATGAACCTAGGGGGGCAGAGCTTGCAGTGAGCCGAGATTGTGCCACTGCACTCCAGCCTGGGGCACAGAGCAAGACTCCGTCTCAAAATAAATAAATAAATAAAAAATAACAGAAATTTATGTTCTCACAATTCCAGAGGTTAGAAGGCCAAGATCAAGATACCAGCAGGGTTGGTTTCCTCTGAGGTCTCTCTTCTTGACTTGTAGATAACCACCTTTTATTATCTTCACAGTCTTTTGCCTTTGTGCATGTCTGTGTCCGAAATCTCCTCTTCTTATAAGGATACCAGTCATATGGGGTTAGAGTCCACCCACATGACCTCATTTGACCTTAATTACCTCGTTAAAGACCCTGTCTCTGAATACAGTCACATTGTGAGATACTGGCGGTTAGGACTTCAACATATGAATTATGGCGAGAAGACACAATTCAGCCTGTAACAAAGACCCAGGGGATTAAAAATCGAGATGGCCAGTTCTCTGATCATGATGCTGAGTTGGCTAGACTGCTGGCTTCCTCCACCATAATCGGTCTTGAAGTAATTTCCAGGAAAGCAGAGGACCCGTGGTAAACTACTGGAGTGGCTGGGTGCTGATTTGAACTGGGATGGGTGGGGAGGGATGGCTTGAATCTGAGGCAGAAGCTGCCCAGTAAGGCTGTGAAAGGATAAACTGGAATGGGGGACTAGAGGGGGTTGAAGGAGTATGGTTCTGTCTATTCCCCTGCCATTGCCCTGGGTCAAACAGTGCCTGCCCCTATATCCCAACTGAGAACTCTGCTCCAAATGCTGTCATGGGTAAAATCAGGGCTAGGTAAAAGTTCTGGGTTTGTGAGTGATTGACTGTGGGTTTCTGTTATCTGGGCTCCTCATCCTAGGACTCACCTACCATCTAGTTCCTGAGCTCACTAGGGCTGACTTGGGGCTCTGGCTTTTGCCCATCCACGTTGCTCGTCAGAGTAGCCCAATACCTCCAGGGTAAAGTGAGCTCACTAACCACAATAACAAGATATTTGAGGAGTACAATCATTTTAAAAGAAAAACAATACATTGGGTTACAGATTCCAACAGAAGTAAAAATATTAGAACAGATGGACTTAAGTTTTTTTAAATATACTTTTGTTAAACCTGTTAAAGAAAGAAGAAAAGATATTAACAGTATAAAGTAGGAATAAGAAAATATTTAAAAGAACGAATTTGAAATATCAGGCATGAAAAATAAAATGGTTGAAATAAAAAATACAGTGAATGGATAATGGGCACAAAATGGATACAGCTAAAGAATCAATTAATCAACTGGAAGACAAGATTCAGGAAGTCTTTCAGAGGAAGAAGTCATGACCAAAAAATAGAAAAACATTAAAGGTAAATTATATGGCGTATAGAAGAGAAACACTAACATCAAAATAATAAAACTCCCAGAAAGAGAAATAAAAGTAGAAGGAGTAAATATTTTAAGAAATAATGAGTACAAATTTCTCAGATTTTAAAAAAGTTACAAAACAGAAATTTTAAAAAATATATTTAGACACATTTTAGTGAAAGTTCAGAAGCTATTAAAAACAAAGGAACTTCTAAAAGCATCCACAGAGAAAGAGCAAATCAAATTTTTAAAAAGAAAGAAATTATATTGATGTCAGAATTTTTTCACCAGCAGTACTAGATGCAAGAATACAGGAAGTAATATTTTCAAACAATCAAATGAGAAAAATAGAACTTAACATATTATATCCAATTAAGCTATCATTCAAATATGAAAGTACAATAAAAATATTTTCAGATGTACAAGACCTCAAAGATTTGCCATAGAAAGTCCCAAATTAAAACCACTTTTGAATAAATTACCCTAATAAGAGGAGAGACATACAGAGGAGATGGTACCAGATGTACAGATGCATGTAATCAAATGCCTTGGTAAAGTGTCATACTGTCTTTAAAGAGTAGCTAAGACCAAATTTTTAAAAGACCATAAAAAAGGAACTTATATCTATAAAAGCACAGGATTAAAAGTCACAAAAGCCTACTCAATGTGTGGTTCCTTGGACCAGTAGCCTCAGCCTCACTTGACCTTGTAAAAATATAGGAACTTAAACCCCACTCACAACCTACTGAAAAAGACTCTGCATTTAATATGATCCCCAGGAGGTTTAAATGCACACTGAAGTTTGAAAATAGATAATATCAACCTAATAGAAGTGTAGTAAAGAAGGAAGAGAAAAAAAGGGATTGGAGAGTACGCTAAGTTCTTATTTTATTAGAGGGAAGATACAGGCATCTATTTTTGGGAAGAAACCAAGGATGAAAAATTTTAAAAGTGAAACAGACGGAAATAAATTTAAATGGATAAACAGCAGTCAAAACAAATGTACCACAGCAACACACAACATTATGGATAAATCTTAGTAAGTGAGGAAAAAAAAGAAAAGAAAAAATCCAAAGGATGACATACTGCGCAATACATCATAAAATTAAAAAGCAAGCAACATAAAAATATACACATTCAAGACAATAAGAGAAGCAATACAGAGATCAAAAGGAAAACAAGTAAATGATGAACCAAGACTGATGGCAGAAAATGCTGTGGTTAGATGCATATTATTGTCAATATTCTAGCTTTCATTTGGAGCATGGGCTCACAGGTGCTTATCACATTATTAAAAATAATGAACTATAACTATTAAATATAATTAAGTAGGCAAAAGCAAGTCCTGCATGGAATGATGGGAGTATGTCATAAACCAATAATCATAATCAGTCCAGTTTTGTGTCCCGAAGGTCAAAAAAAACTTCAGCACCAGGCACAGTGTCTTGCATATAGCAGATACTCAAAAAATGTTTCTAGAATTAATCATTACTTTGACAACAATGTAAGGATCTATCAGAGCGGTATCAGGCCAAGACCAGCAGAGAGGGTGTGGCTGCAAACCATGCGAGAATTGCTGAAGGCAGGAGTGATGGGGACAAGCCAGGAGAGGGTGGTGTCTGAAGGTTTAACGCAATGTAGAATCCACAGGACTCAACGACTGATTAGATGTGGAGACTGGGAGGAGAGATGAGTCAAAGTGTATAATGAGGATTTGGGATCCCAGAAACAAATCATGAGCCATTCCATGTCTCACAATTTTGTTCCCCCAACATTTCATTATGGAAACTTCTCCAGATACAGAAAATTTTAAAGAAGTGTATGGTGAACACATACATACTAACCATCTAGATTGTACAATTACTACTTGGGTGTATTTTCTCTCACACACATCTATCCTTCTGTCCATCCCTCCAGTCACTCATCAATCCATATATTTTTAAGGAAGGGGTTCTGTTACATTGCAATGGGAAGAAAACAAATTTCAAAGAAAATATCTCACCTCCTTAAACACTGAAACCAAATGGTTTATGATGATGTCAAACCATCTACTCATCCAAGGTAATGAGACACTACTTCAGAACACTCCTTTGGGGCTGGGTATCACATCATTCACATTAATATTAAGCGGGTTACTTTGGAAGCAAATATTCGTGTCCTTAATTGTTGTTTATGGGAGTTTTATGGAAGTAGTAATGTGCATCATTGGCAGTTGCTCTGCAGTTTGGAAATGTACTTATTGCCTAATATTTCAAATTATTTACCATCTACATGGAGAATAATTAAATTCTGCATGCTTCAAATAATATTCAGACGTCAGCTACAATCCACATCTACTCCTCGGGTTACGTAGTACTCTTCCTTCTCTATATAAATCGACAATCATAATTTGATGAAACAGGGCTGCACTTATAAAAATTCTTTCCCAGGGGAGACTAGAAGTCATGCTTATTTCTTCCAGAATAAACAGTAAGTTATCAGATGATTCTATACCACGTCAGCTGTGCCATTTTGGTAGATGATGGTAGGGTCTACACAGGGGTCAAACTCAGGTTTCCCTTTTGTTTACTGGACAAAAGCATCCCATTGTTGTGTCGTCTGCCCATTTCCAAGTACTCCCTTTCTGTCTCTTTCTCTTGCCTGTCTTTGCACCAACTAGTCCCTCTGCAAACATCCTGCCTCTCCCCCATCCTTATTCACTCACTTCACTTCTCCTTCTTTTTTTCTTATGCATTCTTTTTTTTTTTTTATGTTAAGTTCCAGGGTACATGCGCGGGATGTGCACGTTTGCTACACAGGTGAACGTGTGTCATGTTGGTTTGCTGCACAGATCCTCTCATCATCTAAGTATTAAGCCCAGCATGTATTAGCTATTTTTGCTGATGTTCTCCTTCTCCCCTCTCCCCACCCTCAATAGGCCTCAGTGTGTGTTTTTCCTCTTCCTGTGTCCATGTGTTCTGATTGTTCAGCTCCCACTTATAAGTGAGACCATGTGGTATTAGGTTTTCTGTTCCTGCATTAGTTTGCTGAGAATAATGGCTTCCAGCTCCATCCATGTCCCTGCAAAGGACATGATCTCATTCCTTTTTATGGCTGCATAGTACTTTCCATGGTGTACAGGTACCACATTTTGTTTATCCAGTCTCTCATGGATGGGCATTTGGGTTGATTCCATGTATTTGCTATTGTGAATAGGGCAGTAATGAACATACACGTGCATGTGTCTTCATAATAGAATGATTTATGTTCCTTTGGGTATATACCCAGTAATAGGATTGCTGGGTCAAATGGTATTTCTGGTTCTAGGTCTTTGAGGAATTGCCACAGTGTCTTCCACAGTGGTTTTAAGTTCTCATTCTTCACATTGCTCAAGTGTCAGTCCCCAAGACGTCTTACCTGATTCCCCTAAGTTGAACTGTGCTCTCCACATCACCAATGTTTTCCCCTATCATGAATTCCCTGAGAGCAGGGACCATTTCTTTCATTTATGCAACCCCAGTGCTTACTATAGGATTATCTACCCAGGAACCCAGCCCAACCAAGCCTCCATTATCTGGAACGCAGCCCGTCTCCAAGACAGGGGGAAGAGAATGCAGTGAGTCACACAGTGGCTCTTAAAGGCTTCCATTCACATTTCACTGGCAACAGCAAGTCATATGGCCAGACCTCAGGGGGGTTGGAAGAAAAGCATCCAAGGCATCCTCTGCTTGCACTGCTCCCTCTTTTTTTCATGTCTCTCAAGCTTACAACGTTCTCCTCCTCCAGAGAAACCACGCAACCCTCAATGTTCTTTTGATTCATTGTTAAGTGCCACTTCTTTCCAAAAGCTGCCCCTGGCTCACTTTCAGCCATTCTCTGAGATCCCAAATACTTCTTCCCTCTTCCACCATGCTGTTATATTTCCTCTGCTTGGGGTGACATTCCAGGCCAAGCCACAGATGAAATCCGGGCAGGCTAACTCAACCATGTTGTTTTGCTGTCTGCCACTGTCACACTCACCTGCTTGAAACCTGCTTGTTACTTACTTACCCACTGCAAGGTACACTGGAAATGGAAAGCAACAGCTACACCTTAGAACACCTAAAATGATTCAGAGAGATTCTGAGATTGAGGAAAGTACCTTCAGTCTGAATATCTAGAGTAAGTGAATTTCAAAAGAATTAACTATCTTTCCAAATTCCCATGATTCTGTTGAGACAGGAGCAGAATAAGAATTAGTCAGAAAGCAATGCTCAGTCTCAAACCTTTCAAGCTAAAGATGATGCACCCATGTCAATGGCTCAAAAGAACAGAAGAAAATCCAAAGAGCCACACTCATAAAAAATTAACGAGTTTGGCCAGGCATGATGGCTTATGTCTGTAATCCCAACAATTTGGGAGGCTGAGGCAGGTGGATCACTTGAGGCCAGGAGCTGGCCAACATGGTGAAACCCCATCTCTACTAAAAATACAAAAAAGTTAGCTGGGTGTGGTGGGAGGTGCCTATAATCCCAGCTACTTGGGAGGCTGAGGCACAAGAATTCTTGAACCCTAGAGGCGGAGGTTACAGTGAGCCAGGATCTCGCCACTGCACTCCAGCCTGGGTGACAAAGCAAGACTCTGTCTCAAATAATAATAATAAATTTATTTTTCTAGAGCAGTAAGTGGGAAAGGCAACTCATGAATTTGCAGCCACCCCATGATTGGTTCTGACATGTTGCCAAGTGAAACGAGTTAAGAATCACAGTAAAAGTGTGATTCGTCAGGATGCCCTGGGTCATCAGATTTGCTGATGAATTAAAATTTAACTAAAAATTTCTGTTGGCTTCATGTTCACTGGCAAAAACAAAAAAAAAATGCTGTTCAAATAAATGAAGGTATTATCCTTCTTTATCACTCAGGCCACTGAGCATGGCTTTAAGTCCTTCAAGGATGACCAAGAATCTTTCCAAATGTCTGGGTCATCTTCCATCTCCTTCCAGTCCCCCCTCCCAGCCCCACCTACAATTTCCATCTTAAATTCACCAATTCCTGATTAGGCCAGGCCTATTCACAGTGCCATGCCCTTACCCCACTCCACTCCGCCCATTTTACCATTGCCTGAATGCCTCTCACTGGTCATTATCATCTAAATATTTATATTAATCCTTATACACACAACTTGCATAAATCCAATTATTCTGACAGAGCTAATAACTCTATTCCCCCCCCCCTTTTTTTTTAGATAGAGTCTCACTCTGTCACCTGGGTTGGAGTGCAGTGGCACAGTCTCAGCTCACTGCAACCTCCACCTCCGGGTTCAAGTGATTCTCCTGCCTTAGCCTCCTGAGTAGCTGGGATTACAGGTGCCCGCCACTAAACCTAGCTAATTTTTTGTATTTTTGGTAGAGATGGGCTTTCACCATGTTGGCCAGGATGGTCTCAAACTCCTGACCTCCTGAATCACCATGAGCCGCTGCACCCAACCAATAACCCTATTCTTTAATGCCCTCCCCCAATACTTTGATTATGTGAACATAATAGCTGTATGTGAACTGCCACTCTTCCACTGGGTACAATTTTAGTGGCATTATCAGTAAAGATAACAACACACACTTAACCAAAAGCCCCTTAAGAGCAGGGAATGTCGCTCAGATAAGTAAACACAGTGCCCGGTCACAACAGGTGCTCAACAAATATTTGTCAGATAGATTAATTAATCAATTAATTAAAATATTGTGCATATAGATTAACAAGGCACAAATGCTGGAATCTCAGCTGACTCCATAGCAACCCTGGAAGTTTATATAAATATAGAGAGATAGATATAGATACAGATATGGATGCTATAGATGTAAGTGTAGATAAATATAGAGTTATAGATGTAGACATAGTTTCAGGTTCAGAATAATTTTCATAATAAGCAAACTAAAAATCCCAGTGAACTGAAGATTCTGATTAATAACAATTTCACATAGACTTAGAAATCACTTGCTAGATGGAAGCTGAGGCAGGTAGATCACCTGAGGTCAGGAGTTCAAGACCAGTCTGGCCAACATGGCAAAACCCCATCTCTACTAAAAATAAAAATTAGCTGGGCATGGTGGTAGGTACCTGTAATCCCAGCTACTCAGGAGTCTGAGGCAGGAGAAGTGCTTAACCCGGAGGTCAGAGATTGCAGTGAGCCGAGATCACACCACTTCTCTCCAGCCTGGGTGACAGAGCAAAACTCCAAACACACACACACACACACACACACACACACCAGAAATCACTTGCTAGCCATGGTTTATGTGGACATGAAAGTCATATTCTTAATTTTTAGAAACTATAGTCTGTGTTTTTAGGGAGACTTGGTCATTTTTGCTCACTTGGTTTCCATGCCCCCTTCTTTGGGTAAGAACATGTCAATTTTCCTTTAGGGAACTACCTCCCTCTTCCATTGGATACAATTTTAGAGAAATTATCAACAAAGATGTCCTGCCCTCTCCTGGCCAAGGAGTGGCCCAAGTTTATCCAGATATATGCTTTCTCCCCATAATTTGAATCATGAGCAGTGAATACAAGGACTGACACTAGACAGGTCGTCATCGCCATTCTCTAGGGACCTTGGAACTCCCTAGTCCCTGTTCTTCCTAGGCCTTCCACTTTATAATTGGTCTCTTTGGCTTACCACCAAAGAATCCTGGCAGGCAGTGCTGGAGACCCTTGACTTGTGTCTTCAGCCCACTCTGGGCTTCACTTGCAATAATACTTTGATGACACTTATACATAATAAGGAAAGCAAACATACTTTTATGCCACAGGCAACAAAATCCAGAAGGGTGCTTGAAGAATACGTTACTAATCCCCTCCAGATAATATCCACACAAAAGAAGAGCCTTTTCCAAGGCTATACAGATAATTAGTGGCAAAACTGAGACCAGAATATAGGCATCTGAAGGCCCAATTCAGTGCTCTTTCCACTGTACCCAAATCAACGCTACTATCCCTACCTCTAGGGGTCTTAATGTGAATATTTATAGTTTAAAATTTCTTAAGAATAATTCATTAGTGGGTAGAGTGGTTGGAAAAGTTCATTGTGTTACATACACACAAGTTGCTTAGCTCAAAGGCACTAAAACAAAAAAGCAACTGTCACTAGCATCTGCAGATTTTAAGTTCATTTTTGCCTGCAGGAGGAAGGTGAGTGATGGGGTAAATTAGTCTGATCCTTCCCAGTTGTCTGCCAAATCTCTGCTCTGTAGTCAAAATGTTTCACTCATACAGTGACTGCCCAAATGGAATTAACTAGCGTGGTCTGTAGCCTGTATCTTTATGGGAGTTAAGAATCACTTCCCAAGCACCACTAGAATTGAACTCTCCAGCAAAACCACAGGCCCATGTTTCCTGACTTTCTATTTCCCTGAAGAATCAGCTCAGTCCAGAGGGCCATCCTGACCCTATATAATTCCAGGAAAACTGTTGACATTTGAGAAGGAAAAGAATGGCAAAAGGAAAACTTTCTGTGAATATGGGATTCAGCTGCCAGGTTCTTCAAGAAAGTGAATAGGATCCTTCATGAGTCCCTGTTTTTATTCTTGCTAACAAAATCTATTCTTTCTTGTGTGTGTGTGTGTGTGTGTGTGTGTGTGTGTGTGTGTGTGTGTGTGTGTGTGTGTGTTTGTGAAATGGAATCTTGCTCTGTTGCCCAGGCTGGAGTACAGTGGCACGATCTCGGCTCACTGCAACCTCCACCTCCCAGGTTCAAGCGATTCTCCTGCCTCAGCCTCCCAAGTAGCTGGGATTACAGGCACACACCACCACACCTGGCTAATTTTTGCATTTTTAATAGCTACAGGGTTTCACCATGTTGGCCTTGCTGGTCTTGAACTCATGACCTCAAGTGATCCTCCTGCCTTGGCCTCCCAAAATGCTGGGATTGCAGGAGTGAGCCACTGCACTCAGCCACAAAATCCATTCTTTAAAAAAGCATTACCCAATCTTACCATGCACTGCACCAACACCCTCACTATTTCCTGGGTCACTTGTAATTGCATTATCCAATATGGTAACCGATAGCTGCATACAGCTATTCAAATTTAACTCTGAATTAGTTAAAATTAAATAAAATTAAGAATTCAGTTTCTCAGTTGCATTACCCACATGTCAGTGGTCCAATAGTCACATAAGATTAGTGCCTGTCGTATTGAATAGAGGAGACATGGAGTATTTCCATCTTCATGAAAAGTTGATTTGGACAGTGCTGACTTAGAAGAAAGTCTAAACTCATTGCTGGAGTCTAAAAGATTCTGTATGATTTCATCCTTCCAACATCCCTCACCTCATTATGTATCACTCTCATCCTTGCTCACTTAGTGATATACGGAAGTGTGGGTTGGGAAGATGACCCAACCCACACTGGCCACTCATTTGGTTTTAGGGCTTGCCAGAATTTGTTTCTACCTTGCAACCTCTGCACCTGTGGTGCTTCTTGACTGGAATAATCTTTCATTCTGCTCTTCTGTTTCTTCTTACCTTTCTGCTTTGAATTAAAATATTGTCTTTCCAGAGAGCCTTCCCTGATCACTCTTGCTAATACATACCACTACCGTTTAAGTACTAGGGCTTACAACCATTGGAAATGATCATAGTTTATTTTTATTTACCTTTATTTATTTATCATTATTATTTTTATTTACATTTTTCTTCCACTTGCTCCTCTGAATACACACACACACACATACATACACACACACACACACACATACACACAAACTCCAACAGAGCAGGGATTTTGCCTAATTTACTTACAACCATATCCCCAATGTCTAGAATGGTGTCTGGCATAGATTAAGCATGCAAGAGAAATTTTTGTAGACTAATTAGACTACAATGCAAAGACAGACCGGAATCTATAGGACAGTTCTTTAAAGAGAAAGCTAAGAGGAATAACCCTGGGTACCACTAAAATTGAGCTAAACACTGATCTCGAAAGGAGCTAGGAAGGTCTTTATTATATTAGCTTTCCTTATTTCTGCAGGATTTTCCTTCCTTTGGCTGCTTTGATGAATTGCCTCAAAGATCCACCCCTAAAACAATGATGATGGCATTCATAATAATGGCCATCATAAAATTAATCTGGTATGATGTGTGGTTCCTACAGCCCCTGCTCCTAAAGAGAGATGATCCACACAACAGCACAGGGTGAGTAGAGAGATTTATAAAGTGTTTAAACAACAGCATCCCCAGAGCACAGGGAGGAGGCTTGCCTCCCCAGTTACGCAGCAAATTAGGCCACAGTTCCCCACCCCATCCTCTTCCAAGCTTCAGTGGCTGACTCACGCTTCATGGGAAGACCTTTCTCCCATTCAAGACTGGGCAGCCAGCCAAGAAACAAGAGGGTTTCTGCCTG
Organism: Colobus angolensis palliatus; assembly: GCF_000951035.1. Lineage (NCBI taxonomy): Eukaryota > Metazoa > Chordata > Mammalia > Primates > Cercopithecidae > Colobus > Colobus angolensis. Next base: position 541,297 of record NW_012112697.1, read on the forward strand.
CCTCTCCAACCCAGCTGGGCACAGTCTCCGTCTCCCCCATAGCCTCCTTCCCCATCTGTGCTCCGAGGTGATCTCAACTTCCTGGCTACTGGCAAAGGCTTCAGGATTTACTAGACAGCCCTAGGAAACAGGCAAGCTGAGAAGTCCTCAACAGCCTTCTCTGCACAGAGTCCTGATTTGGAGGGGGCACAAGGGCAGCAGGTGTCACCTTTTAAATATTTGCCCCCAAGTTTTAGTCTTGCCATTTAAGCTGGAAAATTAGTACCTGTGCAGACAGCTAAAAGGGAGAATTAGCAACGCCCAGCTTCCTGCCAAGATCCCAGGTGGGTGTCTTTCGAGATTTCCTGGTTCTCCTCCTCTCCAAATTCCCTCAGTACTACCAAACTGTATTCTTCAATCAATCTCTAACTGTCCATGTGATGTTTCATTCATTCATTCAACAAATATTTTGCAAGTGCCTCCTATGTATCAGACCCTGTTCGAGGCACTGCAGACAAATACAGTAAGTGAATGAAATAGATAAAAATCCCTGTCTCACGGGCTCACATTCTTCTGAACCCACTTTAAAACATATGCCCCAGCCAGACACGGTGGCTCACGCCTGTAATCCCAACACTTTGGGAGGCTGAGGCAGGCGGATCACCTGAGGTCAGGAGTTCTAGACCAGCCTGAACAATATGGTGAAACCTTGTCTGTACATACAAAAAAATTAGCCAGGCATGGTGGCACATGCCTGTAGCTCTAGCTACTTGGGAGGCTGAGGCAGGAGAATCGCTTGAACCCAGGAGGCAGAGGTTGCAATGAGCCAAGATCACGCCATTGCGCTCCAGCCTGGGCGACAGAGTGAGACTCCATCTCAAACAACAACAACAAAAAATACACCCTTGGTGGGAGATAGGGATCCACTTCCATTCTTCTAAATATGGCAATCCAACTTTTCCAGCCCAGACATTACCACTACACAATATATCCATGTAACAAATCATCACTTGTACCCCCTAAATCTGTCATTGAAAAACATACATATATATCCCTGAAAAATAAGGATAGTATCTGTTATTCTTTTTATTATCATTTAATATTTAAACACATAAAGGGAAATAAAGGATAACATAATAAAGCCCATTTATTCACCATTCAGTTCAAGAAATAAAAACTTAGGACTATCCATGAAGCCCCTGTGTGCCTCTCCCCATCCCGTTCTTCTCAAGGTATCCACCATTCTGAATGTAGTGATTATTTTTTCCCTGCATATCTTTTAAATCTGTGGCATGGTCTCTAAACAGTTTACTATATTGTTTTGCACGTTCTACATTTTGAATATAGCTTCCAAAACTTACTTTTTTGTGTGCTGATTTAATGCATACAGTTTCAGCTCATTCATTTGTTTGTTTGCTGTTTCCAGCGTATACTTCACACTGAAGAACAACATTTGTTTTGGCGGGGAAGGAGGGGGTACAGAGTCTGGCTCTGTCTCCCAGGCTAGAGAGCAACGGCATGATCTCAGCTCACTGCAGCCTCTGCCTCCCGGGTTCAAGCAATTCTCCCGCCCCAGCCTCCTGAGTAGCCGGGACTACAAGCACGCACCACTACTCCCAGCTAATTTTTCTGTATTTTTAGTAGAGACAGAGTTTCACCATGTTGTCCAGGGCTGGTCTCGAACTCCTGGCCTCAGGGGATCCATCCGCCTAGACCTCTCAAAGTGCTGGGATTACAGGTGTGAGCCACTGCACCTGGCCTGAAGAACAACATTGTACAGAATGTACACTTCAGAGTGTACACTTTATAAGCACAAGGAGTGATGAATTTCCACCAAGAGGGCACTGTAGTATGGTCAACCCCCAGACCAGGAAAAAAAAAAAAAAAAAATCATCTCCCAAAATCCCAGGAGCTCTCTTGTGCTTTTGCTTTCTCTATTTTTTTTTTTTTTTTTACATTAACCACCCTCCACCCAGGGTGACAAATTCCATGGCAGGTTCACCGTAGGTGAATGATGTTTGCTCCAGAATAGAGATTAGTAAACTACAAACTGTGGGCCGAATCCTGTGAACCTCCCCCCTTTTTTTTTTTTTTTTTTTTTTTTTTGAGATGGAGTCTTGCTCGGTCACCCAGGGTAGAGTGCAGTGGCAGGATCTCAGCTCACTGTAACCTTTGCCCTAGGTTCAAGCGATTCTCCAGCCTCATCCTCCCAAGTAGCGGGGACTGCAGGCGTGCACCACCACGCTCAGCTAATTTTTTTGTATTTTTAGTAGAGGCAGGGTTTCACCATGTTGGCCAGGCTGGTCTCAATCTCCTGACCTCAGGTGATCCGCCTGCCTCGCCCTCCCAAATTGTTGGGATTACAGGTGTGAGCCACTGTGCCCAGCCTGCACCTCCCATTTTTATAAATAAAATTCTATTGGAACACAGCCACACTCACTGATGTACATATATCATCTATGGTTGGTTTCGCACCACACTGGCAGAGTTGGGTAACAACAGACACCCCGCATCACTCACAAGCCTAAAATATTTATGATTGAGCTTTTACAAGAAAGTTTGCAGAGGACCTTTTCCAGAACTTTGCATCAACAGAACCACAAAGTCTGTACACCTTTGTGCCTGGCTTTTCTCACTCAACAGCATATTTGTGAGATTCACACATAGAATTGTAGCTGTTCATTCTCAAAAATGTATGGTATTTCATTTTACGATTACGATGCAATGTATTGATTCACTCAGCTGTTGATGGATGTTCTAGTTGTTTCCAGTTTGGGGCTATTACGAATAATGCTACCATAAACATTCTTGTCCATGTCTTTTGGTACAGTTCATTCATTGTAATTAATGCAAGGTAATCCAACATATAAGTAGAACATAATTTATTTATTCACTCATCTTATAATGGATATTTAGGTCAGTGGTTCTCATACTAGTCTACGCATTGGAATTACCCAAGATCCTCAAAACATAGTGACAACTGGGTTCTAAGACTGTGATTTATCTGATATGGGATATATGTAGCCTAAGCTCTGGAACTTTTTTTTTTTTTTAGATGGAGCCTTGCTCTGTCACCTAGGCTGGAGTGCAGTGGTGCTACCTCAGGTCACTGCAACCTTTGTCTCTGGGGTTCAAGTGATCCTCCCGCCTCAGCCTCCCAAATAGCTGGGATTACAAGCATGTGTCATCATGTCCGGATAATTTTCGTATTTTTAGTAGAGATGAGGTTTCACCATGTTGACCAGGCTGGTCTTGAACTTCTGACCTCAGGTGATCCACCTGCCTCAGCCTCCCAAAGTGCTGGGATTACAGGCATGAGCCACCATGCTCGGCTTAGCTCTGGACTTTTTTTAAAGATCTCCTGGTGATTCCAACATGCAGACAAGTTTGGGAATCACTGATTTAGGTTGTTTCCAATTTTTCCACTATTACCAGCAACATTGCAATAACTGTTATTTGCATGTCTCTCTGTGCCCAGGATCAGCAATTTCTTTAGGAGCTACACTTAGGAGAGGAATCGCTGCTTTGGAGCTTATAAGCATATTCCATCTCCAGAGTACTTCCACCAACAGGACCATGTCTTATTCATTTCTAGACCTCCCCAGAGATCATCACAAGTTCTGGCACCCAGGAAACCTGCTGAATGGCTAGAATCAGGCAAGATTTCAAGAGATCGTCTGGACAGCTGATCATCCTACAGGAAGACGAATATTTAACCACCCAGGACAGATCTGAGTCTTTCCCACATTCAAAGGCTTGATAACTCCACTGAACATCCTCCTCTGAGGCTTCTTTTTCTTTTCATTCATTTACTCAATAAGTTTTCTTAGCACTTACTCTGTGCCAGGCACTGTGCTGGAAATGAATGAGACAGGGCCTTCTCAGTCTTCAAAGGGACTAAATTTCGCATACAAATCACTCCTGAGAAAGAGATATTTTGTACCTTGGCTTCCTAATCTGCAAGCGGGGATAACGAATGCCTTCCTTGTGGAATTGTTATAAAGATTATAAAGCACTGCTGGGCACGGTGGCTCACACCTGTAATCACAACACTTTGGGGGGCTGAGGCGGGAAGATTGCTTGAGCCCAGGTGTTTGAGACCAGCCTGGGCAGCACGGTGAGACCCTGTCTCTACAAAAAAGAAAGCAAGCACATATCTGGTACATAGTTGGCACTCCTTCTTGTCACACAAGATGCAGAGATAAAGTGCTTTAGGGATTTGAGAAGGGAGGAAACTCTTTCATCAGGGAAGATCCAGGAAGGAGGTAGCACTGAAGCTTGGTCTTAAAGGCCAAGGGTAGGACTGGGGAAGCAGACGTCCCCTAGGTGAGCAAAATCATAGATGTAGGAAAGTGAAGTATCCAGCACAGAACACATTCATTTTCAGCCAGTGGTGCCCAACCAGGGACTATTTTGCCCTCTAGGGGACATTTGGCAATGTTTAGAGACAATTTCGGTTGTTAACAACTTGTGAAATGCTAATGGCATCCAGGGGATAGAGCCCAGAGATGCCAGTAAACATCCGGCAATAGACAAGAAGCCTTCTACAACAGAGAACTATCCAGTCCAAGAGGATGCTAAAGCCAAGGTCAAGAAACCCCAGTTTCAATGCAGTGAAGTATGAGGTTAAGAAAATATCCCCTATTCTTCAATTCCTAAGCACTTATTGCCCTTTGCTATGTTTTCAGTGAAAAACACTTTTTTGTCATTCGTTTCAATTACAATAGTGTTCTTATTTACCAAGCACTGACTATGTGCTGGGTACTGATGTTTTACATACATCATCTCATTTTATGTTCATGAGGATAAAGCCCTAGAGGGGAGGTGCCATTTTATAGAGGACAGAACTCAAACTCGACAACACCAAGGCCACGTGGCTGCCACGGTGTGGGAAGAGGAGTAAACCCCAGACCCTGCTGCACACTACGTTCTATATCATCTCTCCCTGAAAAAGCAGCCACCTCCTAAGTGATGTTGGAGGCCAGCCAGGCCCATTAATTTTTTGCCTGTGTAATTCAGGGTTTGTTCATCTGATTCCAAATCAGTTGGGAGAATTGTCTCACAGTTGTATCTCCAGAACTGGTAGAGAGTCTCCCACACAATAGGTACCCAATAAAAGAGACAGAAAGGAGATCAGTAGTTGCCAAGGGCTGGAGAAAGGAGGAAGGAGAAATGACTGCCAACAAATACAGTGTTTCTTTCTGAGGTGGTGAAAGTGCTGGAATAAGGTAGCGGTGATGGTAGAACAATTTTACGAATATAAGGACAACCACTGAATTGTATACCTTAAAATGCTGACATGTTATGGTATATTAATTATACCTCATATATATTTCAAACATACATGCATAAATACATGTTTCAGGCTTCAAATAGGGCTGTAATATTGATGTAATATAATATAACACACCATCTCTTAAATTTCCTGGAGGCTGAGATGTCAACACAAAAACAATAACCTGGTGACATTGCTAGATCAAATCTTTCCTGAAGGAGATATATATATATACAACATATGTATATATATATATATTCTCCATAGATACTCATTTATCCACATGTGTGTGGAGATACATATAAGGATAAACTAATGAATCAGCCTAAACATCTACTAGAAGAAATCACCATCATCAATAATCAGTTAATTCCCATGATCACTAATTATATTGCTCTTTTATGCAGAATTATAATAGAAGTATGTTCTCAATTGAGCCTTTTGATAACCCCAAGAAATAAACAGGACAGAAATTATGTTTCCCTCGTGCTTATTGTGGAGGGAAACAAGAATCTCAGGGGTTAAGCAACTTTTTTGAGGTTTAATACAGCTAGGAATTCCCTACATTCCCTGTCATGATCTTGAATTGTGTTGATCTGCTCCTCTGTACTCCACAAAAATCTTGGCAATCTGGTTAATTCTTTCTGTCTTGGGCCAGATTGTGTGTCTGTAAAATATTACCCTTGACCAAGCCACAACATCAGATTTCAGACAGAGCTGTAGTATAAACACATCCTGTCTTAAATTTCCTGGGGGCTGAGCTCTCAAGACAAAAGCAAGAAAAACTTGCTGACATTAACATTGCTGGATCAAACCTTTCCTGATGGCCACTGTACCTTCGACTTTTTCATTAGGTAGCTAATAAATTCTATTATTTAAGTCAGTTTGAGTTTCCATTGGAAAAAAAAACCAGGCAGTCCAATGTTTTGATTGATACACCATCACCCCTGTGGTTTGTACACCTGTGGTGCTCCATGGAATTAATCTGGGACCTTTTTTATTTGGTCAGGCTATGGATAATTTATTGAGTGCCTGCTGTGTGCTAAAGCCCTGGGTGTGAAAACAATGGACACATTCTTGTTTCCTTCAAGATCAGCTCCATCTGTATCTTGGTTCTAAATCCTTTTCAAATTTAGCACCTTAGACCAGATCTGGCAGTGGACTGATTCTTAACATATTCAGAACAGATATAGGGCCTGGCCCAACTTTGTTCTGATGAAAACCATGATCTGTCAGTGTTATTAGTCTGCAAGCAGTAGCCCTTTGAAGATTCCTTGTTCACAGAAAGGTTTTCATTTACTTAATTATGAGGCTATAACTTAAAGGGCTTCTGAAGCCCCCTCGGTGAGGACCAGAGGGAAGGGATTACATGAATGGTTTTTCCCTCGTCTGTGACATCCAAAACATGTAAAAATGCTTGCTTTAATGCCTTCTGCCTGAGGTGAGCATAAGCTAACTCGGCGCTAAATTTTCTGCCGTTCACAACTTGATTCAAAAGCTTCCACCCATGTGATACCTTGTGAAACCACAGGCCAGAGAGCCAGAAATGGAAGTATTTAAATACCACCTGGCACCTTCCTAGCCTTATAATCATAAGCCAGTTATATAACCCCTTTGTGCCTCAGTCTCCGCATTTATAAAATGGGAGAACTAATAGTAGCTACCACCAAGGGTTATGATGAAAATTAAATGACATAAGTATATAAAACATTTAGGAAGGCACTTGGCACATAATAAGGATTTGATGAATGTCAACCATTATTAACTATCCCACACACTGAATAATCTTTCTCCTCCAAGTCCCTCCTGGCTGTATGGTCTTCCTCATACTTTTATGACATGCACCCTGATGTTATGGTTATTTACATCTATGTCACATCTCTCCTGCTACACTGGGAGCTCCTGAAGACGAAGGCCATGTTGCACACACATTTTGTCCCCAGCCCCCAGCTTTTCTTGGAGGAAGAGACAGAGACTATGACCTTGTTTACATCTCCTTCCGCCCCCAATACGGAGTCCTGCAGAGACACACTCTGTGTCCTCACCGTTCCCACTCATCTCATCACAACAGGCACACATTCTCTCACAAAAAACTGTCAGCTGACAAGTAAGAACAAATGGCACTTAAAGTGCCTGCACCCAGGTTCCTGCTTCCCTCGGGCACTTCTGACTGCAAGCAATAGAAACAACTGTGGTGAACCTAAGCAGAAAGGGGTGTCATTGTGTGGACCCCAGGTTGCTAACAGAGTGGACCTGGAGGCTGGAGGACTCGGCTTGGCAGTAGGATCAGAATGGGGCAACAGAAATTGTGCTCCCTCCCTGTATTTCCTGAGCACCCCCATGGAAGGAGGGTACTGGACTAAAAGAATCTACTGAAGAGGCCAGGCCCTGGAAGAAGAGCTCTGAGTGGTCACACAGCTACCCCTGGTCAGGCCCAACAAGATGCACCTAGGAAAGGGGATGTAACTTTCCAAATGAAAATCAGGGTGCTTTAAAGTGGCAAGGGAGAATGTATGCTGTCTTAGTCCATTTAGGCTGCCATAACACAATACCATAGACCAGGTGGCTTAAACAACAGACATTTATTTCTCACAATTCCAGAGGCTGGGAAGTCCAAATCAAGGCAGCAGCAGATTCAGTTCCTGGTGAGGGCTCCCTTCCTGTTTTGCAGATGCCGCCTTCTTACTGTGTCCCAATGGAGCCAACAGGGAGAAAACTCTGCTCTCTCTCTTTCTTCTTATAGGGGCACTAATTCCCTTGTCGGAGCTCCACCCTCATGATATTCTAATCTAACTCTAATTATCTCCCAGGGCCCCTCTAAATATCAGCATGTCAGGGGTTAGAGTTCCGACATATGAATTTGCAGAAAGACCCAAACCTTCAGTCCATAACACAAGTGAACCTGGCAACCATCATTCATGCAACTGGGGAACTGGGAAATAATGGTGAGGAAGCTCAGAAAACCCAGAATGACAGCAGCCTGAAGGCCTGGGGTCAACCCTTACTCTGGCTCTCTCTCTGTCTGTGTGCAAGTCCTTGAGCGGCTCTGAGCCTCAGTTTCCCCTTCCTGCCTCCTAGGGCTGTTGTCTTGAGAATTTGAGATCATGTGTATGAAATGACAACAGACAGCATCAGCACATGATGGCCAGGGAGTGGACAGCAGTGTCTTCCCATCGACTGGAGTAAGCCAGGCCAGTGCAGGCAAGACGGGCCAAGCACCGGCCCTCAGCAAGTAAGTCCAGCCATGCCAGAGACCTCCATGCTGGGAGCTCTGATGTTGACGTCGCCACAGGGACAGACCACTGATCCCATTTTAATTATTCTTACCAGGCCCGAGGTTCTGGCCACTTGGTTCTCAGTCTCAGTCATGCTGGAAGACTAGAAGGTGTGACTCTCTGGCAGAGAAAGGCCAGCTCTAGCAGGTGTGTGTGATCACACCTGACAGCCACCCAATCTGCAGGGCTCCGCTGAAACCTGACTTGCTGCAAGGAACTCGCTGTTCACAGGAGAGAGCTGATTGGAGGGAAATTTCTAGTGCAATGAACTCCTGTGCCTTCTGGGGCTGATTTATGGGTTGCTTTTGGCAGGGGAAATGGGCTCTGTGTTCACTAACATTTTCTAATATATGATGCAGTCACTGTGCTCCTTCTTTCTCTTCTTCCCTCTCTTCTCTTCAGCTGAAAAACTCTGTTCTGTTCCTCAGTTTTGGCCAGGGTGCTCTGGGGACCTTTCCACGTCAGGATACAGAGAAATCCTTTTTCTTTCTTACATCTGCAGAGCATGCCATTGTGAGGAGGTAACATGGTTTATTTAATCCACTCCCTGTTGATGGAGCCGCCTCCACTTCTGGCCTCAAGTGGCCTTCCAGAAATGGAATTCTGACTGTGTTATTCTCTGGCTCAAATTCCTTCCACAGATCTCCATTGCTCTCAAGAAAAACACCAGAATCTTCCTCGTAGCATCTGAGACCTTGTGTGATCTGTGTTTTTACCTCTCCACGTCCCACTCTGCTACCTCTGCTCCCACCATTCTGGCCTCCCGTCCATCCCTCCAAAGCCCCAGGCTACTCCCAACTCAAGGCTGTCCCTGCACCATGCAGTTCCCTCTGCCTGGGGTGCTATTCCACTGTCTCCCCCTCTTCAGTCGGTCATTCCCACTCATCCTCTGGGTCTCAGCTAAAGCCTTGATTCCCCAGGAAAATGTCCCCTGACCCCTGACCAAACTACCCCATTCCACACTCTCCTGTCGCCATCTCCCTCCACACATTACAGATGTAATTACACAAATGGTTGCACTGCCTGCTGTTTAGTGTCTGCCCCCCACCACCCCCAAAATAGACTCAAAGCTTTGCGAGAGCAGGAGACGCATTGCCTTCAATTCATCACTGAGTCCCCAAAGCCTGTAAAGTGTTGGCACATTACCAAAATGTTCCTGGAAGGAAAGAAAAGGAGGGGTCAGAGAAGGAAGAAGGATGAGAGGGAGAGAGAGGGTTGGAGAGGAGGGAAGAGGACAGAACTGGAAGAGAAGGGAGGACAGGCGAGGGGAGGAGATGAAAGGGAAATTAAAATGGGTATTAGCTCCCACTTATAAGTGAGAACACATGATGTGTGGTTTTCTGTTCCTGAGTTAGTTTGCTGAGGATAATGGCTTCCAACTCCATCCATGTCCCTGCAAAGGACATGATCTCATTGTTTGTTATGGCTGCATAGTATTCCATGGTGTAAATGTACCACATTTTCTTTATCCAGTCTATCACTGATGGGCATTTGGGTTGATTCCATGTCTTTGCCATTGTGAATAGTGCTGCAATGAACATACACGTGCACATATCTTTATAATAGGATGATTTCTATTCCTTTGAGTAAATACCCAGTAATGGGATTGCTGGGTCAAATGGTATTTCCAGTTCTAAATCTTTGACAATGGCACACATTTACCTATATAACAAACCTGCATATCCTGCACATGTACCTGGAACTTAAAAAAAAAAACAATAACTTTTTTAAATGGATATTAGCAAATTGCCTGTACCTGGCACTACACTAGACACTGTGACAGAAGGAAAAAGAATGACGAGTAGGAAAAGAAAATCTTGTTTGCAGTCTAACTGGAGATAATTCCTTTACACAAGAAAATGTAACCAGGGCACAAGGCTACATGATATCAGGACCAAACGCCAAATGAGCACACCAGGCAAGTAAACACATAAGAAACGTGAAGGCTGTTTTGATGTATTTACAAGGCATTTCTTCAAAGTAAATGTATAGTTCCAAATACTATATAATTAGAAGACATAATTCCTATTCCTGAAGGAAACCTTTGCTCTTTAACATTTAATTTTAAATGTAAACTATCTTTATGTGGCTGGTTATTTTTTAAAAACATTTTAATTCAAAATAAACAGCATTATGTTCCTTCCCCAAACTCATATGTAGAGTGTGGAAACTGTCAGCTGAAAGGTGAGGGTAGCAGGGCAGGGCTGTGCAAAGAGCCCCAGGAATAGAAGATTGAAGGTCTGGGGTCTACTTGGCTCTGCCACTCATTTGCTGGATCATCTCGAGCAAGGCAGTTCAACCTCCACCCTAGGGGCTTCAGTTTCCCCTTCTACACAATGGAGCTGAATGAAATGATGAGTTAAGGAGGTTCAAGTTCTAACAAGGATTGTCTCCCTCTGCCCAGATTGTTTGACCCCTGTAGGGGGAAGCCTGTGTATCGAGTCTGAGCTCTGTTTTTTCTTCAGCTGCCCTGAGTTTTTTCTTTTCCTCGAAAGAGGACTACAGTGGACAGCACAGGGGAGATTCCATCAGAGGTTTCTACAGAGTTTGCAAAGTCATAGCCTTTTCTAGCCTTTCCTCTGCTGATGTGGATACCCCAGAGGAAGCAGCTAGCAAATGTTTTCTGAGTGAAATGAATAAATAAATTAGCTAATGGATCTTTCCCACTGAAGCTAACCAGCTTAACCAGCACCCTGAACAGGATGGAAGTATGTCCAATGCCTCCAGTCTTGCACTCCATTGCTTTTTTTGGAATCAGGTTCATTATTAATCCAATAAAATATTTATGGAACATCTATGATGAACCAGGCACAGAAAATACAGCATTGAACAAACAAATTCAAACAGGCTCTTAAAACACAAATCAGGTCATGCCACTCCTCTATGGAAAATCCTCCAATGGTTTCCCATTGCAATATAAGATTCCAACTCTGCACCATAGCCTTTAAGGTCTTGCCCAAGGCTTCCCTTCTGACATTGTCTGATGTCATCATACCCATTGCCTCCTATGCCAGCCACACGGGCCCAGCTGGGATCAGCTAAATCATGGCCATCTCTCAGACCCAACTCTCATGGGAGAAAGAAAAATACTGTCTGTTGAAGTAACGTGCTGAGACCTGGGGGTGGGGGGAGTATCTGTTACGCAGCATTATTGCCGTAATAGCTGACTAGTACAGAGTACTGCCATTTACTAGATACATAATTTTAGGAAAGTCATCTAACCTCTTTGAACTTCAGTATGCTTTTAAAGATACATTCATCTCTTCCCAACTGACCTCATGTAGTGACTGTGGAATAACAGATGAAAAGGGCTTTGAAAACTCTAAAAGCCTATTGCAAATATAAGACAGCATCATAAGCACAAGTCTTGCCAGCCCAGACCCAGGGGAAAGTCTGTTGCTGTCCTGACAACAGAGCATGACTCAGCAGTCCAACACTAGGCCATCTATCATGAAGACATATTGTGTCCAGCACATACCCACTCTGAACTGAGGCCCACACTCTGGGCAAATTTCCTCCTGGCATGCCAAAGCAGAGATTTGGGCTTCAGGGGGAAATTTCCACAAGCCAGGAATCAAAAGAGATTTTTACTTCTAAGACTTTATCTGAGAGAAACAATCACAGGTGCACACAAGGTTGGAAGTACAAGGATGTCCATTAGAATTTTGTTTATAATGATGAAAAACAGAAAGCAACCTAGATGTCCAACCATAGAAACTAGATAAATCCATGGTGTACATCCATGCAATGGAATACCGCACTACTTTTAAGATATTGTCAGATGACAATGGTTTTGCAAACAATGCTCCTTGGAAGCCTAGAGGAGATTCACAGTTATTTCGGGGCCCATTTGGGCAAAAGAATGTAGCAACTAGACAGAATTTTGTTTCTGCTACTTCTGCTTCAACCAATTAAACTGCTTTTATCTGTGTCATGAACTGAATGTGCACCACCAAATTCATACATTGTAGCCCTCAGCCTCGTTGCGATGGTATTTGGTGGTATTTGGTGGAGCCTTGGGGAGGTCATTAGGCTTAAACAAGGTCTTGGGAGTTGAGCCCCCTTGGTGGTATTAGTGTCTCTACAAGAAGAGAAATAAACCAGAGCTCTCTCTGTCTCTGGATCATATAAGGACACAGCAAGAAGGTGGCCATCTGCAAGCCAGGAAGAGAGCCCTCACTAGGAAAGTCAAACCCAGCACCTTGATCTTGGACTTCCAAGATCACAGCCTCAAGAACTGTGAGAAGAAAAAATATATATATGTTTGTTGTTTAACCCTCTTAGTCTATAGTATTTTGTTATAGCAGCCTGTTATAGACTGAATGTTTATGTACCTCCCCCCAAATTCATATGTGGAAATCCTATCCCTCAATGTGATCCTATTAGAATATGGTGCCTTTCGGAGGTAATTAGGATTAGATGAGGTCATAAAGGTGTGAAGCCTTTGTGAATGGGATTACTGTCCTTATAAGAGTTCTGGTAAATGTTACTTCCCTCTCTGCTCCCTGCCATGTGAGGACACAGAGAAGTCAGCAGTCTGCAGCTCAGAAGAGGACCCTCACCAGAACCCAACCACACTGGCACCCTGATCTCAGATTTCCAGTCTCCAGAATCGTGAAAAACAAATGTCTGTTGTTTATAAGCCACCCAGTTTATGGTATTTTATTACGGCAGCCTGAACTGATGAAGACACAGTCCAAGCAGACTAAGAAAATCAGTTATAAATTATATTTCCAAGCCCTATGCTTGTAGAAAGGGTTCAAAAGATGCTAAAAGAAGTTTGAAAGACATTGCTAGAGAAGAATGTCAAGGTGCCTCTGCTGAGCTGTGAATGGGAGTCACCAATGACAAAACAGCATTTATTAATACAATATGATTTCATTTTGTAAGGGAGAGGAAGGGAGGGAGGGAGAAGAGAGTAGATGAATACCCTCCAAAATGTTACCTGTGTTTATCTGTAGGTGATAAGAGTAAAGGTTATTTTTCACTCCTTCTTTCAGTTTATCTAAACATTCTAAATATTTGGTGATGAATATATATACATTATTGTTAATAAACTTTTATATCTATAACTTTATCTAGATATCATACACATTTTTTAACTTTTAGATTTGGGGGGTATATAGGTATATTGTGTAATGGTGGGGATTGGGCTTCTAGTGTACCCATCACCCAAATATTGAACACTTTACCCAATAGATAATTTTTCAAAGCTCAGCTCCTGCCCATTCTCCCCCGTTTTGGAGTCCCCAGTGTCTATTACTGCCATCTTTATGACCATGTCTACCCATTGTTTACCTCCCACTTACAAGTTAGAACATGATATTTGATCTTCTGTTTCTGAGTTAGTTCACTTAGGATAATGGCCTCCAGCTGCATCCATGTTGCTGCAAAGGACATGATTTCATTCTTTTTATGGCTGCATAGCAGTCCCCAGTGCATATATACTACATTTTCTTTATCCAATCAACCATTAATAGACACTTAGGTTGGTTCCATGATTGTTATTATGAGTAGTGCTGAAATAAACATGAGTGCAGATGTATTTTTTATTAAATGACTTCTTTCCTTTTGGGCAAATACAGAGTGGTGTTATTACTGGGTCAAATGGTAGTTCTATTTTTAGTTCTTTGAGATATCTCTATACTGTTTCTTGTAAGTGTTAAACTAATTTACATTCTCACCAACAGTGTATAAACATTCCCTTTTCTCCACATCCATGCCAACATCTGCTATTTTCTGATTTTTTTTTTTTGATAATAGCCATTCTGACAGGTGTAAGGCATAGCTCAACGTGGCTTTAATTCACATTTCTCTAATGATTAGTGCTTGTTGGCCACTTGTATTTCTTCTTTTGAAAAATGTCTGTCATGCCCTTTGCCCAGTTTTTAATAGGATTGTTTGTTTGTTTCTCGTCGAGTTGTTTTAGTTACTTGCAGATTCTCGATATTACTCTTTTGTCAGAGGCATAATTTACAAATATTTTCTTCTGTAGGTTGTCTGTGTATTCTGTTGATTATGTATTTTGCTGTGCAGAAGCTTTTAATTAAAGTAAATCTTATTTGTCTGTTTTTGTTTTTGTTGCATTGGCTTTTTGGGTCTTTGTCATAAATTATTCACCTAGGCTAATGTCCAGAAGAGTTTTCCCTTGGTTTTCTTCTAGGATTTTTACAGTTTCAGGTCTTAGATTTAAGTCCTTAATTCATCTTGAGTTAATTTTTGTACATGGTGAGAGTTTAGAGGTCAGTTTAATTTTTCTGCATATGGCTAGCCAATTCTTCCAGTACCATTTACTTAAAAGGGTGTCCTTTCCCTATCATTTTTTTTTAACTTTGTTGAAGATAAGTTGACTGCAGGTATGTGGCTTTATTTCTGGGTTCTCTATTTGTTCTATTGATCTGTGTATCTATTTTTGTAACAGTACCATGCTCACGTTTTTTTTTTTTTTTTGCCTATAATAAATAAATAAGTCATGCCACCTTGAGAAAAAGCAAACTTAAGGTCTTTGGAACATGCGTTTGCCTCTAGAAATGCAACCCTTCCACTCTAGCCTAGTACCCCAGTGTGAAACACACTCAGAGGCACATCAGCCCAAAGACTGAATGTGCTGGTTATTCTCTAGGGTATGTAGATCACCAACCAGCCTGGAGAGAAGGCCATTTGTTGGAGGGGTCACTTAGCAAGAAAATGAGGACACAATGGCCACTAAGTGAACCAAACTATGGAGGAGAAAAAATACTTGTGTCTGGGAATTGGTGGAATCCAGCCAATCCTGACATGCCCATTGTCTAGAGCCTTTGTCAGAGACAGCAGAGACAATCCCACAGGAAATAGAAGTAGTTAAAGATGTAGAAGGAGACTTACAAAACTCTCAGGGAGAAACCAATGGAAACACTAGGCAGGAGAAAACACACACACACACACACACACACACACAGCAATGCTGAAGCCTCCTGGCTTCAGTTTTGGCATCTATTAAAAGGACATAACCCTGCACCAGGCTATTATGAGGAAATAACACAAATAATATTGTATGGAACTGTCCCTCACATACCGAGGGCATAGTAGATGCCCAATAAATGCATTTATGCATTCCCTGCCCTCTGGATATGGAACTAATACATGTGCATATGAAAAGATGAGCGATAATAGCATAGTGCTTAATATTGTGGCCTTTGGAATTAGGATCCCCGGGCTGTAATCTCCGTTTCACCAATTAATGACTGTGTAACTCAAGATGTGCCACGTACCCTCTACAATTGTTTCCTCATCTGTAAAATAAAAATGATAGTAACATCTATTCCACAGAATGTATTTTAGGATTAAATAAGGTAAAAATATAAAATAGCATAAAATGTATTCAGCCCTTAAAATGTTCCTAAGAATTAGCTGCCATTATTATTCATTAAAATGTCTAAGAACCAAGGAAAAAGCTCTATTTCTACTAGGCTATGTGGAAGGTGTCAAGAGGAACTGAGTGAATAACCTGTCCTCCATCAAACCCTCCACACACACACTGTTCCCCATGTGATCTTCCAACCACACATACATGATTCCCCATATAATCTTCCAATCACACAAATCAAACATATCACCCTTTATTTAAAGTCATTCAGTGGCTCCCCATTGCCCTCAAGATAAAATCTGAGTTCAGTATGCCCATGTTGCTGTCTAAATTCTGCCCACATATGCTGTTTCATAAACCTTTATTTGCCCACGTGCTCCCTAGGCCATGTTTAGACACTTCTACTTCCCTGGGCACACCACATCTCTAGGCCTTTGCACAGGCTATTCCTTCTGCTCAGCCATGCACTTCCTGAGGTCTATTTCCTCATTTTCCACATCTTCAGTTCAACATTGTCTTCCTGCAAACTCGTCCTTCAAGTCTTAAATCATCTCACCACTTCTGCTGAGCGGACTTTCCTGTTAATTCCTTGATATGGTTTGACTCTGTTTCTCCATCCAAATCTCATCTCAAATTGTAACCCCCACAGGTTGAGGGAGGGACCTTGTTGGAGGTGACTGGATCTTGGGTACAGTTTTCCCCATGCTATTCTCATGATAGTGAGTGAGTTCTCACAAGAGCTGATGGTTTTAAAGTATGGCACTTCCTAGCTCTTTCTCTCCTGCCGCCTTATAAAGAAGGTGCTTGCTTCCCCTTTGCCTTCCACCATGATTCTAAGTTTCCTGAGGCCTCCCAAGCCATGTGAAACTGTGAGTCGATTAAACCTCCTTTCTTTATAAATTACCCAGTCTCAGACAGAATCTTTATAGCAGTGTGAGAACGAATTAATACATTCCCCCACTGTCCCAGGCTGACACAATATCTTATCTAACATTTCTCAGCAAGCCTGAGCCGCAAGGCTGTCTCTACCTGTAGGCAGCAAGAGAGTAATAGGCCTTATTTATGCCTACTTGATGCTCATTAGGTCCTCTAGGAATGAGAGATTACAATAAATCAATGAATCAAATATTCATTCAATGTCCTTATGCCTTCTATTGGTTAAGAGTGCTTGGAGTCAGGTGTCTGGGTTCAAAGTCCATTCTAGCACTGATGAACAAGGCATCCTTTGGCCAATAGCCTCATCTTTCTGTGCCTGAGGTTCTCATCTACCAAATGGGCTCATCATAGTTCCACATTGCGTTGTCATGAAGAATAATCAGTCAATGTCTGCAAAGCACTCCAAAGAGTGCCTAGCACAGAGTAGGCACTATATGAGCTTTGGCCTATATAAGCTTTGGCTGCTTTTTGTTGTTATTATTTTTGGGGGGAGAGGTTGTTTTTCTTTTTTTTTTTTTAACTTTTTTTCAGCTTCCTCTCAAGGGCCATCTCCTCAAAGAGACGTCCCCTGCCCACTCTATCTAAAAGAGACATCCCACACACATCACCTTCTATTCATTTGCCCTTCTTTTATTTTTTCACAGCCCTTATCTTCCTGAAGTTGCATACTTTACTATTTATTTACATATTAGTTATTAGTCTTCCCCATTAGCGTGTAAGGCAGGGGCTGTGCCTGCCTCATACACAGTGCCTAAAACAGACTCAATACATAGTAGGTGTTCAACAAACATTTGTGAAAGGAAGAGGGGGCAGAAAGGAGGACAACGTATTAGTTCGTTCTCACACTGCTGTAAAGCTACTACCTGAGACTGGGTAATTTATAAAGAAAAGAGGGTCATCTGACTCACAGCTCTGCATGGCTGGGGAGGCCGCAGGAAATTTACAATCATGGTGGAAGGTAAAGGGGAAGCTGGGCATGTATCGATGGCAGCAGAAGGAAGAGAGAGTGAAGAAGGAAGTGCCACTTTTAAAACCATCAGATCTCGTGAGAACTCACTCATATCACAAAAACAGCCTGCAGGAAACCACCCCCATGATCCAATCACCTCCCACCAGGTCCCTCCCTCGACATATGGGGATTACAGTTCGGATTACAACTCAAGATGAGATCTGGATAGGGACACAGAGCCAAACCACATCAGATGATGTCAATTCTGACTTTAAGGAACAAAAGGATTCAATAGGAGGACACTGAAGACAGAGGAGATTATCCCAATATATCAATGGATAAAAACTGGGGAAGACTCAACCACCCATCAGCTGAAGGGTCCTCTGGGAGATCCTCCACATTTATAAGGAGGGACAGTGCCACGGGGCTGCCAGAGGAGATGCACAGGCCCAGTGGAGACATTCAATTCCAGCCTAAACAGGCCATGGAAAGTTCTCTGGAGACCAAGGATCATTGTGATGAAGCAGTTCCACCTTGGGAATGCATGAGCTGCAGCCCTGCTGTTTCCCCAGGATTTTGTATTAATTAGCTCCTGGCCTAAGGCATTACATGTTAACTGCTCTCAATTGAAAAATTCCATGTTTATGTTTGCGTTAGCAAAAGCTGGGGGGAAGTGTTATTTTAAAAAAAAAAATCACTTAAGTCCCTAAGACACTGCCTCCGCCTTCCAGGGTAGACCAGTTGCACAGACCTGCAGAATACCAAGTAGCATCTTCAAATGCCATATTGGCATGTATGTTCCTCTCCTCCAATTGTAAGAAGAAAATAAATATTTAGTTTTGTTTTTCCTTCTTCTGCATATTTCTCCATCTTTAGCCTCTGATGCAGTAGTGTTTCATACTCCAAGTTCCCTGAAGTGAAGTTCCCTGCTCCACCCCAACCCCTAACAAATCTTCTTCCTTTAAAGACAAAGTATCTAGAGATCAGTGGTGAAGGCAGGGAAAAATCACTGGAAAAAGAATTCTTCTCTAACCAAGAGACAAATTGAACTATGGAGGACACACTGTTGGTTCTTCCCCCAGATCCTTTTACCAGTGCACCCCTCCACCACCGCCACCCCCAGCCAATATGAGTACTGGCTGCTAACAGTTCATAGATGACTTTTTTTTCTAGAGCAGAGGTCAGCGAAGTACAGTCCATGGGCCAAGTCTGGCCCAACACCTGTTTTTGCAAATAATGTTTCATTGGAACACAGCCATGCCTATTTGTATATATTTTATCTGTGGCTGCTTCACCACTACAACTGCAGAGTGGAGTAACTACAACAGAGACTGTACACCCTGCAAAGTCAACAATATTTACTGTCTGGTCATTTATAGAAAAAGTGTGTCAACTTCTACTCCCCAGTGATGTTGCCCAAAGGAAACGTAATGAGAGCCACAAGCGTGAGCCAGGTATGTAAGTTCAACTTTTTTTTCTTTGCTTTTTTGCCTTTTTTTTTTTT
>NW_012112697.1:561251-569685 GCF_000951035.1 Colobus angolensis palliatus
CATACTGTTTTCCATAGTAGCTGTACTAATATACATTCCTACTAACAGTGCACTAGAGTTCCCTTTTCTCCACGTCCTCACCAACATCTGCTATTTTTTGCCCTTTTGATAACAGCCATTTTAACTAGGTTGAAATGATTTCTCATTGTGATTTTGAGATGCATTTCCCAGGGGAATCCCACTGCTGGGTATATATGCAAAAGAAAATGTATCAGTATATCACAGAGATATATGCACTCCCTTGTTTACTGTGGCATTATTCACAACAGCCAAGATATGGAATCGATGTAAACGTCTATCAAAGAATGAACAGATAGAGAAAACGTGGTATATATACACAGATGAATATTACTCAGCCATTAAAAAGAACGAAATCCTATCATTTGCAGCAACATGGATGGAACTCGAAGACATTATGTTAAGTGAAATAAGTCAGGCATGGAAAGACAAATTATTGCATGTTCTCACTCGTATGTGGGAACTAAAAAAGTTTATCTCAAGGAGCTAAAGAACAGAATGTTGTTTACCACAGGCTGTGACAAGTACTGGGGAGGTGGAAATGAAGAAAATTTGGTTAATGGGTACAAAACTACAGCTAGATAGAAGGAGTAAGTTCTACTGTTCACTAGCCCTGTAGGGTAACTATAATTAATAATTATTGCATATATCAAAAGAGCTAGAAAAGAAAATTTGGAATGGTCCCAACACAAAGAAATAATAAATGTTTGAGGTGATAGATGTCCTAATTACTTTTATTTGATTATTACACATTGTATGTATCGAAATATCATCAGTACCCCATAAATATGTACAATTATTATGCATCAATTAAAAGGATAATATAAAAAGAAGTGAAATTAATTTTAATAATACATAATATGTTTTATTTAACCCAGTACATACATAATATTATCACATTGAATATGTAATCAATTTTTTAAAATTATTTATGATGTTGACATCTATTTTTTTCAACTAATCCTTCAAACTCTGGTGTGTATTTTCCACTTACAATGCACCTTGACTCAGACTAGTCACATGTCACATGCTTTGTATGTGGCTAGGGGCTGACATTTTGGAAAGGGCTACGGGCTGACATTTTGGAAAGGGCTGCTCTAAAGTGTACCCCTTGGTTGAACAGGTGGTGCCTCACCCAAACGTTTTACCTCCCTCTCCTCAAGGGGCAGTCCACAGCCAATGACTACCGACATGGAGAAATAAAAGGCCAACCCCATTGCTTCAAAGCAGGGCTGACGGTGGTGCAGTTCACACTCCAGAGCTGCCCATGGAATCAGGCTGTGGCTGGGCTCCAGTGGAGACCACGTTCTGGACTTACTTGCTTCCTTGCCCACTCTCGCTGCCATCACTCCCTTCCAGATCCTTCCCGTGAGAGCTCCCATGATGCATGCTTTGCACAAGAATTCCCATCTCAGACTCTGCTCTTAGAGAACTTTCTTAATACAAGGAGAGAAGGGTACAAACATCCACTGAGTATCTACCATGCATCAGACACTTAATTGCTATTATCTCATCCTACCACACAGCCATGCGGTGGGAAATATCACCAATATTTTAAAGATAAAGAAACTAACACAGACGAGTATATCCAACCACGTGGTGAAATATTATGAGGTTATTTAAAATTATATTACAAAGGTATATAATAATATTTAAATGCTTACAGCATAATGTTGGTTTATTGGGAAAAATAAGACAAAAATGCACTGTGCAAATGTGTGTTTTTTAAGATACGAACATTTTTTAAAATCCTAAGAGAATACTGCTATGGTCTGAATGTCTGTGTCCCACCCAAGCTTCATACACTGAAATTCTAGGCCCCAAAGTGATGATATTAAGAAGTTGGGCCTTCTGACATGATTAGCTCAGGAGGATGGATCCCTTGTGAACGGCATTAATGCCTGTATGAGAGAGATTCTAGGGAACTTGTTTCTCCCTTCCACCACATGAGGACAGAAGAAGAAGGCACCATGTATGAGAAAAAGGCCCTCACCAGACACTGAATCTGCCAGCACCTTGATCTTGGACTTCCCAGTCTCCAAACTCTTAAGAAATAAACTTCTGTTGTGCATGAGCTACTCAGCCATGGTATTTTGTTACAGCAGCTCAAACAAACTAAGACAGAAATATACCACAGTGTTGTCAATAACTTACTTGGGGCAATTAGGATTCATGGTTGTTGGTTTTTCTTCTACTTTCTACTCTGTATTTTCCAGTTTTCCCAGGGTGAGTAAGGGCTCCTTTACTGATGAGAGTGGCTCTCCTTGACTGCAGTATCATATAATAGTTCAAGAGTTTATACTTTTGTTTAGAAATACTCAAACCAGGGCTCGAATCCCAGCTCTGGCACTTTCAAGTTCTATGACCCTGAGCAAATGAGTTAATGTCTCTAAACTTCAATTTTCAGATATGTAAAAGGGCTAATGACATAGATATCATAGAGGCATTATAAAGATTAAACTAAGCACTTTTAACACAAATCCTGGCACACAATTGGTTTGGCACACATTGCCTGGTACACAGTCTGTTCTTACTAGAGAGAACAATAAATGGAGGCTACCTAGCCCCAAAGGCTATGGTGCTTATCCAACCCTATGCTTTCTCAAATGCAATCCACAGATTCCCACCATGATCTTCTAAATTCTGTCGATTCAGGTGGCCCCAGGTTTGGCAACAGAACCCACAACCGGCAATTTTGAGTCAAGGAATGGTCTCCACTCAGGAGGATCACTCCTGCTCCCATTTTTGCAAAATTATACCATTTGTGCTCTATTTCTCAGGGGAACCAGGCCTCCATTTCATAGCTGTACACTGATACCTTCAAGGGGCAGGGAGTTCTTTCCTTCATGTGATTAATGAGACTTAAATTGGCCCAGTGATAGATGAGTTATCCTAAAGGCATCGAATATTTAAAACTGAATTCTCCTTTGACAAAAATAGCCTGTGGATTTCAAGAGCTGCTGTCCCGATGTCCCTGTTAGCCACTACGTGATGTCTCCCCATGCTGAATGAATTCCTGCTAAGTATTCACCAACATCGAGGACTGAGATACCCTTTTCTCCTTTTGCTGCTCTGATGAAGGCAAAGTGTGTGCTTTACATCTTTATCTTAAGTGACCAGAGTTGTTTATAGCTGCTCCAAATAATTACGTTTGAATGCATTTGCGTTTAGCACACCCCAGATCATGCACTCCTCTGATTAAGGGTTTCTAAATGGAATTCTTCCCTGGAAATGAGCCTTAAGTGGATTTCTTCACTTAAACAAGCTACTGTCCCAGATACCCACATGATCCTTGGAGAGAAGGATGTGTACGGTATCATGCTTGTTTGCTACAGTCACATACCTTTTTCCAGGCATACTTGCTTCTCTTGTACCTGCATTAACCTCCTAGTCCTTGAAGGTCTTCCAAATTTCTCACCTCTAACCCAAACCTCACCATTTCCCCACATCCCAGAGTAAGAGTAACACCCACCTTGGGACTACCCAGATTACACTAAATTCCTCTTCCTTCTCTGATTCCCCTAGACCAAATGCTGGGAAATCTTTTCTTAAAAGGCCAGAGAGTGAATGTGTTAGGCTTTGAAGGCCATACAATTACTGTCACAATGACTCAACTCTGCTGTTGCGGCACAAAAAGCCACGGACAATACATGAAACAATGAGTGTGTCTGTGTTCTAGTAAAATTTTATTTACAATAATAGGGGGCAAGCAGGAATTCCCCCATGGGCTGTAGTTGCTGCCTCCTGCCCCAGCGAACTGCAATGGCCATGCAGTGCCCTGCTCAAATCTCCTTCACCAGCTCCTGAGAATGTTGGCAGCTAATGGCCCACAGTTGCCCCATTCTCCACCATGGTTATCAAGAATGTCTCTTCTAGGAAGTTAGTTGGCCCCTAACCTCCAGCCAGAGGGACAGCCAGAGCCAGGGACTGACTGACACAAAAGTTCACAAGACCAGTCACTTGCCTCAAATCAGAACCAACTTGGTGTTACGATCCATGTTCCAGAACTTCCTCTGTTATCAAGCTGCAGCTTGTCTCCAACCAAGACTATCTCCTTGCTTGGCTCTGTTCCCCTGCCCTATCCTCCTTCCTTACTCTCCTCCTTCTAAAAGAATCTCCTCAACAAATTAAATGTCCCCAAATCCTTGACTCAGGCTTTACTTCTAGGAAACACAATCTAGCCCCATACTGCTTTGTCTTTTTTCTTGGTTCCCTTATGCTTTCAAGTTGTATCTTTCCCAATAAGACTATGACATTCTATAGCCAAGACAATCCTAAGCAAAAAGAACAAACCTGCAGGCCTCACACCACCTGACTTCAAACTATACTACAGGGCTACAGTAACCAAAATAGCATGGTACTGGTACCAAAACAGATATATAGACCAATGGAAAACAACAGAGACCTCAGAAATAACACCACACATCTACAACCATCTGGTCTTTAACAAACCTGACAAAAACAATCAATGGGGAAAGGAAGTATTATTCAATAAATGGTGCTGGGATAACAGGCTAGCCAGCTCACGTAACAACCTCCACCTCCCAGGTTCATGTGGTTCTCATGTTTCAGCCTCTCAAGTAGCTGGGATTACAGGTGTGCACTACCACATCTGACTAATTTTTGTATTTTTAGTAGGGTTTCACCATGTTGGCCAGGCTGGTCTCAAATCCTGTCCTCAAGTGATCCACCTGTCTCAGCCTCCCAAAGTGCTGGAATTACAGGTGTGAGCCACCACGCCTGGCCATATTTTCATTCTTAAAAGGAGAAGAGTTTGTATATACCATATTTAACGAGTGCTTATTTTAAGCCAAGTACTCTACATATATTATCTCATTTAAATCCCAAAATAACCCTGTAAGATATTATCATTCCAATTTTTCAGCTGGGAAAACTAAGGCCCAGGGAGGTGAATCAACTTATTCAAGGTCACATAGCTAGTAAATGGTGGAGTCTGAATTTGAACCCAGAACTTGTTTTTGTAACCATTATTTCTCCAGACTTTACATAGAATAAGAAAGAAATGCACTAAAATGTGTCTCCTTTAAGGATTCTTTTCCCGTACTTTTCACATTTTCTTCAAGGAGTACCTATTACGTTTATAACCAGGAAAAATAACACTTATTGACTTTACAAATAAAAATAAAACAGAGTTCTCTCTTCCAGGAATCCAAAGGAAATATCCATTCCCATTCATCATGTTTCTGAAAGGCATGTCTATTGGCATTCAGGATGGATAATTCTTACCTGTGAGGGGCCTCCTTATGTGCTGTGAGATATTCAGCCCCTGCCCACCAGATGTCCTGTATCAGACACTGTCAGTCTCCTATAGTGATCCTTCAGCACTCACCTCCACACTCAAGAGTGCCAGCTGCAAACACCTGGGGATCTCTGCCTGGTAACCGCTCTGGCTAAAAAACACACGTGATTCTCACCCAAGGCAACCAGAAGTACTAGGGAGTTAATGCCCTGGAAGCAGCCCTCAAGCAATGTTGAGCTAGAATTTGGTGGATAAGCACCCCAGCTTCCTTGCTCTTCAATTGCAATGACTCTGAGGCACATTCTTCTTGCTCCCCCGGAGTTTTCCAGCAGGACTGAGCTCTAGTTGCCCATGGTTGTAACTGGATGATACACCCTTCATGGGCTTCCTTATCTCACTTATGCTCACCCAACAGTGTTTCCTGGGATCACCTCTCAAATAAATTATTTGTCCTCATATCCTTGTCTCAGCATCTGCTTATAGGAAAGTCAAACCAAGGCAGCTCCACAGGATACTGATACTGAAAAATTCCTACGTTTTTCCAAACCTTAGGGAGGTGTGGAGGGTATGGTACTATTCCTGCATAAGGAACATTTAAGTTCCACAGCTGCTTTCTAGCTAGAAACCTTAGGTTCCAAGAACCCAACGCCAGGGTCTTTTCATGGAGCGCTACCTTCTCAAAGTCTTTCAAACCTCTGTGCCTGATGCCAATATACCATTCTCCAGCTATTTCAATCCAGTCTCTCCCTGCAGGTTCAAGATACACCAGTGACTTTTAGTTCAAATGTGCAAGGTCAACAAGAAAAGCAGAATAATCCATGGCTTTGGGCTTAGCAATCTTCCAGGAAGAAACAATCATCATCATAATAATGCCAGATGCTAGCATTGTATTGACTGACTGCCAAGTACCTGAGAGAGGGTGATGATATAAACTTTGAAGTTCAGTTCTTCTATAAAGAAATGTTGCTGCTTGGAAGTCAAGACAGCCTAGAAATAAGAGTTCAAAGCAAACTAATTCCCTTGGTCAATGAAGATTTATTGAGCATCTCCTAGGTGCCAGACATTGTACTAGGTTGAGAAATTAAACAGCGGCCAAGTCACACAAGGTTCGTCTTCTCTTGGAAGTCATATTCTAATAGAACAGTGGTTTTTAACCAGGACAATTTTGCCCCTTAACAATGACTAGAGACATACTTGGTTGTCATAACTGGGTGGGAAGTGGGGACTATTGGTATCTAGTGGGTAGAGGGCACGAATGCTTCTAAACATCTTGCAAAGCACAAGGCAGCCCCCCAACAAAGAATTGTCTGACTCAAGATATCAATAGTGTTGGGGTTGAGAAATAAATTATTAAAAATGTAAAATAATGTAAAAATGGAGGAGAAAGGCAGAATGACAATAAACAAGTAAGTCAAGAATTTCAAGATATGAACTCTGAGCTACTGTCTTTATCGTAGCTTTTGTTATTAATCTGTAAAATAGGATCTACATTAGATAAGCCCCTCATCAACATCTACAAATGAAGGCAGGGTGTTTTCTAACAGGCATGCCCAGAACAGAATGGAGGTCAGCTGTGCACCATGGCCAACAGGAGACAAACTTTCTACCTCCAGCACATTCCAGAGCTCGATCTGATGCTCAGTTTGCTGACTGTCACCTCTAATCAACCCTACCCTCCTTCTGTAAGGAGAGATGCATTCATTTGTTTATTCAGTCAGTTTACACATCTTATCATTTATTTATTCCACCTCATTTCACAATGGATTTAAGGCAGCAAAGTAAAACATAAATAAACAATCATACATTCAAAACAGGGAAATATAAATTAGAATAAGGGGTTTCGTCATTGTTTTCTATTTAGAATCTGTTCTCTGAGGATCTCTCTCTCTCTCTCTCTCTCTCTCACACACACACACACACACACACCACACACCACACACGCACCCCCCATACCCTGTTCCATTATAATTCTCTTCAACCTGCGAGATTTGGGTGGAGTTGACTGCACCCACTCCAACAGTGGATACCTGAACACTGACCAACCAATCAGAGCACCACCTCCCCTGGTCACAGTGATTGGTCCAGGAATGGGCATGTGACCTCTCATAGACCAATCACGGACTTTCCAAGGGTTTTCGGCAGCTGTAGGGAAATGTGCTCTCTCCTCTGGAGCCTGGAGCACTAAAGACAATTCCGGTTTGGAGCTGCTGGTGACCATCCCGCCACCACAGGGAAAGAGCCTGTCTGAAAACTAAGCCAAAAGAGGCACACAAAATCTAGAGACAGAGCCATAAAGTCAGAGCCCCAAGAACATTTGTTGAGACCTCCGTGTGCCTAAAGGTGAGAGACATGTCCCAATAAACTCCTCTTTTTCTTTGCTTTAGGTTTCTGACCCTTGAGCCTAAAAGACTATGGCATAGTACAGGACATATGCCAAGATGAGAGCAAAATGGAAAACAGAAAGCAGGCAGTGAGGGTGGATGCAGTTTCAAATGTGGCTGTGGCTTCTGGGTAGACAAAGTGAAAAGGGAAAGTCGGTCAATTACATTATTCTCATTAAGCATGAAGTGAGAATGTTCAAGCTCCTTAGGAGAAGCAAAGCTTTTTTCTAGCACTTATTTCTCAAAGCACAATAGGCGTCACAGAAGGAACTACTGGGAGATATGGAGGATGCTGTCTTCATTAACTGACACTTTGCAGCGAATTCAATAATGGGATTTATAAGGCTGGTGTTCAGAGCATCTGTTGTGAACACTGAGGGACCCATGCTTTCATGGTTGGTCAACTTGATTCTGTGCGGTGGGGAGAAAGGCAATGTGGCCTGAGTATGCATTGCATCCAGAGGTTCTCTGCACGTGTCAGTGTTCCAGGAACTGGTCCCCGAAGATTATAGCCACAGCTGACTCTCAGCCCATTTTTGTCCTTTCCCTCTCAGATGCAAGCTCATTTGTACCAGCTTCTGAAGGTTCCACTCTCCCATCTTGAAGACGGAAATACAAGAGAATTGAAACCTCCTGCCCTTCATCCCTGAGAAGGGTTGCACGGAGGTGCCTACAGATGTCAAGAACTGTCCTCCACAGCATCCCTGTTCTTTACCTCCTCTGTCCATGATTAATTCAAGCTGTTGGGATCTCACGTTACTATCAGGCTGTCGCT
>NW_012112697.1:570600-572470 GCF_000951035.1 Colobus angolensis palliatus
TTTTTTCTAAAGGTACATTCCAACTGTGTGCCTCACTCAAGTGCCACAGATGAAGCCAGGTTGGTAGCAAAATATGATAACTGGTGACAGTAGGGAAGACAGGGTTTGACTTTGTTCATTTCTTCTTGTTTTGTTTCTTTCTTTTGCCTATCTTAGGAACTGTGCCAAGGGTTTTACATACATTATTCCATTTCATCTACACAGTGATCTAAGTAACTGGATAGTAATACCACCATTTTCTAGGAGAGGAAGAAGGAGTAATGCACCTCCCCCAAGGTCACACCATTAGAAAGAGACAGAACCCATGGATTTGAATGCATATGTTGGAAACAAATGCTCAGTGCTGCAAAGAAGAACGAGCACTGAGAAAAAGGACAAAGCCTCTCTCAGCAAGGCAAATTTACTTCTGCAGAAGGGTGTGTCTTGCACATGGAGCAATGGCAAGAGCACAGAGAACAAAGGAAAGCAGGTGTTTTTATTATCTCTAACGCAGCTTCTGCTTCTGTGTCTTTCCCCTATTTGGCTAGGGTTGGACTGCACAGTCTAAACTAGTCCTGATTGGCTAAACATTTAAACTTTCTTAGATAAGGTAGACACATAGTGAGGTGAGAAGAGAGAGAAGGGGTGTCATTTACAGGGAGACTAGGAAGATAACCTATTCTCTAATAAGGAAAGGAATGTGGACTGGGGTTGTAGCAAGTTCAGGCATGCCTAGGCATATTCAGACAACTTGGGGTGCCGCAAAGGCAAGGGGGTATTTGGAATTATAGGATAGAGAACAGGGAAACTGGATAAGCTGTTTGAAGAGGGAAACTAACTGTATCTAACAATTGTGAGATAGGCCTCCAACCACATGCTCTGGCTCTGCCTCAGACCTTGGAAAGTGACCATGATGGAACCACAAGCAGGCAGAAGAACCCTCTGCCCCTGAAGATCATCCAATCAAAAATTCTCTCCTCCCCAGCAGGATTACAAGTGAAACACACCATTAAAATATGACCCTTGGGAAGGGTCAACCTTTAGTTGCCTACAGAGTAAGAATTCATTGGCTGGATAATAATGACTTTTAAAGCAGTATTCCTCAAAATATGGCCTCAGGACCACTGACATCCGAATTACCTAGGAGGAGGGTGAGGCTGTTAAATCTGAATATATCACAGCCCCAGTCCCAGATTTGCTTTCTCAGCATTGCTGTCTCAAGAGAATGAGGTTTTGCGGAGAGAACTTACATTAACAAGCACTTGCAGAGAATCTGTTCTACAGCAGGTATATGCCAGGTGCTGAATCACATCTATCCTGTCTGTGATGTTTCACTGAATAGCACAATAGACAGGGAGAGGCAGGTGATGGGGAAGGAGGAAGGTTGGGAAAAGTTGATGGAGTGGGGAAAAAACACAAGTCAGGCAGATCTAGGGATTCAAATCCTAACACAGCCACTTGGACAAGTGGCAACCTCCGTGAGTATAAATTTCCCATGGGGTTGACTTAAATCGTAAATGAGAGCTATGGTCCATGCTCGTGCTCATAGTCAACTGCAGGATTCCATTCAAAGTACAATGAAAAGGGCTTGTGATCAGTGCACACAGGGGTTGTATTTCACCAACAACAAACATCTGGGAGGAAAAGTACGGGCCAATCAGGGATATTCAAAAGAAACTACTTCCTGCCCAGGCACAGTGACTCAATCCCAGCACTTTGGGAGGCCAAGATGGTGAACTGCCGGAAGTCAGAAGTTCGAGACCAGCCTGGCCAACATGGTGAAACCCTGTCTCTACTAAAACTACAAAAATTAGCAGGGTGTGGTAATCCTAGCTACTCAAAAGGCTGAGGCAGGAGAATCGCTTGAACTCGGAAGGCAGAAGCTGCAGTG
>NW_012112697.1:573640-579929 GCF_000951035.1 Colobus angolensis palliatus
TGGATTCCATTTACCTGTCTGGATCCCAGTGCCTCACTTTATAAAATCACAGCTGGTACCAATCCTCCAGGCTCAGCTCACAGCAAAAGGGCAAAAGATATATCAGGTCTAAATAGACCAAAAGCAAAAAAATCTCCAGTATCCACTGCTATGGACTGAATGTTTGTGTGCTCTCAAAATTCATATGTTGACACCCTAACCCCCAATGGTTCTGTATTTGGAGATGAGGTCTGTGAGAAGATGACAAACATCAAATGAGGTCATAAGGATGGGGCCCTAATCTCACAGGGTGGGTCCCCTTATCAGAAGAGGAAGAAACACCAGAGCACTCTCTCTCTCTTTCTACCATGTGAGGGCACAGCAAGAAGGTGGCTGTCTGCAAGCCCGGAAGGGAGCCCTCTCCAAAACTGTTCCTGATGGACTTGGTCTGGTATGTCTAGCCTCCAGAATTGAGAGAAAGTAAATTCCTGTTGTTTAAGCCATCCAGTCTTTGTTATTTTGCTAGGCCAACCCAAGCAGACTAATGTACCCACTATTAGGTGAAATCAGCAAGTTGTAGAAGTGTTCAGAAATGTTAGTAAATGCATAGAATATCTTTGTGAGAACAGAAAATAAACTTATTGCAGTGGTTGACTCTGGAGAGGAGAATTAGGTTGCTAGAGGACAGAGGGCACTTGGTATTTGCTTCACGTCCTTGAATATTGCTTCACTTTCTTTTCTACCATGTACATATTGACCTATTCAAATAGATAAATACATTAATGTTTTTACATGTACTATATGTACATGGACAGACTGCTAGACATAAGACACTGCCTAGAGGCCTGAGCAAGTCATCCTTCTGGGAAATTCCAAGCTCCATAAATCATCTAAAACTCAATTCCTAAAATTGCAACAAATACGCACATAGGTGGGCTTGTACAACACAGGGGAAGGAGCTGTGGTTCATGAGAGGACCAGCTAAGTATGTGGAGGTACCTGTGGGGTATCCTGTGCTCCAAGTTATAATAGTGATCTTAAAAGACAGTGTGGAGTAAGGAAAAAATACATAAACCCCACTGCCCTCTAGCCAGCCCATGGTGTGTGTCAAGGGTGTCAATGGTTGGATTCCATTTACCTCAAGGGCTTAGACAAGTCTGTAAACAGGCAGGAGCCATATGGCACCATTCATAGGCACTGAGTAGGGGTTTTACAAAATAACAGTAGAGTCTTGTCTCATGTAGAGATCTGAGGCCAGAGGGAGCAGCTAAAATCATATTCAGCCAAAATTACCCACGATGGCTGTTTCTCTGGTTCAGCACCAGATGAAGTAACTGGCTTGTGTTTAGGGGCCAAGTTATATGAAAAATGCATATCTTTAAATGCTAGAATCACACTCTGAAGAAGCTCGTGGGAAGTGAGTCTGTCTGAAGCAAAAGCAGACTCATGTCTCCCATCTCACTTTCAGCATATGCTCATTGTGTGGAATGGGGAACAGAAATACTCACATTATTTATGTTACACTCTCTTTCTTCCCCTCCTCCATCCCTTCTCCCATCCCTGAACTGAGATCACAGAGTTGAGTTCACATAACTTAAAGACACTTATGCCTCTCTGTGCTCCACAGTAAGGTAAGAGAATATGACATTGGACCAACCAACCTGGCTCCTCCTCCAACCATGGAAACCTAGAGAATTATTATAATCAGATCTCAACTGCTCAAGCATCCCCAGTTTCCTAGCAACCCTCAAAAGGCTTTGGGGAAGGGTGGGAACAAGGACTTCCTGTGTAAGGTGGTGGCAGCTGTGTTTGAGATTGCTGGAGAACTTCCCCAAATTGTCTTAAAGGCCTTTCTCATCCATCATCCCAAGAATTCAACGAAGCACCTGCTAGCAAAGGGACATCAGGTGGTGCATCTACTCAAGAATTCCCAGCGACTCGGTTCTAAATTCCTTTACCTGTACTTCCAGGCCTTCCATTCATCTGTCAGCTTCATCATTTCTTACTCTGGAAGGCAGCCCCTCTGCTTAAGTAAGGCTTGTTCATTTCCACCTGCCTCAGTAGCCTTCTAAAAACATATTCCCTCCTGGCCCACATGTCCACTCACATCTCCTCCCCCTCAATACAATACATCCTCCATCTCATTTTCTTTCCTTTTCTTTTCTTTCTTTCTTTCTTTTTTTTTTTTAAGATAGGCTCTTGTTCTGTTTCCCAGGCTGGAGTACAGTGGCACGATCTCTGCTTACTGCAGCCTCAACCTCCCTAGGCTCAAGTAATCCTCCCATCTCAGCCTCCCAAGTAGCTGGGACCACAGGCACATGCTACTATGCCCAGCTACTTTTTGTATTTTTTTGTATAGATGGGGTTTCGCTATGTTGCCCAGGCTGATCTTGAACCCCTGGGCTCAAGTGATCCACCTGCCTCGGCCTCCCAAAGTGCTGGGATTACCGGCATGAGCCCCTGGGCCTGGACTGTCCGTTCTAATTACTCAATTTTCCTTCTCCATGAATGAGTTTCCCATGATCACATATGCCTATTTTTGCTGGAGACATTCCATAGGTTTCATTATTATGCCTAGAGACAAAAAGCAAACACACGCCCACAGCTAAGGAGCACCGCAGGAGCTAAGCCACAGGGCAAGAAAATAACGCAGGAAATATCATCAGGCAGCATCTAGATGTTGGTAGAATTGTAAGGGATGGAAATGACTTGGACAGATATCAAGACAGACATAAATGCAGAGAAGAGATCGGACATGAGAGGGGGTTTCCTTGGGTCTTTATAGGTTTGCTTGTTTCTCTTTTTGAATACTCATCATCCATTTCCTACTTCTTATGACCAGCATCTCAATTTTATTGTGGAGACCTTCCTATCCCTCACTACGAGCAGTCTTGATGAGACTGTCACTCAAAGCCCCTGTCCTTCCCAGCCAGGGGGTGAGCATGTGACTCAATATGGACCAATCAGACTGTCAAGTTTAAGAATCTTAAACTTGAACGGACACAAAGAGAGACAAAATGGTTGGAATAATTCACATCAGCAGGAGAGCTCCGATAAGACTATGGTTGGAGCTGCCCTGGTTCCCTGACATTCCAAACTTGGACCATCAGACATTCCTTCCGTTCTATGAGCCAACCAGTATTCTTCAAAAGATTTCCCTTTTTGCTGAAGTCTGGAGAAGAATGGACTTTTGTTGCTTGTAACCAAAACTTCCTGACACCAACTATTTTCCTGACACAAACTATTTACCCTAAGTCTTGAAGGATGAGAGAGATGAGGGTACAGAGAGGAGAGGAAAGAAAGTCATTGATGGCTTTGGCTTTCACTTCCTTTGGTAGGCAATTTTAAAGGGGCTTGGCTGATAACTTTGAAATGGCCATAGGGCAAACTCGCTATGAATGAAACCTGCCTGAAAACAGAATGTGTTGCCTTCAGACATAACGAATTTGCCACCATAGAAAGTGATTAAGGAGGGCCAGGTAAACATTAATCCAGTAGCTTTCTTCAAAGTCTTCTCTCCAGAATATTATTTCCCCTATATATCAACAGTTGTTACATAAAACGATGTTTAATGGAAATATCTATTTGAAAAACACTGGGACGAACATAAATGTAAATGGCTTTATTGCACATATTCTAGGAGTCTTTAATTTATTTGGCCAAGGAACCCTAATTTTGAAGAACATTTCAAAGGATTAGTGTTCAATGGAGCATTCACTAGGAGGCATTATTGGATGGTCAGGTCAAGCATTGACACACAATAGAACATGTGTAAAACACCTAACATACTGTCTAGCGCATAGCAGTTGCTCCAGAATTCTAGCTATAGTCTATCATCAGTATCTTACTTTGTTCCTTTTTCTGAATAGCATTTCTCTACATTTATTTATATAACCTCATCCCCTCCCTTGCCAGACTTCGACCCCACTGGACTTCCACAAGCATGGTGAATTTCTTTCCTGTCTCAGGGCCTTTGCACATCCTGCAGGATTTTTTGGTTTTTGTTTTTTGTTTTGCCTAGAATGCCCTATCCCCCCATTCTTCACGGGATTGGTTCTTCCCATCCTTGGGTCTCATCTTAGTGATCGCTTTCTCAGTGACACCAGCCTTTATTCTTTCTCCCATCACCTTCCTCATTTGCCTCTATACTTATCACTCTCTTAAATGTTTTATTTACTGGCTGCGTGAACAGTCTTCCCCTACAATAACATAGGCTCCCGCAGTCAGAACCCTGGCTTGTTTTTTGGTTCATTAACACAGTGCCTAACTAGATAACACAAGAAAAGGATTTGTTGAATGAATATGTACTATGGAAGTCATTCTCTAGATAAAGGATATGGCACAACATAATGTGCCCCATTTTCAATAGCAGATTTGCAAAAAGACAGAACCATTCTTTATGTTTCCCTTTGTTATATCAACTATGTTTTTTTTAAATCAAGGATATACTGTGAAAAGACAATTCTGGGCTGGTCATGGTGGCTCACACCTGTAATCCCAGCACTTTGGGAAGCCAAGCGGGGGCAGATCACCTGAGGTGAAGAATCAAGACCAGCCTGGCCAACACGGAGAAACCCCATCTCTACTAAAAATACAAAAATTAGCCAGGCACAGTGGCAACCCCAGCAACTTGGGAGGCTGAAGCAGGAGAATCACTTGAACCCAGGAGGTGGAGGTTGCATTGAGCCGAGATCGAGCCACTGCATTCCAGCCTGGGTGACAGAGCAAGAATCCATCTCAAAAAAAAAAAAAAAAAAAGACAACTCTGGATTGGCATTCCTATAGAAAACTAAAGGAATGCAGTTCTGATATGTAGTTTTATGGTGGTCTGACTTGATGCAGGGAAACAGCTTAGAGAATACAGAAGAATAAAAGGTTATTATATGTTTCAAATTATTCAGTCATATATTCATTCATTCATTAAACAAAGATATGCTGATCACCTACTATACATCCAAACACCATATGTTAGGCACCATGTACTTGAGGCCTTCCCAATCCATCAATTTGGTCTACATTCCCTCATTTTATATCATATTTACCTCCCCTCATTTGCAAAATCATAAATCCTTTGAGGGACTTTTATTATATCTTTAGCAGAAATAGGAGAGTAAATATATGGCACACGAGCACCATTCTCCTGTTCTTTTCTCACAACAGATATGGCTAATCAATCATAGCACTCATGCCTACTGAGCTAGAATGTGGCCTCCAAATCATCTTCAACACTCCACTGCAGGCAGCCACGACATGTCATCAGTGACAGCACCCAAAATGAAACCTACTTGCCTACTCTGGATGGAAGAAAGAGCCCAGGCTTCAGAGTCAGACCAAACTGTATTTGAATCCTGACCCTCCTGTATATTTGATGGAGAGTCTGTGTGTTTCACTCTTTAAGATCTAGATAATCCAGGCAGGCACAGTGGCTCACACCTGCAATCGCAGCACTTTGGGAGGCCAACAAGTGCAGATCACCTGAGGTCAGGAGTACTCGAGACAAGCCTGGCCATCATGCTGAAACCCCATCTCTACTAAAAATACAAAAATTAGCCGGGCATGGTGGTGCTCACCTGTAATCCCAGCTACTCAGGAGGCTGAGGCAGGAGAATCTCTTGAACCTGGGAGGCGGAGGTTGCAGTGAGTCCAGATTGCAACACTGCACTCCAGCCTGGGTGACAGAGTAAGACTCCATTTAAAAAAAAAAAAAAAAAAATCTAGATAATCCTACCTACTTTGCAAGGTTGTGAAGTAAATTAAATAAGATATATTTGAAATACCTATCATACAGCAAATATCCAATAAATGCTAACTATGAGTATTATTACTTGTATTAGTCTGTTCTCATGCTGCTAATAAAGACATACCCAAGATTGGGTCATTTATAAAGAAAAAGAGGTTTCATGGACTCACAACTCCACATGGCTGGGGAAGCCTCACAATCATGGTGGAAGGTGAAGGAGGAGCAAAGGCACATCTTACATGGTGGCAAGCAAGACAGCATGTGCAGGAGGACTGCGCTTTATTAAAAAACTCATCAGATCTCATGAGACGTATCCACTATCACAATAACAGCATGAGAAAAACTTGCCCTCCCATGATTAAATCACCTCCCACCAGGTCTCTCCCATGACATGTGGGAATTATGGGAAGCACAATTCAAGATGAGATTTGGGTGGGGACACAGCCAAACCATATCATTACTTTTACCCTGAGTATGCCTCATACGGTATTTCACATACAGTAATTGCCTAACAAAAGGGGCAACTTCATTTGACCTAGCAATCCCATGACTGGGTAAATACACACTTGT
>NW_012112697.1:580434-604903 GCF_000951035.1 Colobus angolensis palliatus
CCCCCTGAATCTAAAATGAAAGCTGAAATTATTTTAAAAAGTGAAATACAATGGGCAACTTCAATAACACACAAAGATTGAAAACCAGGAAAAGGTAAGCAAGAAGAACCTCCTCCCTCCATCCCCTGTATCCACAACATAGTACATCCCACTTTCCTCCCATACTTTTACTAAAAGGTTATCCTGGGAGCACAGGGGATGCTCACAGCATTCCTGACGGAACATCCAGAGACTGCATCTTTTGTTCTTAAGTGCTTTTCTTAGCTTGACCTGATTTTGCTCCAGGGGTGAGGATTATAAGATCTGGTAGCACATTTGGGGTATTTTTGGATTCAAAGTCAAAGAGTAGGTAGTGCTTGATTTTAACCACAAATAAGCCAGGGCTTGGGACTTGCCATTGGATGATTGCCTTATTATAGGATATGAAATTGATCTGTAGAGTTGTTACGGATTTTTTTCCCTTTGTATCTATCACTTCCTCTCTGTGTGTTTTCAGACTTTCTTTTAAAAATAATAGTTAAATATGAAATATAACTGTTAGAGATTTAACAGTCTATTTGGCAATGCACTAAAATCAATATTGTGACCCTAAGCACGGGATTATTAAGGCTACTTTGCATCACCGATGTTAAGGTTTTTTCATTATTATCCACATCAACACGACATAATCATGTCATAAATATTAAACACACCCAATTCCCTCCTTAGTTTGCTTTCATGCTAATGAAATTGAAAGTCAGCATGGATCAGGACATTAGGAGGCAAACTATGATACAGAGAAGCCGAAAGAAATGAAAAGGAGGGAAATACTTTTGACAAAAATCAATTGTGATTGAATTGGTGGGCTGAACTTTGAAAGCACTGCCTTTGTGTGACATTTCATAATTGCCAAGTAATGCTGGAATATGTATTCATGAGCTTTTAAATGTATGCAACATCTCTTGATACTCAGTTTGGCATTTGCTAGACTCTGATAACAGCACTGAAGGTTTAGTCCACAAGAAATAAGATCCCAACGAATTGACAAAGAAAAAGTAATAGCAGCATTTACTTGATAAAATGTGCTCAGTAATGTATTTTGACAGCATTTATTCCATCTGAAAAAAGTTTATAGAGCACTTCCTGTGTGCCCGGCACAGTTCTAGGCACTGGGAATACAGTAGAGAGTGAGAGGAACGTTCCTGGTCTCCTGGAGCTAACATGTTGTGGGGAAAATGTGAAAGGAACAAGTAGACAAGATGACTTTAGGTAGTATATGAACTAAGATGAAAATAAAACAGTGACCTAATAGAGAGGGATGATGGGGAGATCTTTACACGGGCTGGGCTATTTTCTGTAGGGAAGGTCCCCCCAAAAGATAACAGTTTACCCAAGACCTAAACAATGAGAAGGAGCCAGCACTGCAAAGATCTGGGGGAAGCTTGTTGCAGGCAGAGGGAAGAGTGTATGTAAAACCGCTGAAGTGGAAGCAATTCTGGGACATTTAAAACTTGTTTTTTTTCCCTTCAACTTTTATTTTAAGTGGAGGGGTACGTGTCCAGGGTGTGCAGGGTTTTTTTACATATATAAACGTGTGCCGTGGTGATTTGCTGCACAGATTATCCTATCACCTGGGTATTAAGCCCAGCATCCATAGCTATTCTTCCTGATTACCTCCCTCCTCCCAACCCCCAACAGGCCCCAGTGTGTGTCACTCCCCTCTCTGTGTCCATGTGTTCTCATCATTCAGCTCCCACTTATAAGTAAGAATATGCGGTGTTTGCTTTTCTGTTCCTGCACTGGTTTGCTGAGGATAATGGCTTCCAGCTCCATCCATGTCCCTGCAAAGGACATGATCTCGTCCATTTTCATGGCTGCATAGTATTCCATGGTGTATCTGTACCACATTTTCTTCATCCAGTCTATCATTGACGGGCATTTAGATTAATTCCAAATCTTTACTATTGTGAATATTGCTGCAATGAACATATGTGTGCATGTATCTTTATAACAGAATGATTTATATTCCTTTGGTGTATACCCAGTAATAAGATTACTGGGTCAAATGGTATTTCTGCTTCTAGATCTTTGAGGACTCACCATACTGTCTCCCACAATAGTTGAACTAATTTACGCTCTCACCAACAGTGTAAAATCATTCCTTTTTCTCTGCAAGCTTGCCAGCATCTGTTGTTCTTTGACTTAATAGTAGCCATTCTGACTGGCATGAAATGGTATCTCATTGTGGCTTTGATTTGTATT
This sequence comes from Colobus angolensis palliatus, assembly GCF_000951035.1. Taxonomy (NCBI): domain Eukaryota; kingdom Metazoa; phylum Chordata; class Mammalia; order Primates; family Cercopithecidae; genus Colobus; species Colobus angolensis. The sequence continues at coordinate 582,676 of NW_012112697.1, forward strand.
TCTCTAATGATCAGGGATGTTGCACTTTTTCTGTTAATTGGTCACATGTATGTCTTCTTTTGAGAAGTACCTGTTCATTAAAACATGTTTTTAAAGAATAGTACCAGTATCTGAACTTAGCCACTTCTAAGCTAATTAGCAGAACCAAAATGTTCATAAGGAACAGCTTTTTTGATAGGCTTATGCAACTTCTTCGTCAGTTATTATCAAAGAATTGTTTGACTGATGACCTTCTTTGACTTTGATATATGCACTAAATTTTTTTAAAATAATTCCTCTGCAGAATGAGGAGCTTCCTCCATTCCTTGTTGCTATTCAATAAAGGAAAGTAAATACCACATGCTGCCCTTGCACAACTTCCAATTCATGCGCTGTAAGCAATTCAATAATTTGTTAAAATGTCAAGAATGTCTGAATATTTCAAAGGGCTTCCTTTGGAAAATAGGTGAGGCATCAAAAATAGAGAAGTTCTACACCAATAGCAATGAAGTTCATCCCTTTTGTTCACATCCTCATGTTTGTCTTGGAGAACTGAAAAGCTAACATGTATGTGTGATCAGTAATTGCGTCCCAAATATTCAATGATTATTTTTAAAACACTATTAACCAGACAAGTTTAACTGTTGTGTACCTTAAGGAAAACTCATGCTTTTTCCTGGTCCTCAGTGTCATTGTTTATAAAATGCAAAGAATGGTCTGATTATAAGGCCTATAAAGTCACACACACACACATACACACAGACACACTGCCAACCTCTGTACCCCTAACAAGTCCCAGTGCCCAGTATTTAGTAGGTACTCAATAAATACTCATTCATTAAGAAAAGAACCAAAAATGCAAATCCACGTTCTCATTTCCAACTGATTAGGGGCAAAAAAAAAAAAAAAGAAGAAGAAGAAAAAATAAGGACAGTGGAATTAGTTTTTCCTGAGGCTAACTTCATCTAATTTAAGTGTTGTCTCTTATTTTGAAAACTACTTCTAATCTAAATTGTTTGATGTTAAAATGTCCTTATCTTTTGTGAAATGTTTTTAAATAGTTTCTTTTTATTTAATTTTCTTTTATGGCAAAATTGAAAAGTCAGCACATTATGCTGGTCTCCAATTCTTCTACTTTTTTTTTTAACTTTTAATCATCTTTGAAACCAGCAGTGTGCTATACCAAAAGCAAGATGGTACCTAAAGCTCCCTCCATCTCCAAAATGTGACGAGATAGACTTTTCTGGCTGGGTGGTTTGAACTGGATAACTTCCTCCATAGTGTGATTCAGCACCGTGGACAGATCTATGGGGGTGGGAACCCATGTCCCTTTGTGGCCAAAGATTTGGATCTAAATAAATAAACAACAGGCAGTCATGGTAGTTCACACCTGTAATCCCAACAGTTTGGGAGGCCAATGCAAGAGGATTGCTTGAGCCCAGGATCTCGAGATCAGCCTAGGCAACATGGCAACACTCTGTCTCTACAAAAAATAATAATAATAAATAAATAATAAAAAATAAATTAGCTGACATGATGGCATGTGCCTGTGGCCCCAGCTACTGAGGTGGGAGGATCACGTGAACCCGGGAGGGTAACACTGCAGTGAGCTGTGATCTCACCACTGCACTCCAGCCTAGGCGGCAGAGCAAGACCCTGTCACTAGATAGATAAATAAGTACAAAACAGCTGTGCTTTGAGATTGTCAGTCTTGGTGTGAGCACACAACTCCAGACCTAATACCTAAAGTAATGAGTTTAAGTCTCCATTTAATGAAATATTCAGACTATGATTACACTTAGTTCCATTAACTGCATTCTCAGACTAATGTAATGGGATTTCCTTTTCACCTTGTAATTAACTTTATTGAGAATGCTTATTGGGATTTTTCTTTTTGGCAGTTTCCTAAAACCTTATTATAAATTATTTTAATATATGTATTACAGTATTAGTAATGTTACTTAATTTTATATTGGCTGTTATTATTAAAAGAAGAAAAAAATTCAACACTAATCTATTGAAGGAACAGCAGGCTGACTGAAAAAAATCTGTATTCAGCTCCTAACAGCTGATCCTGAAATTTTGGTGCTCCCATGGCCGACCTGACATTCTTATTTTCCAACCAAAAGCAGTATGATCCTTGCAGAACAAACTCCTCTTCTCCCTGTATACAATTTGTACAAAATTCATCAGATCTGCAAGAAAGATCTACAGTCTAAGAAAAATGGTCAAAGGTGGGCAAAGTCAGTCCATGAAAGTTTTCTGCTTTTCTTCACTCTGATTCTTAGCAAGTTGATGGGAAGTATTTTTCTTTCAGAGCAAAATATCTATTTCTCAGGACAGGCGGTCCTAGTATCTTTTCCCTCCCGTCTAGCCCCAGTGTTACCAGGCACTATTTATGTTGCTAGGCAGATGTTTTGTGGAGGCCCCCTTCTAGCTCCCTGGCACCCTGAACTTACTCCCACCATGATAGTTTGCAATTACGTGATTACTTTTCCATTTCTCCCACTGTACTATAAGCTCCAAGAGGATATGTCCTATTTATGTCTAATTCATCCTTGTACCTCCAATTCCTGGCACATTGACTGACACATAGCAGGATTTTAATGAATATCAGCTGAATGTTGATTGAATAGAAATATTAATTACAGGAAATCTAAAAATTAACTAAAATCTGAGTCCTCCAGGACAGAAATGGTGACTTTATCTCGGTTGGTCCATTTTCAAAGGTGAGTGTAGTCTAATACTGCGATTCCCAGCAGGAATCAATAAATAAGGAAAACAAACAGAAACGGAGGCATAATCTGGTATATATCGCCCAGTATAGGTTCTTTAGAAAGGCATGAGAAAGATCATAAATAGAGTACAAGGTTTAAGGCCAGGTAGACATGAGTTCATGTCCGTGGTTTGAATTACTCAGCAAATATCTCTGTGACCTTGGGCAGGCTACTTAAACTCTCTGAGTCACAGTTTCTTCATCTACAATATGTGAGTGCAATACACATTTCAATTATTTTATGAAGATGTTATGAGAAGCAAACTGCGGGCCAGGTGGTGGCTCATGCCTGTAATCCCAGCACTCTGGGAGGCCGAGGCAGGTGGATCATCTGAGGTGAAGATTTTGAGACCAGCCTGGCCATCATAGCGAGACCCCATCTCCACTAAAAATAATACCAAAAAAATGCATGCATGTGATAAGTGCAGAAAAAAGTAATTGTTTTATTTATTACTCCTTTAAATCCACATTAAGTATCAATGCTATAGTAGGTATGTCCTATCACTTAATCCAGATGTTCAAATAGAAGTGCTCTACCAAAAGAAATATGTCCAAGGATAAGCTTTCCCTGATATGGAAGGAACAGAACTTGGCATCTTTTAAACTAAACCAGACACTGTGTTGAACACTTAGACTTTCTTTACAAATAGTCCTACAGCTGGTTGGAAGCACTTGGGAAAGGCAATGCAAATCTAATTAGGGTATGCCACGTGGCCAGCATTAGTAGCAATTTTTGAAAAGAGCCCAGGAGACAATGTACAGAAAGTGATTTTTTTCCCCTTTTGTCTTTCTCTGTTGCTTGTACACACACACACACACACACACACACACACAAACACACACATACAATCTCATTTTCTGGGTGCAAATATAAGACATGCTGGGGGCCATACAGATTCTTACTGGCCTGGTCTGCCAGTGTAAACAAAATAATCAATAATTCCTAACAGAACAAAAGCTCATGGGTTTTAAATGGAAAGAGAAGAAAAACATAAGACAGGAACAAATGGTGAAGAATAGGACAGCTGCTCCATCCAAGCTATTTCCTTGGGAAGGAATTGAAGGTTTCTTCATTTCTCATCTGCATTGGAACATTAGTAATAACAAACACACCCATGCACACACACACACACACACGGTGTTATCAACTGGCACGCAGAGTGAAAACATTTTCACTGTGAAGACAACTGCACAATGAATTCACGCCGATTTGTATCATTGTCCCCTAATGAACAGCCAACTTTAGCACCAATAGTCACTCATTCCACAGACAACATTAGTAACAACCAATATTTATGTGACCAGGCACTGTGCTAAGTTCTTTACATGTGCTCATTAATCCTCACAACAACCTTGTAAGGTAGATATTGTTTTACTCCTTTTATAGAATGGGAAACTGAGGCTCAGAGAATTTGATTAATTTTTCCAAGATTGCACAGTGAACAAGTACACAGCAAATACCCAGTCTCGGTTGTCTACCCTTCAAGTCCATGTCCCCCACTTCTTCGCTGCACTCCGTCAAAGCCATGTTCAATGTCAGAGATCCATCTGTACCACTGAATACCATACCTCAAGAGAAAAACCAATTTCTTGATCTAAAACAATCAAACGCATTTCAGGCTACTGTGCTGAACCTACAGACATATTTTAGCTAGTCCAGTATAGAGCATCCCCTAACTCTTAGTAAGTACTTAATTTACTAACCCATATGCCAAAACCATTAGAATCATAGATCTTCAGATAGAACAACTAGTCTGCTCAACTGTGGAAAAGAACTAAGTTTCAGGAATAAGAACGTTGGTGGCTATGACTTCATAGAAAAGAGTCAAGACTTCACATGAGTTGGAATTCGTCAAGTTCTCTCAAAACTCAAAATGCTAAGAGTCCTAGAGTTTCACTGGGCTTTTTATCAAGCTTTTGCTAAAGAGTCATTCATGTATTCATTCATTCAATAACTATCTATTGAATATGGTGTATTGTGTAGGCATTGGCAATATAGGGATGAATAAAGCAAATGCATCCCTGCCCCCCCGCCCCCGCAAGGAAGATTCAAACAGGCATCTACCTCCCCTTTCCCTCCTCATGCACACCTTTCCTGGAGAACCTGCTCTACTACCATGCTAAGGAATAATCCTAAAATGCACACCATCCCACTCCACTGACGGAAGCGGGATCAGACCACTGATCCAGGGAAAGCCACACCATTGACTGGCTGGAAACCATTCATATTCTCTCTCTCTCTCTTTCTCTCTCTCTGGATAATTTGGACTAAGAAAAGACACTTTTCCCACTCTACCTCCTGAAGTTCCCAAGACGGTCCTGATCCCTACCCCTCCTGAGACTCAAATATTCACTGTGAGACAAAGCATGTGCAGGCTGTGGAGTCAGACAGACCTGGGTTTGAATCCTGGATCCTTTATTTATTAACTATGATGCCACTGACAACTCCGCTAATTATTTTATTTTTTTTTTTTTTGAGAGGGAGTCTCACTCTGTTGCCCAGGCTGGAGTGCAGTGGCACGATTTGGCTCACTGCAAGCTCCACCTCCCAGGTTCATGCCATTCCCCTGCCTCAGCCTCCCGAGTAGCTGGGACTACAGGTGCCTGCCACCATGCCTGGCTAATTTTTTTATATTTTTAGTACAGACAGGGTTTCACTACATTAGCCAGGATGGTCTCGATCTCTTGACCTCGTGTTCCGCCTGCCTCAGCCTCCCAAAGTGCTGGGATTACAGGTGTGAGCCACCGTGCCTGGCCAATCCTTGTAATTTCAATATTAGTAACAAGGCTAGCTGAATACCCCAGGTTGTCACTTGAAGATTGTCTCTTTTAGATATGTTCTTGAATTGCTTTATTTACTTGATCCTCTGTAGGCACCTGCCACCATGCCCGGCTAATTTTCCTCTAATTTTTAATATTTTATTATATATATTTTCAAAAAGGCACAAACATGGAATAGAATAACAAACTCCCGTGTATTTGGTCAACCAGCTACAATAACTCTCAATATATTTCCAACTCTGTTTCATTACCATCTCTCAAAATTTCTGTTTTTTTTTTTCTGCTTTTTTTTTCTGTTTGTTTTTTTTTTTTTTTTTGAGACAGAGTCTTGCTCTGTCACACAGGCTGGAGTGCAGTGGCATGACCTCAGCTCACTGCAGCCTCTGCCTCCCAGGTTCAAGTGATTCTCATGCCTTGGCCTCTTGAGTAGCTGGGATTATAGGCATGCACCACCACACCAAGCTAATTTTTGTGTTTTTGTAGGGACAGGGTTTCACCACGTTGGCCAGACTAGTCTCAAACTCATGGCCTCAAGTGATCTGCCGCCTTGGCCTCCCAAAGTGCTGGGATTACACGTGTGAGTCAGTGCACCTGGCCCCATCTCCCACAATTGTATATGGAGTATGTATGAAGCAAACCGCAGTCATCATGGTAGATTAGTTCTTTAATTTCCACCAATCTCAATTGTCTCATTCATCAAATGGGAATATCTTCCATAGGCTTTTTTATTCATTGGACAGAAATGTATAGAGCTACTCGGGAGGCTGAGGCAGGAGGATCACTTGAGGTCAGGAGTTCAAGAACAGCCTGGGCAACATAATGAGACCCATTTCTACAAAACTAAAAAATAAAATGTATGGAGCTGCTGCCATGAGTCAGCCCAGTTCCTGGTGGGGCAGGGGCAGTACAGTTGTGACAATACAAAGCATTTTCTCCCCGGCAGCTTACATTGTAGTAGAAGAGGCATAAATAAAATAATGAGTGAGACAACTTCAGAGAGAACAAAATGCTATATAGAAAATGGGGGCCAGGTACAGTGGCTCATGCCTGTAATCCCAACACTTTGAGAGGCTAAGGAAGGTGGATCACGTGAGGTCAGGAGTTCAAGACCAGCCTAGCCAACATGGTGACACCCTATCTCTATTAAAAATACAAAAATCAACCGGGTGTGGTGGTATGCGCCTGTAATCCCAGCTACTTAGGAGGCTGAGGCAGGATAATCGCTTGAATCTGGGAGGAGGAGGTTGCAGTGAACCAGGATCATGCCACTGCACTCCAGCCTGGGTAACAGAGCAAGACTCCATCTCAAAAAGAAAAGAATGGGGAAATGGGAAACAATGGGTGACTTGAGGGACAGAGGTAGACAGTGAAGTCCTCTCTAATGAGGTAGCCACTGGGGTATGAGGTGAAAGAGGAAAGATCAGACACACAGAGGCCTGGAGCAGTGTGCTGTAGGCATGAAGCACAACAGATGCAAAGGCCCTGGGGCAGAATAGAACTTGGCTCTTTGAGGGATGATTGAGAATTAAATGAGCTAATACATTAAAAGCATGTAGTACCTTGCTCAATAAATGTTAGTAGTTAGTAAGGCTGTAAATTGAATGTATATTTTGGAAACAGCTCTCTTTCCTAAAATGCCAATGGATATTTCCATTTACTTAGCATATCTTTCAACAGTTTCTACTCCCAGAGGAAGACTCACCCACACTGCAAACACCTGTACCACAAGAAAAGGCAATAGAGTGTAATGGTTATAATCACAGACCTTGGGACTCTGACTGGCTCAGTTTAAATCCCAGTGTCACCACTAAGTAGCCATATAAACTTTAGACAAGCCACCTAACCGCTCTGAGCCTCAGTTTCCCCATCCTTATGATGGCAGAAACAATAGTATCAACCTAATAAGGTTTTGAGGAATCCATGTTTTGGAGTTTTATAATGTTATCTGTATAAGCCACTGCTGATACTACACTATCTTACACATTTTTTACTGTTATATATGCCTTGATCTATACTTATCATTTTGCCTGCCCTGGCTAGGAAATTCCCCCAAATTTTTAAATTTTTTTTTAATAGAGACAGAGTCTCACTCTGTCACCCAGGCTACGGTGCAGTGGTGTGATCATAGCTCACTGCAGCCTTGACCTCCTGGGTTCAGTCTCCCACCTCAGCCTCCCAACTACGTGGCACTACAGGTGTCAACTACCATGCCCAGTTACTTTTTAAATTATTTTTACTGTTTTTAGACACAGGGTTTCACCTTATTGCCCAGGCTGGTCTCGAACTCTCGATCTCAAACGATCCTCCTGCCTTTGTCTCCTAAAGCACTGAGACTACAGGTCTGAGCCATGCTCAATCTGCCAAATGTGTTAAAATACTTGGGAATATTTTCGAAAGTTAAGTATAGGACATCCCAAGTGCCTCAGTAAATATGGACTCATAAATGGTCCTAGATATGAGCTATACAGCGTCTTCAGAAACTAAGCCATAGGTCTGCTTTGGGGTTCCTTGTAAATCTATTTGGTAATTGTCCTAGGAGAGTCAAGGTGTGATTGGCTGGAATAGGAGCCTACTCTTTCTGACAGATTTTGTATTCTAAAACATCAAGTCATCATTTCTTCTCACTTGCTCAGGTTATGCTGTAAAATAAATCATGTAACATCAGGATTTATTGTATAGCATAACCCGGTTTCAAAGAGGGGTTGTAAGGGTGTGTGGAATATGAAAGTTTTTGTCCTGTGAACATGTACAAGAGCACAGTCAGACCAACAACTGGTTCCATTCCAACACTGACCCAAAGAGAGTAATTTCATGTAGATGTTTTATAGACACTAGGAAAACACATTTCACACTGTGGCAGTAAAGGCTTTGTAATTGCTCTGGCTTGTTTAGTGTTGTTTTCTGTCTTTACCACATCACTATGCGATACCGCACAACCAAAATTCTACGATCAAAGCGTGCTCTACTAAAGACAACGTGGTATCCTGGATGGGACTCTAGGAAACAGAAAAGGAATATTAGTGAAGAAACTAGCACAATCCAAACATTGTCTACAGTTTAGCTAAAAGGAATGTACTCATGTTGATTTCTTAGTTTTGACAAAGGTACCTTGGTGATGTCAAATGTTGATGCTGGGGAAAGTGGGTGAGGAGTATAGAGAACTCTGTGTACTATATTTTGTTGTTGTTGTTGTTTTATGTTTGCTGGTACATAGTAGGTGTATATATTTGTAGGGTACATGAGATGCTTGGATACAGGCATACAATGTGAAATAAGCACATCATGGAGAATGGGGTGTCCATCCCCTCAAGCACCTATTCTTTCAGTTACAAACAATCCAATAAGACTCTTTAAGTTACTTTAAAACTTACAGTTCAGTTACTATTGACTATAGTCACCCTGTTGTGCTATCAAACAGTAGGTCTTATTCATTTTTCTGGGTACTATCTTTGCAACCTTTCTGCTCTAAATATTTTTAAAGGTACTCTAAAACAAAAACCATATTTCTTTCTTTATTATTATTATACTTTAAGTTCTAGGGTACATGTGCACAACGTGCAGGTTTGTTACATATGTATACATGTGCCATGTTGGTGTGCTGCACCCATTAACTCGTTATTTACATTAGGTTTATCTGCTAATGCTATCCCTCCTCCCTCCCCCTACCCCACGACTTGGAACAAAAACTGTATTTCAAAAAATGTGCTATGAACACAAATGAGTTGAGAAACATTGATTCAGGCTGTAGCCACGGCCCCTCACTCACATCTTCCATCCCTAAGAAGACCAAATGGAACCTACATGCAGCCTGCACCCCCAAAGGGGAAGAGGGGTGTCACTGGCAACCAGGAAAGTTGGGGTGGGGGAGGCAGGGTATGTTCACAGCACTTAAGGACAAAATGTGCCTTCAAAAACAAATGATAATTATATAGAAGCCGAGGAGCATTTGCAGAAAATCACCATCTCACAGGAAACTACATCCTGCTAATCAAAGAGGTTGAGGCCCTTTTGATTATCAGACTAAATATTTTTAGGCAATATCACTGAATGCCTGGAAAGAACATGAACAGCATCCGCTGAAGAAAAATCCATCTTTAGATAAAAAGGCAAGTCCAACATATCACAGGAAAAATCAACCCCAGAAAATTAATGTAGAAAGGTTGACAAAAATGTTCTCTTTCCTCCCTGTTCGCCTTCACCCAAGTCCCTCTCCACGGCGCTCCTTCCAAATATCCAGATCTCTACACTGGCTCATTTGACTAAAACTTAAGGGAAAGAATAGAAAGAGACCTAAGGTTAATATTAAGATAAGAAGAGAGAAATTGATGGAGATTAGTATTCTCTTAGAGCAATGTCGAGTGGGTGATTGAATAGACATGAAAATGACATTTAACTTGAGACTAGTGAATCCCAGTCAAATCTAGCAACTTGGATGTTCAGTGAAGAACAAACTGAAAATAGCATGACGTGCCCTTCTTGGTGTTTCACAGATAGATGCATCATTCTTTCCAATTTGTGTAATGGAAAATCATTGTAGATCCCATAATGTCCAGGAAAGGGTTTTATATTAAATGGATGCATTCTGGTCTGGCACAAAGGGCTGGTCTAATTTTCCATTTTTCAGACTGGATACCTTCCCTTCTACTTTGCTATCAATCAAAATGTTCTCTGATGACTGCCTGGTTTCTTAAACCCTTAACTGATTAATATCAGTCATCTCATCCTGTTCTCTCAATGAACCCCTCAAATCGTCTGTTCATCTGAACATACAAATGTTTTTCTGTATCTATAATATGTAAGTAGCTCCTGTAAATCAACAAAAAGATAAACAAGGAAATCTATTATTACTGTCAGCTACTGAATTAATGTGTTATATATATTAAGCTTATTAATATAAACCAGTGAAAAGGTCATATGCTTCTTATTTTTGTTATTCAGATATTCCCAACAATGCTAGGAAAGAAGAACTGGATCAACCTGGAAGGATTATAAGAAATTAACACCTGCGGCAATTCTTGTAAGAATGCAGTGTTTGTAGCATGACCCCTGGAATTCTCCCCTGTAGCTTCCCAGGAATTCTCTAGTCTAGTGCTACCCAGTAGACTAGCACGAGACACTTTCTCCCTTGATGTAAAAGATCACTGATTACTTAGGCACAAATATAGACCAAATGCAAGAATCATAAATAAACCAAAGTAGCCTGGCACAAGAGACTTCTGTCCCTGGACACCCATCTCTGAGCAGTAATCCATTTTCAGTACAACTTTCAATGAAAACGCCTCCCGCCCACCTGATGGAATGATGAAACTTAGGTGACTTCAGTGAGTCTGTTATTTCATTTGAGTGCTGATTCAAAATCATCCTAGAGATTGGAACTTCAAGGGAAAAATCTGTTAGCAATCACCTTTTATAGCCAAGGACTCGACACCCTTTCAATTTCTCTGCTCTGCGATCATGTTCATTTATATATGATGTTTAGGACCCACGCACACAACTAGGTTCAACTTATTTCTCAGTGAAAGAAAATGTGCTTACTTCCATTAAAGCTAGAAATCAGACACAGCAGTTGCCATGCCAGAATTGATGCCATTTACCATATCTTTGGGGGCTATGGGATTTGGTCATAAAAATTCCATTTGCTGGTGTATTTTTCTCTAAAATGTTGTTATTTCTCATACCATTTTGTGATCCAGTTCACTAATCATGTTAAATTATTTAATATATTTAAACCTAAAACATTCTGCTTGGTGGCCTATTTTTCAACCGTGCAAACATTGACTTTACTAACACACTGCAACAATTTCCAAACCATGAAAAATCATCACTAGGCAGAATCAGAGAATTCACATTGCCTAGGTCAAATTCCACAGGCTTCTTCCGCTACCCACTGAGCATAAGAATTTGCAACCAAACAGTCCAAAATTGTGATTCAGCAAATAAAACACCCAGGCAACTCCTAGTGGAGCCTCAGCAAAGGCGACCCAGTCTGTAAAAATGTGCAACACTAGAATTGTTTCTGTTTTCAGGAACCTCCAGCCACAACTAAATGCATCCTGTAAATTGTCTGGCTTTTGTTATTTTAAACCAAACCCTCCACATCACTTTAATGTGGGGGTTACTTGAAAACATAATTACTGGGGTAACCACAGTAGTACATTATTGTCAAAAACTAAACAATCTTAGTTTTTCTCCAGTCTCATAGGTCAGAGCATCAGCTCCATGATGTATATTGTATATACAGACCTTTGAAAGGAAAGAAAATCTTTGGGAGCACACCAAGATCCCCAATCATGCTCTGTGAAAAATACCTATTGAAACACAATAGCAAACACAGCTTTTCTTCCCCTGGCAGAACAATGGAAATGAATTGGTGCTGTTGAATCATAACAGAGGAACCTCAAATTAATAGGACTAAAATTCAATACCCACTCCCTGCACCCCCTACACACAGAATATTTTGTGGATTATTTTTATGAAATTCTAGCTTTACAAATAATAGACATAATTCTTCTGAACTAGTATTTTATCATTGAAAACAGCATGAAACCTAAAAGTCACAACTGGTCCATCTCAGGAGGCAGACGTATAAGCAAGTAAACCATTGGCTAACAGATTGACTAGGTAAAATGAACCAACCCAATAATCCATTGGTTAACTAAGTACTCAACCATGATGAAACAACCAAGAGGTCCACTAATCTAGTTAAGAGATCCATCAAGATGAATCAATCGAGCCGTCTACTAGCTAAAGAAACCATCATATGAAACCAACCAAGTGGGTCGCCATTTAACAAAGAAAGCAACCAAGTGACATCTGATGATGCCAAATTCAGCTTCATCCAAAAGAGATGAAAGAAAGCTTCTAACCTGCCCACAAAGAGCTCTTCACTAACCCAAGCACGCTCCATGAAATCTGGCAATGGGACCGCTGCTCAGGTCACCACATGGGACCGGAAATGGTTCGTGCAGCTGTACTTACGAAGATTATTTATGGGGGTTCTCGTGTCCATGTTCTCATAATGCTGGACGTGGACAACGATGTTTAGGTCTCTCTCCATGTGATCAGTGTTGCAGTGGCCCTGTGGCCTCATGACATCCGCAAGGGCTCTGAAAGAAGAAAGAATTTAAATCTGTTCATTCAAAACACAATGATTGGCAGCTGCTATCCGCCGAGTACTGCAGTCGTCAACAGATGGCAAGGCAGGTTACTCCATGTAGCCACCGTTCTAGTTAGAGGTGGAGTCAAGAAAAACCTAAGTAAATAAAATCACTGTAATTAGAGGTTACATAGGGACTTTACACAGATTAGTGCACATGCTTTTCACAGCAGCCGTGTAATAACAGGACTATCTACCCCATGGAGTTTTTAAGAGGATTAAATGATGAATACATGTAATGTGTCTGCACTCCATAAATTTAGTTCTCTCTTTATATCTGACACTAGATACAAACCCTTCATGTACAGCAATGGCCCAGTATTAGTAATAGTAGATAACATTTATTATTTGCCATAAGCCAGGCACCGTGCTAATCGCATTACATGTCTTAACTAAACAAAGCAGCACAAAACACATTATGAGGATTATTACTCCTTGCAGATGAGTAAACAAAGGCTCAGAAAGGTGAATCGACCTGCTCAAGGTCACAGAGCCAATAACTTGTGGCACAGGAATTTGAGCCTGAGTATTTTTGGAGTGTGTATGGGGATGGAGACACAATTCAGCCTATGACAGTGATCTTCATGATTAGATGCACACTTAGCAAAAAAAACACCTCAGTGTTCATACATAGAACAGACCAGAGAGCTGCCAAACAGCGCACCTAAGATCGGACCTACCAACACATTTTTTCTCTTTACTCTCCATCATATGTTTATTTAGATTATATGAATATCCTTGAAATATATAGAATATTTTTGTAGGTATTCTTGTATATGTGGGTGTCTTTTACATAAACAGTGTTTTTACCATAAACCTCATTCCGTTTCTTCCTTCGTTCACACGTGAGCATTAGCCATATTGCTGAATGTGAATCACTTTCATCCCTTGCAACCGCTGCACACTATTCTGTCATATGCAATCCCCACATTTCACTTACCTGCCGGAATGAGTCTTCATATGCAGCAATTAGTACAGTGGAGGAACTGGCCCATTAGAAACCCATCAGAATGGATGGCAGCTCCAAACAGCTGCCATCATTGCAAACCAGCAGACTATCAGCCCTATTTGTCATTTCCATAATTACGACCATCTAGATGGTCACCAACTCCCCACCCCCGATAAACAACACTGCAATAAACATCTTTTTTTTTTTTCTTCAGATAGCGTCTTGCTCTGTCACCCAGGCTGGAGTGCAATGACTCACAACAGCCTCAAACTCCTGGACACAAGTGATCCTCCCACCTCAGCCTCCTAAATAGGACCACAGGCACATGCCACCACACCCAGCTAATTTGTTTTCTTTTGTAGAAACGTGGTCTCAGGGTCTTACTATGTTGACCAGGCTGGTTCCAAACTCCTGGCCTCAAGTGATCCTCCCACCTCCACCTCCCAAAGTATTGGGATTACAAGCACAGGCCACTGCAGCTGGCCAATCAACATCTTCATACCAGCCTCCTCTGTCCCGCAGAGAAGTTCTCCAGGGTGTAAACCCACAAGTAGTATTGCCGTGTTTGAGGATATACCCCCATGCCCTTAGCTGTCCAGAGTCCTCTGAGCCCACGCACTGGGAGACAGAGTAGGAAGAGGAACTGTTTGGGGGAAACTCACACAGACCACCCAAGAATTCAGCAGGCCCAGCCTGTCTGCTGGAATTTACAGCACTACAGCAGCGATTCTCAAACAACAGTCCACCTATCAACAGTGTCAGTGTCCTGGCAGTGTCGCCTGGGAACTTGTTAAGATGCAAATTTTCAGATCCATCCAGCCCTCCTGAGTCAGAAACTCCAGGGGTGGAGTTAGACCAGCAATCTGTGAGAATCTGCTACACATTCAAATTTGAGACTGTGCTAAGGCCACAGAGGCCCCGAGCATGGGGGAATTGTCGATCACCGGGCAATGGAATGATGGGGTAAGAACTAGAGCTGGTGAGAAGACATCTCAGCTGTGAGAAAGGGGTTACACAGGGACTTTAGGCAGACTAGTGCACACGCTTCTCACAACAGCCGCACTGTGAGAAGCCAAAACAGCAAGAGCCCCACATGAACTAGAGGAAAAGATTGAGTCCACTGAGAAACAAGAGAATAACAACAGCTCTCATTCCTTCATTGTTTTAACAAATATTTATCATCTACTATGTGTCACGCACTATATAAGGCCCTGAAGATACAGCACTCCCAAGATGAACAAGGTTGCTGCCTTCCTTGAGCTTATATTCTCTGGGAGAAGATTTTTAAAAATAATAACAATAAACATGTTAAGTAGATAAATGACCAGGCGCGGTGGCTCATGCCTATAATCCCAGCACTTTGGGAGGCCAAGGAGGGTGGATCATGAGGTCAGGAGTTCGAGACAAGCATGAGCAACATGGTGAAACCCTATCTGTACTAAAAATACAAAAATTAGCCAGGCGTGGTGGTGGGTGCCTGTAGTCCCAGCTACTCAGGAGTCTGAGGCAGGAGAATCACTTGAACCCCAGAGGTTGCAGTGAGCTGAGATCATGCCATTGCACTCCAGCCTGGGCGATAGAGCAAGACTCCGTCTCAAAAACAAACAAACAAACAAACAAGGGCTGCAAATCAAATAAAGAAGAGTTATGTGATCAAGAGAACCTAGGACACAGCAGCAGTTTCCACAATAGCCAATAAGTGGAAGCAACCCGAATGGCCATCAGCTGACGAATGGACGCACGAGATGTGTTACAGGAAATGGAATACTCTCCAGCCATACAAAGAAATGAAGCACTAGTATCTGCTACAATGTGAATGAATCTTGAAAACATTATTCCCCGTGAAAGAGGCCAGACACAACAGACCACACGTTGTATGATTCCATTGATATCCAATGTCCAGAATAGGCAAATCCATAAAGATGGAAAGCAGATTCGTGGTTGCCAGGGCACACGGGGAGGGGAGAGGAAAGTGACTGCTAATGGATATGGATTTCTTTTTAGGGTGATGAAAACCTCATTAGAATTAGATACTGGACTGGGAGTAAGTAGTGATGATGGTGGCACAACGTTGTAAGTATTAGGCTGGTGCAAAAAGAATTGCAACTTTTGCCATTAGAAGTAATGATAAAAATGGGCTGGTTGCAGTGGCTCACACCTATAATTCCAGCACTTTGGGTGGCCGAGATGGGTGAATCACCTGAGGTCAGGATTTCAAGACCAGCCTGGCCAACATGGTGAAACCCCGTCTCTACTAAAAATACAATAATTAGCTGGGCGTGGTGGTGGGCGCCTGTAATCCCAGCTACTCAGGAGGATGAGTCAGGAGAATCGCTTCAACCCAGGAGGTGAAGATTGCAGTGAACCAAGATCACACCACTGCACTCCAGGCTGGGCAACAAGAGTGAAACTCAGCCCCCACCCCACCCCCAAAAAAAGAAGTAAAGACAAAAACCACAATTACTTTTACACCAACATATATATTAAAAACCAGTGAATTGCATACTATACTTTTTTTAAGTATTCTTTTTAAATATACCAAAAACCAATGAACTGTATACTTTTTTTAAGTTACAAATAAATAGGAGGGAGAGGTGCGGTGTAAATCAGGAAATGCCTTTGTGAGGGGGTGACACTGGAGATGGGCCTTGAACAGCGAGGAGCTGGTCACGTGAAGATGATGGGAAGAGCATTCCAGGCTGAGAGAACAGCAAGTGCAAAGGCCCTGAGGCAGAAAAGAGCTGACATATTTGGAGAACAAGCAAAAAAGCCAATGAAACTGGAAGAGCGCCGACGAGGAGGGGTGCGTGACACAGTGTCCACCAGCATAACCTGTTTCACAGAGTGAAATATTGCCCACATGAACTCACTAAGCAGTGCGGGGATTGGGAGGAGATGCAATCCTGAACGTCTTTGAAATCAAAGTTTGGGCTCCTTCTGACCTCCGTGCAATAAGCAGGGTCTCAAATTCAAAGGGGCTGCAGGGAAAGAAAGTTTTGAGACAAAAGACAGATGCCTTCCAAACCTAACTTGCCTTTTTCACTTTCAAACAGCTCTTCATGCTGAGCTTCAGGTAATCGCTGAATCCTCTGAAACTGTATAGAAATTTTGTGCATTTTTCTCAAGTAAGAAGCCATCACTTTTGTCGGATCTTCTAAGGAGTCCCGCACTCTCCCGAGCCCCAAAACTCCCAAACTATTCAGGCTTTCGAAAGGATAACAAAGTATGTAATCAGAATGGCTACTGTGAACTTGGTCAGTTCTGCCATCCACAGATACCCTGGGTTTCTCTTGAGTACCAAAATTTGTGAAATATCAGCCCAAAAGCTCAAGGACACTTTTCCCCCAGGGTAGCCCTTCCTAGAGCATGTAGCAGAGATGAGGAGTCTTAGGAGCCTTCATTTCCTGGACAAAGAGTCTTTAAAGTGCGGCTCGCTCACTCCAGAGACTGCATAAACCGATTTGGTATGGGGGAAGGAAATGTCAGAACTTTTCTGTATGGTCTTATGTGCACTGATGCTGGCGCCCACTCCCAGAAGGCCCATGTAAGACGGCAGGAATCAGGAATCTTGGACCAAGGAAGGTGACCACCAGCAGTCCCGTCGCTGGGATGTGCTACCTGTATGGCAATTATATGTGCCCCTGAAGGGTATGCACAGATTAAATTATTTATTAGCTTGGGGCAAAAGTAATTGCAGTTTTTGACATTGAAATTAATGGCAAAAACTGTAATTACTTTTGCACCAACCTGACACTTTTGACTTGGGTAACCATCACAAAGCAGACATGTGGTTTAAAAACGCCCCCTTCTTAACAAAACCACAGCCTGAATATAGCACTGATCGTGCAAGCACAAAAAAACACTAAACTGGACTCCCCTCCCCTTCTCTTCAAAAGCTTCTCACAAGGTTAAAACAATGACGGTCTATTAAGATCAAAACAAAGTCAGATAAAAATAATGAAAATGCTCAGGAGGAATGGTTCAAATCTAGATGTTTTTATTAATGATAAACTTCACCCTTCAGTATACATTATGCATTGAGATAGTAACTAATGATAGTATGAAGTCATCACAATTAGCAACAGTTCAAATAATATTTATTTCACCCTCAAGCTTGGTTTGAAATTTCTGTCCTTACGTATGCTTCATAATGGACAACCTAATCATTGTCCATGGGTTCATGCATATGCTTATAAATGTGCATATATTGGGGTGCATACAAAAAGCATTCTATACACAGGGATGTGCTGAAAAAATGTAATGAATTAGACAGTAGAAATAACCAACTATGTGTTCCAAGCCACACAAATGCCTAAGAATTTGGCGTTTGTTTGTGGCACATAGTTTGAGTGCTTCTCAGATGTTAAGGTGCATCCAGATACCTGGGGATCTTGTTAAAATGCAGATTCTGATTCAGTGAGCAGGAGGTGGGGCCTGAGATTCTGCCCAAGCTCCCAGGTGATAAAAATGCTGCTGGTTCGCAGGCCACACTCCAAGTGACAAGACCCTAAGTACCCTAAGGGTACTGGAATGGTTAGTGTCATGTGTCAACATGACTGGGCCTTGGGGTGCCCAGATATTTGATCAAACATTATTCTGAGTGTTTCTGTGAGGGTGCTCTTGGATTAGATTAACATTTAGATCACTGAGCTGAGTAAAACAGGTTGCATTCTAATGCCAGTAAGACAGATTGCCCTTCTAATGCAAGTGGACCTCATCCAATCACCTGAAGCCCTGAATAGAACAAAACGCTGACCTTTCCCCCAAAAAGAGAGAATTCTCCTGCCTGTCGGCCTTCAGACTTGTACAAGAACAAAGGCTCTGGAGATTTTGGACTTGCCAATTCCTTATAATGAATCTCTTTGTATATTTGTTCTGTTTCTCTAGAGAACTCTGTCTTCTGCAGTTACCTGAAGCAGCAGCTACATTTTTTCTTGATAGCCTTCCACCCAGTTCAGGAGAATTATGTTTCTACATAACTGTTGTTTTAAACAAACAATTATGTTTCAATGTAATTACATTGCTATTTTTGAGGTTGAAAAGACTGAATATTGAACATTTCACAAGAGAGTACTGAAAGCTAGTACTAGAACCAGTACTTTCTTATGAAAGCTAGTACTAGAACCAGTACTTATAAAAGTGCTGGCTCAACTTTCTTGTACATTTCCTTGTGTGTTATCTGTCTCCTGATATTTGGTTGTTAGCTCTGCAAGGGCAGGGATTGCTTTTGTACTATTCACAGTTCTCTCATATCTGTCAGCACAGTGCTGGGCATAAGTGAGATGTTCAGTAAAGACCGAATGAATGAATGAATGAATGAATGAATGAATGAATGAATGAATGAATGAATTTGGAGATACTTTGTTATGCCAGGTAAACCAGGATATCAAATGCAGAACTCTTCCTTGCCAAGTACTGAACTAGGCACTCAGAATCCAACTATGGAGTAGAACAGACAATTGTGGTCCCTGTGTGTCTTACTATGAATGATAATAAAAGGGCCGGCAGCAGTGGTGCATGCCTGTAATCCCAGCACTTTGGGAGGCTGAGGCAGGTAGATCACTTAAGGTCAAGAGTTTGAGACCAGCCTGGCCAACATGGTGAAACCCTGTCTTTAATAAAAATATAAAAATTAGCCTGGCGTCGTGGTTGGTGACTGTAGTCCCAGCTGCTTGGGAGGCTGAGGCAGAAGAATCGCTTGAACCTGGGAGGCAGAGGTTGCAGCGAGCCAAGATCGCACCACTGTACTCCAGCCTGGCTGACATAGTACAACTCTGGCTCTTAAAAAAAAAAAAGAAAGAAAGAAAGAAAGGAAAAGAATAATGGAAGGAGACAGATAATAAACTAGTATACCAGTAAATTAGCAAGTTAATTTTAGACCATAATGTAAAAATGAAGCAAACAACACTGACTGGGTGATGGGCTGCACTGTGTCAGGCTGGGGTGGGAAGCAACTAAGTCTGGTCAGGGACAGCTTCTCAGAGAAGATGACATTGGAGCTGGGACCCTGGTGATAAGGAAAGACCAGCCACACAAGGGCCAGTGCAACAGCTCCAAGGTGGGAATGAGCTTAGCTTATTCAAGGAACACGAAGAAAATGGTGCATCTCTTTTCTTTCCAATTACAATGATAAATATATGACACCAATATTTCCAAACAGAACTCAGAGTCCCAGTATCTTGCTTCAAAGCCTCCAGGTATCCCAATGTCCAATCTATGTGTTGACTTTTAAACACTTGAATAGAGTTCCTGAGCACTTCTTCTTACACAAGAAGCATCATTTATTTCTCAAAAATGCAAGGGCAATGGGCATGAGTGAGCTTTCTACAGTCATGGTGACACAGGTATAGACATTTGTCCAAGCTCATCAAATTATACACTTACAATGTGTGCATTTTGTTGTGTAAATTATACTTCAATGAAGTTGATTTTTAAAATGCAAGGACTCAGTGCCCAAAGAGAAGCCAACATATGTCGCAAAGAAAAATAAACACTTGTCCGTGGCCAACAGTAGATGCATGCACACATGGACTTCTCCAGCCTGGGAAGCTGGTCAAAGCCTTAGGATAACCACAAGTGCATAGAAAGATGGGAGGCAGGAGAGAAATTGGAAGGGAAAAGGCAAGAGAAGGAGGTGCATTTATCATTATTTGTTGCTATTTCTTTGCAAGGGATGCCAGTTCTTCTGAAGCATGTTTTTAAAACACACCGGATCCTGCTCTGCCACTTGCCACTTGGATTTCCAATTCTGTTTGAAGGTGGACAAAATAATGACATGTGTTCCCTACTGGCTTCAAGTGTAGAGAGCTTCAAACATGTGCTTCTGTCCTCAAGGTCATTTCTCACCAATGCCTCCACCAAGACGTCTGGGCCTGCCGGGGCCGATATAGAAAATGTTCCTAGTCTTCATCTTACGGTGGCTTCTTGAACTGGCCCTGAGGCATGCACTGTTGTTTGCAGGGCATCATGTACTTCTTGGTGATCTGAGAAGACTGGAATTCCTGCAGATTTGCACTCAAATGCAGTGCAGCCTAGCGGTCAAGCATCCATGCACTCAGACGGTTCGGGTTTGAAGTCCGACACTCCACTCACCAGGGGCAGGTTCATCCTCTTGGAAAGAAATCTGTGCCTCCGTAAACAGTAGATTGTCATAAAGCCTACCTCATGGGGGAAGGGTGTGAAATTAAATGAGAATTTACACATAAGCTTATGGCAAAATTGCAAAACCAACAAGGATTTTTCAACACCACTTAGGCCAACAGTTTGCAATGTATTTAATGTAGTCACACATAGACCCTCCCTCCTATTCTGCACCTGCCAGCCCCTCCCACTCAGATTCCAATGCAAGTCCAGAGAGGTTAGGAGACTTGGTCAATGTCACACAGCTAAATAAATATAGCAGAGCAAGGGTTAGTCACCAAGATCCAGATGACAACATAATTCTCTTCAGTAGACAAGAGGTAGAAAATTTGAATAGTAAGGATAGTGATAAAACGGTAATAGTTGCTGAGCACCAACCATGTGACAGATCCTGTGCTCATTGTTTTCCAAGCCCTGTCTCGTGAATACTCCACCTGCAGACAGGAGCCTGAGACTCAGAGAGGTGAAGCAACCTTCCCAAGGTCACACAGCTATTAAGTGTCTGAGCTGAGATGGAATCTCAGGCCATCTGACTGCAGTCTGCACTATTCAGACCAACTTGACTGACTCTCTAGGGGCTGCAGTTAACAAAACAGAGTGAATTGGGTGGAGGTGGTGACTGAGATGAACCCAAGAGCTTCCTGAAGGGGGCAGTCATCACTCAGTGGCAACCAATAGCTGCTGTGTGAAAATGCAGATCCAATGTCACCAGACCCACTGAGTTCTCAGGAGAAATCAGGAATCTGGACTCCTGCGTGAAATCTCCCGGTTTTTAAATGTTGGCAACTGAGTCTCACTTGGTTTTAAAACACCAGGCATAATAGAGACTAAAGAGATTTCACAGCCAAATACAATGAGCCGGGTCCTGATGTGCAAAACCAAGCTCTAAACGACATTTTTTTGTGCAAGTGAGAAATTTTTAAATGACTGGATGTCTGAGCATATTATGGGATTTTTCTTCTTTTCCCTGGGTATGATAATGGAATTGTGCTGTGTAGGAGAATGTCCTTGCTCTCAGGAAAGCCCCATGCTGAGATATAAGGGACTAAGTGTCATGTCTGCAACTTATTTTCACATGTTTCAGCCAAGAAAGAAAGAAGAAAGGGAGGGAGGGGAAGAGGGAAGGAAGAAAATGAGGAAGGGAAGAAGATGAGAAGAGGGGAGGGGAAGGAAAGAAAGAGAAGGGAGAAAAGGGAAGGGAGAAGGGAGGAAGGAAAAAAGAAGGAAAGAAGGAGGAAGGGAAGAAGACAGAAGGAAGGAGGGGAGGAAGGGAAGAAGGAAGGAAGAGAGGAAGGAAGGAAGGAAGGAAGGAAGGAAGGAAGGAAGGAAGGAAGGAAGGAAGGAAGGAACGGAGGGGAAAGAGGGGATGCAGGGATGGAGGGAAGGAGGGAAGGGAGAGAGGGAGGGAGGGAAAGGAGGAAGGGAAGAAGGAAAGAAGGAGAGAGGG